>NC_037090.1:24727500-25044642 GCF_002994745.2 Rosa chinensis | reverse complement strand
GGCAGCACTTTGTGTTCAGTATGAAGCTGACTTCAGGCCAAACATGACAATTGTTGTAAAGGCTCTACAGCCACTGCTCAATTCAAAACCTGCAGGACCAGACGCAAACGCATAAGAGTTACGAACTTAAAATGACGATATTCTACCACAGAATCTGCAGCAACTTGTCCTGTGTGCTTCAACGTATCTTTCTTCTTTGTAATCCCATTCCCATAATGCTCTAATGAATCAAGACACAGTCACAAGATTGTCAATTTTCCGGTTCCGGATATTAAGATTTGCAAGATGGGAGAAGTGAAACTTTTGAAACTTTTATGGAAGCAAGCAACCTAGTTACTCTAGTCTAATGTTCCATTTGTATTTGTTTTTGCTACTCACGGCATCTGTAAAGACGTAGAAGCTATTATTTGGAAAAACAAATAGATATTTTCATAGTGTTTCTGATGATAGATTTATGCAGATCCATTGACTTAAATTAAGAACAATCCCTCAAATTGCTCTCCAATGTGAGGGATTTAGGATTGGAGCATATATATATATACCCACCATGAACTCGTTTCAATAATCTGAATCGTGCATGTTTTAGGCCTCCACTGAAAAATCATCATATCTTCCAAATCATGCTCATATCACAAGCCAAAAAATATTAGAGTACATATATCTCATATTTCAATATGATTATGTTATGGTCTTGAGGAAAATAGAAGGTCTAAAACAGTGTACTGCAAACTGGTTTTGGCGGAACTCGAATGAATTTCATAAGTGTGTCTTGGTCCTTTAGCAGTTTGGGCTCAGTGACATGCTTCGATGATAGGATGACTCGTTCATAATCTTGGACGCATAATTTCACGGTCGATTTTCGGTCAAAGCTTTTGTGTCGGACTGTCATGAACAATAATAGAATTATGAAGTAGCACTTTCTACCAAAGCAGTACAATTCATTTAAATTTGAGATTTCCCATTTGGAATAATGAAACATCACACGAGGCAACACAATTTTGTTCAGTTCTTTTTTTAAATTTTATTTTAATTTACTTGACAAAAAAAAAAAAAATTTATTTTAATTTTAATTTTAGAGCTTGTATCTTTTTCTGAATTGAAAGGTAAAATATGTAAACTTACTTAGATCAATGGGAATTTATTTGTTTGAATTCATCCAAAAGAGAGGTCTAGGTTACTTCCAAATTAATTAGGTTCATAAATTGAAACGATGCACCAAAACGAAATAAGCCTCAAGGGGTCTCTAGAACATGCCAAAACTAAATTCCACAACGCTCCCACTGTGAACCACCGGGTTTGGACAGGATGACCACACCATGTCCCATTCTAATTAAACCATTAACCCATGGAGGGAATATCGAATATGTCGACACCATCCCCATATCGGACAACAGAACTGAATAAATTAATGATACAATTTGTACTTATCTCATACATTTTTCTTTTTCTTTTATTTTTCGAAATCCATTGTGGTTGGAAGGCTCTGTTCCACGTTCAGTTATTTTTATTGAACAGTAATTTTAGCGCGGAGGCACATATAAAGCTGGACCTAGGCTTCACTAAAACACGGAGTACCTGTAATACATACATGACTGCCTGCATTTTGTATCACCAGCTTCACCAAAGTTAAAATTACCTTTAGTAACGCTTATAGACACAAACTGATATCCCAAATTTATTTATTTTGTGAGGGTAAATTTGTAAAAGTGAACAAACAGAATACAACTGCCTTTACTTGCCAAATCAATTAACACGACATGTATTACGGCCCAGTTTGGGATAGGTTACCCTAAATTATAGGGAAAAATTCATGAATCGTACCCGAAGTAAGATCCACCACGAATTTCAGTACAACAAATTCTAAAACATAAACTTTGATACATCAAATATGAAAACTGACCAATATATGTACACGACGTCAATGACTCCGTTAATCCGCATGCCATTACGCACATAATGAAGGGCATAATTGGTTTTTCATTGGTCAACGGCTTTCCTCTCTCTCATACTCTCTGACTCCTTCTCTCTCTCTTTAGAAATGGCTCTGCAACTCTGGGAACACAACTGAAGGAGGTGATCGTGGTCTACACTAGCCTATCTCCGGCGACCTTCTTCACACTCCTGGCTCTGATCTTTGCCGCTTACCATGTCTTTTCTGGGATTTTTGGGCCTCCGAGACCCACCATGGCCCCAAGAACTTGGAGGAGATGCAGCCTCTGCTGCCGCTGGTCCAGCTAGGCGACATCACCGCCGAGGAGTTGAAGCAGTACGACGACTCTGATCCCAACAAGCCTCTGCTCATGGCCATCAAGTCTCAGATCTATTGGTGAATTTGCTATTTTCGATTTGGGATAGTGATTACTATCTATCTCTCTCTAAACCTCGCTCACCGACTCTGCTACCCCTAAGCCAAGCAATGGCCTCTGATTTCTCCACCGTGTTGGCCGCCTCTTACGACGAGAAGTACGGGTTCAAGAGGCCGGAGATACCCAATTTGGCTCCTCCGATCCCACTCCCTCCTTCAAAACCCCTTTCCAAAACCCAATTTTTCAATCCGAACCCACTTCACACCTCCAAGATGCTCGCTTTTCGGAGATGACCCAGTTGCAAAAACTGAGCACCAATCCGTTTCCGGCCGAGGTACTCTCATCCAACTCTTGTTGTAGTTAATTTGGGGTTTCAATACAATTAGGAATTAGGAGTGGATTGTAATTATAAAATAGAAATGGAATGCATCTTTATTAGATGATGGCGGTGGTGATGTTCATGTAATTTTGTAGATACAGTTAGGAAATAGGGATGAGGCTGATGAGGAAATAGGAATAAAAATGTGTTAGACGATGGTGGTGGTGATGAGGCTGATGTTCTATTGCATATACTGATGAGGACAACTAGAGGCCTTCGATCAAAGAGGGCGAGAGCTTAGTTCAGGCCAGAGATGTTCCAGAGCACACTCGCCAGCACTGTCACGGTGTCTGAAGAGAAGAGAGAGGGTTGGGTGCTCAGAGTAAAAAACTTGAAGAGACCAAATTACCCTTTAAATTATGACACCTGTCACTAAACTAACGGAGTCATTGACGTCGTGTATGTTTACTGGGTCGGACTTGAAATCTGATGTACCAAAGTTTATGTTTTGAAACTTGATGTACTGAAATTCGTAGTGGTCCATAGTTCAGGTCCCCCTACCAAATTTTTCCCTAAATTATAAGCAATTGTAGTTTTTTTTTTTTAAAAAAAATTTAAAAAAAGAGGATCAAAGGGTTTCACTTCTGCCCCCATGACTTTATACATATGTAGTGGGTGCTCTAATCACTGAGCTAACACCACTTCGTCAATTTTTATAAGCAGTAGTTTAATGGTGTAACATTTAAAACAAAAACCTTATCCACTGCTTCTCTCTCTAGAAAACTCTCCCTCTTCTCTCTAGAAAATCCACCAACACTGCTTTCCTCTTTCCCCCCTCCTCTTTGGCCAGACCTCGATCAATTTTTTGATCGGGATCTTCGGCTTGGAGTGGGTGAGTCCCAGATCACTATTTTTTTTTCTTCTGCTCGTGTTTTCTTTGTCTCTATTTCTGGTTTTTCTTTTCTTTGTTTTATCCGTGCCTGCTGTCTCGGGTGGTTTTGCTGGGAGGTTTTCTCCTATCTGACCCTGCTTGATCTTCGTTGGTTTCAATTTTCCTTTTTGCTGCTGGATTGGTCTTTATCCTCTTCACCTCAATGTCTTCTGCTATGGTCCTTGCTCTTCGGGGTTTACACAAAGTGGAGTTTACCCACTACTGCACTCGGTGATACTACAAGGGATTGTGTACTCTCAGGTTCCTATCTCTTTCATTTCACCTTCATCCGGTTTATCTGGACTCCTTTCATTTGGTTTATCCGATTGTTGTTTTTCTGGTTCTTGCAGCATAATTTGTTCTTGATGAAAGAGATGTCTACTGTGATATCTGGAAATTTGGAATTAGAATCATTGAAGTCGGCATGGGTTTTGCTATTTATATCGCTCTAGAAGAACATCGTCGCTGCTTGGTATCGGTGGAGCGGTGACCCTATTTTCCTCTCCGATATGTTGGTTGTGGTGTGGAGGCCCAATTTTGGGCCACTCTATGTTATGGCTTTATTGTTTCGGGCTTTCTTGGCCTTTGTTGTTGTTTGTTTGGGCCTCGGTGTAATGTTTATTTATGAATGAAAGTTCTTATTTGACAAAAATAAAATTAAAATAATAATAATAATAATAAGCTGCTTTATTTAATTTTACCAAACACCTCTTCCTACTTAACTCATAAGTTAAGCAGCTTTTTGCACAACATAAACTATGTCATATTGAGCCAACTTCACCTGCAATAAAGCTGTTTTAATGTCAATTTCTCTCATCTATGACCACTCTCATATTTCTTCCACACCAAATATTTTTACCATAATTACTGCATTTACCAACAATGAGCCATTTCAATATCTCTCCCTCTGCGATGTAGCTTTTGCTATGATTTACATCATTTAATCAAGACGGACAACATTCTTTGAAAAAAAAAATAGAGAGAGAAAAAACCAATGTCTCTCCTCCTAAATCCTAGCCGTCACGACTTTGGGTCCAAAATATGGTGTACGACGCTAGTCTTAGGCAGAGCCCTCCTCTTTGCATTGGGCTGTTTCATTGCAGCCTCAAACGTGGATATTGTTCGACGATTCTTCCAATGTCTCATACCAACAGGTTGGGCGTTAGTTGTGGATTCTCAAAAACGTCACCTTACCGGAAGTTGGTGAGATTGGGGATTTGGGTTAGAAGATTAGGTCGAGCAGAGGGGACCTTAAGGCTCTTAGAAATCGGAGCTTTTAGGAATTCAGCTTTTCTTTGGTGAGCAATGTGATCGCATGGATTAGGGCCTCTGCGCTTGTCGGTGAGGAGATGCAGAAGATTTCTTTCCCGGTGTTGAGGTTATTGTTGGGGCCTCTATGGTTTTGAAGTAGGCATAACGGTGATCTGAAGTTGGCTGTTGGGGATCTAATGAACAAGATGTGCCATCTACACCAAGTTTGTACTCTAGTTTTTGCAGGTGGGCTAAGATTTTGGAGAGCCTGCTCATATTTTGGTCTGGCAGAGGAGGAACATGGTGCAGCGGTCTTGACTAACACAGGGTGGCCTTGCAACTTGTGGTTGGGTGACCAAAGTTGGTTGGGTGCCCAAAGATATTTGGGTTCCTATTGTTGATTCGGGTGATTTTTGGGTTGGGGGCCAAATTTGGAATGTTTTGATAGGTCTCTACTTCCTAGGGTGCCGTATATGGGATCCGGGAAAAAGACATGTATCAATTTGTTTCTTTTTGGAGGGTTCTCTGCTAGCAAACTTCTAGCTAACTTAATAATCAATGACTGTTTTGTTGTTTGTTTTCAAAGATGGCTCTGGTCTTCTTTTGGAGAATATGTTCATTTTCCTTTTCTAAAAATTGGTAGAGTTTATTTTTTATTGTTTCAATGTGCTTCAAATGGAGTATGAACACCACAATTGAGTATATTGGCTAGCAGTGTAATCCGTTCTTCTATGACGAGAATAGTCTACATCAATTTATACTCATAATCACGACAACTAGTCTTCTGTGAGTCAAACTCATAACCTCCCACTTACGAAGGGGAGACTTATGCAACTAGACCAAATAGTAATAGGTTTTTCCTTTTTATTTTATGGTTTATTTATTTATTTAGTTTGGAGTTTTCGGCCCTTTTTTTTTAATATACTAGACTTATTTCAAGATGTTCTCTTGATGCTTATTGTAAATTGGGGTTCAGGCTCTATGTCCCACCCTTGTATTTTGCAGTTTCATTAATCAAAAGGGAAAAAAAAAAGTAAATGCGTAAATGGAATCGAAACTTGATAAAGTAAAGGAAAAAGCTTTAAATTAAGGGTTGAAGAAGCATTGAATATCCTATTAAGGAATGGGGCAAGCAATGAAAGTGACTAATTAGGCCAAATTTTTGTTTTATAAAATTATTTTCAAAAATGTTACTATACATGCCCTTTTCAAAGAATGAACCATAGAAAAATGAAATAATTTACAAGATTAACCAATTAATACAATATCACTTGAAGAATTCAATTATTATCACAATTTTTTTTTTTTGAAGAATATCATGTCGATATATTAATAAACTCAGGTCAGAAATGACCATTACATATCCTCTCTCTACCATCGCTGGGTAGATAAAGAGTTTGTGTTATACCACATAGATACTTAGATTAGATCCGATCATTTCACGGTACCCATGCTCACTTATTCAAGAAAGCCTATAAACTATGTTACCAAAGACAAGTAAATAGGCTAAGTACATAAAAACTTAAATGAGACCCGACTATAGAAGGCTGACCCACTCCTCATGAGGCCCAAGATAAGGCCCAAAGACCTCATCACAGCCCCAAAAGAAGTAAGCAAGCCCAAAAGGCCCAGCCAATCCTAGTGTCGTGCAGTCATGATCCAGCAGCCCTATGCCACGGACTGCACCGCCATCGGACGCTGCGAAGACCACCATATTGAAAAGCTTCAACTGCAACCACAGGGCCAGTTGCACCATTTGGACTCCCAACCCATGCCATGGAACGTTGAATCTGGTCGGAACTAGATGAACGAAAAAGGTTGGATGAGGAATCTGATCTGCCAAACCAACAACTCCGGCGCCGATAGCGTCACCGCCGTACTCGTCCAGCGATAATCACAGCCTCTAGTCACTAGAGCTACAGATCGCAGGCTTGCCTCTTCTTGCGTCACCGCCCAAGCGGAGCCACTCACCTGCACAGCCTCCATCGAGCCCAATTCTTTCCTTGACGTCTCGGTCCAACATGCCATAGATCGATCTGCATTCCCTAACGAAACACATAGGATCGGGACTCCACAAGCAAATTGGGACTGAGAGAATGAGGTCATGGTAAGTGGAAAGCCTAGCCTTGGCTTTGGCCTCTTGGAGGAGATAGTAGCAGGCATGCTCAATGAGTTCGATGAAAAGGATATCAGAATAGACGTCCATCTGTGATGGAGGAGAGGCCAAGGGCGGCTGGAGCACAACCCTAGCAAAGCCATTATTATCACTATTGAGTATGCTTAGGAATCAAAATAATGACCAAAATTAGTTGTTACCAAAAGGTCACAATTCAAAACTTTACACCTATCTTGATCCCAACTTCTTTTGAATTCTTGTGCACAATAGCTACAAATGTAACTGCGGTAAGGGTGAGCTTGATTCATCCTCATATGCACAACATGGAACAACAACCCTAATTAGGTTTGAAAATCATTTATATGATAAGCTATAGTTGAATAAAATTATATCCTGACTAAATAAGTAAAACATTCGCCAATGTAAATATTGGTAGATGTATGAGTAGTATATGGTTCAAATACCAAATTTGATAACTAGACATGAAGCCAACTACATTCTCACTAGAAAATAATATCACCAACAACTGGTAAGGATTAGTGATAGTTTTCATTTAATGTCATACTTCCTAGAGCCGGTGTCACGACACAAAAGATATTACACACTATCTCGTCCGTTTAGCCCTTCTGGAGGTTTATGGAATTGAAAATTGGTGTGTTGTACCACAAAGACTATTATACAGCAGCTCGGTCGTATTCAACTACTCTAAATGCATGTTTAGAGTGTTAAAACCCAAAAAAATCACTATGTCCTGCTCATTCTGAAGTCATCCTCACAACTCAAAAAATAAAATATATAAAATCACATTTATGTATGAAAATCAGTGATATTTGCTAATTATGTAAATATTAGTGATTGATTTTAATGGGGAAAAATATTCATTTGTTATTTTCATGGGGATAAGACATTATAATTCACACGGGGATAAGACATTATGATTCACACAGTGATAATCGCTAACAATGGGAAGCAATAAAATCTATTATATTACTTTGGGACAAGATTGATATTACAATTATTATATGTTGAAGAAATGAGAAGAGAAAAGAATTCCCAAGTAGGATCATTTCCCTCTTATTTTTGGGCTCTTGACCATTTACCCAATTTGGGTCCAATAAATGTCCACTTACTTCGCTAAAAGATTTGTGTGTCCACTTACCCAATTTAAATGTAAAAAGACAAGTTTGCCCTTTAAATAATTAAAAAAATCATTGAAGACCTCGCCTGACTGCTATCACCTGTTGCCAGAATCCGGTCACCGGTCGCCGGTCTCCAGACTCTGGTAATCGGCCGCCAGAATCCAGTCACCTGTAACCGGCCGCAGGAGGTTTCCAAACAGGTCACCAGAGACTTTTATTACCTCCCAATAAATTTTTATAAAGTTGATTGGGGGGCAATAAAATGTTTATTGGGTATTATTGGGGACAATAAAGTTTATTGGGGGGGCAATAAAATAGGACACCGGACTCCGGTCACCGGTTCGGAGGTTGCCGGAAGTTCTCAAAAAGGTCGCCAGAGACTTTTATTAACCCCAATAAATTTCTATTGGGGGGCAATAAAAAGTTTATTGGGAGGCAATAAAAAATTTATTGGGGTTAATAAACAGTTTATTGAGGTGCAATAAAACAGGACACTGGTCGCTGGATTTCAGCTGCCGGTGACCGGTCACCGGATTCCAGCGGTCGGTCATCGAATTTTAGCGGTCGGTCACTGGATTCCGGAGTCCGGTGAAGTCTCTCTCTCTCTAAGTGACAAAGGGAGAGAGGGCAAAATTATCCCAAAAAAAAAAAAATAATAATTTAAAAAATAACTTAATTGGGAATTAGGGCAAAAAATATGTAATTTGTTGGGCAAGTGGGCAATCTTATAAGATGTTTGGGTAAATGAGGTTAGTGTAACTCAAATTTGGGTAAATGGACATTTTCCCTTTATTTTTCCTTACATTAGGAATCTCTTTCCGTGTGTTGCACTTACCAAGTAAGGAAAAACATTTTTCGGTTTCAAGCCTCCAATCCATGAAACAAAAGAGGACTAAAAGTTAGTGGTGGTTTTTTTATTTTATTTATTTTTATCAACATGACTAGATCACATAGTTTCTCAAAAGCTTCCTAGGCCCAGAGACTAATTCATGTCGGGGGATCATGTTATAACTCTTCCTCCTCTCTGGCCACCAAGAATAGATTGAAATGTAACTCTAATCAGTATCAGCGAGATTCAAATCCGGGTGTGGAGGTTCCACACCTAGAGGCTCTTACCACCTGTGGTGGTTAGTCTGGTGGTTAGTCCTAGGTTTAAATTTTGCCCTTTATGAAAAGAAAGTAAAGAATTGCAATTCCGATCCTAAAAGCGTCTGATCATGTATCAATTATGTAAACACTTATCATTTAATAAGCATTTATGAAGCAATTATAATGTTATAAATTGTTCAATTAGCGTTTATGAGACGATTACTAAGTTAAAATTTTGATGTATAGTCACAACTTACAATATGATGAAATGAAAAAGAAAAAAAACTAATTAACTTGATGTTGACACACTAGGTACAATATCTTGGTGAGAATCAAAACTCTTAAAGCTAATCCCAACTCTAACCTATTTACCATCCCTAGTCTCCGTTGTTTTTAACCCTTTTACCACGTGCATTTCTGACTAACCACAAATTACATCAAAATGACAATTAATGACATCATTCTCTTTTCTCACAATCTTGAATTCATCAAAAGGGTCAAAACTATCAACTACACAATTTCATTCCTATATTTCAGACAAGAAATAAAGAAGTAAAATATATATATAATATTTAAGAAAAACATGATTAACAATGTTGAACCGTAACGTTAAGGTGATATGGTTTTTAACCGCGTTTCTCCCTTACAATGAGTCCATTCTCTCTCTCTACAAATACATACAAAGCAGCGCTGCAGCACCAAATCTCATCGTCCCCCCCCCCCCAAACCAAAACCCCCCTCACGTCCCTCCTTTTCCTCTATCTGAATCTCTCTTCCTCACTAATACCTCCCATTCCAATCCAATTCAATCCAACCCACCATTCCAATCCGATTCACCTCCAGCGCTGTTCGTTTCGATCCACGATTGTCCGACTCGTCGATCTATCGTTCCCAAATTGATCCTCCATTGATTCAATTCCGTTCTCCAGTCCCGGTTTTGATCGAATGCTTGGTTTTTGATCGGATTGGATCCGTGAACCCGAAATGGTGCGTGGATGAGAATTCTATGAGAGCTTGAACCCAAAATGCCTGGCTTAGCTCACAGGGACGACCAATTCAGTGATGGGGCTTCCCCCATTTACACACTCTCCTCCCCCAATGGGTTTTGGTCCAAGCATCGCGACGATGTCAGCTACAATCAGCTCCAGAAGGTACTCGAATTCATTGAATATATGCTTGCCCAATGGGTTTGAGATTGGTATGGATCACTTTTGTGCGCTGTGTTTCGTTTTGATGAGTTTTGTGGGTGATTAGAGTTTGAATTGGATCTTATAATTTGATGGAGGTGTTGTTGAGTTTCTCTCTGTGTGTTGGAAGGGTTAGTTTTCGATTGGAATATCAGTGTTTTGTTTAATTCTGGATCCGCCGAACATGTGTATGTGTGGTTATTGAGTAATGTCAAGTGTATCAAGAGTTTGTGAATCAGGATTCTGTGCCCGAATAGCTCAGGTCATGACGGATAAACACATAAAACAAATGAAAGAAACGCTGCACTTTTCGTTATTCCTGGGGTGCTAATTAAAGCGGAGCATCTGGTTATACCAAGTGTAATGCACCCTCGCTTAGTTTAGTGTATCGTTTACATAGTCACATGCTAAAGGAACCAAAACAGACGCTTGCTAAAGGAACTTTGATAGGTAGAAAAAATGTGCTTGTTAAATCTTGATATTATTTCCCTAGTTTTGCTGATTCAAAACTCTGGTTCCTTCAATTGGCTTGAAGGAGAAAGTGCCTTGGTAGTAATCTGAGATAAATTATAATTTTTTTCTTTCATTTTTGACTCATTGAATGACGGCACTAGTCCCTGACAAAGTGATTTTTACTATGGACATAGTTTTGGAGTGAGCTGTCACCACAAGCTCGGCAGAAACTTCTCAGGATTGACAAGCACACCCTTTTTGAACAAGCTCGTAAGAACATGTACTGCTCTAGATGCAATGGGTTACTGCTTGAAGGCTTTTTGCAGATTGTCATGTATGGAAAGTCTTTGAAGCAGGAGGGTGCAGGTGGGCAACTTTCCTGCAACAGATCAAAGGTCTCAAAAAGTCAAAAGGACGGTACAAGCATTACTAATGGGTGCCATGATGAAATCCCTGATCCATCTGTCCATCCTTGGGGTGGTCTAACCATTACACGTGAGGGGTCTTTAACACTCATGGATTGCTACTTGTATTGTAAGTCCCTCAAGGGGCTTCAAAATGTAAGTTCTCTTAATTTTTTTATTCATGAGATCAAAGTATTATCCATTTTCATCCAAGTAGCTGATGTGCTGTTTGAATCAGGTGTTTGACAGTGCACGTGCAAGGGAGCGAGAACGTGAATTACTTTATCCTGATGCCTGTGGTGGGGGAGGTCGAGGTTGGATAAGCCAAGGAATGGCGAGTTATGGCAGAGGACATGGAACACGGGAAACATGTGCGTTGCACACTGCCAGGCTTTCTTGTGATACATTAGTGGATTTCTGGTCCGCACTTGGAGAAGAAACTCGGCAGTCTCTTCTTAGGATGAAGGAAGAGGATTTCATTGAGAGGCTCATGTACAGGTGTTTGGCTACTTCTTTTATCTTCTCTGCATGAAAGTTCAATATAAAACAGTGTGAGCATTATATATTTAGTAATGGGTATTGGAGCAAGTTTCTGTTATTGGAACTGCATAGTTAGTGCCGACTGATATTGAGTACGTTCAGACTGCTAAAACAGACTGGGAAGAGGAATGTCTTTTACCTATAACATATGTCCAATATTAGCTAGTGCACTGTTGACATATGGCTCACGCAGATATTTGCTTTCCCGTTCAAGGAACTAGGTACCAGTTAGAGTTTCTGTCTCCTAAAGATTGCAGGGCTACATAGGAGACCCATTCTCGAATTTGGGTCAGCAAAGCAGTTTTGAAGGGTTTCTGGGCATCAAAGAAAAAGATAGGGCTGACACATACTCGTTTCTTAGATTACTCTGTACTTGGGTTCAATCTCCAATTAAGTTAATGATAGGTGTTTCAAATTCCGAAGCAGATATATGCAGTTGAGTTAAAAGAAAGTAATCTTTTTAGGGGCAAGCATGCTCTTATATAAAGATTACTTTTGCTCTATATATGTATCTTCCTGATCTCAGTGTTTGGTCCAAGGGATTGAGAGATGGACTTGTCATAGTGGACCACTTGATGATGGAGCCTGTATAGCATCTGTAGTATCTATGAAATGCTTGGACCACAACTTTGGATAATTTAAATACTAGAAAGGAGGTATGGAGGACTTTTGAGTAGCCTCCCAACACATTTCATTTCTCTTATGAAATTACCAAAATAGGCGGTTAGGAGGATTGAGAACTGAAGGAGGGAAGTGATGAGGGAAGGTTTAGCTATTGGTAACTTATAAAAAGAAAGCAAGTGTTGTTTGGTAAGTGGTTGTTGTGGTGCGTGATAAACAATATCCCTTGATGTCTATTGCATTCTAAAAGGTAGGATTCTCCAATCTTGGAAGGAGGATTAAAAAGTGAATGAGGAGAGAAAGGATTATTAATAATTAGCCCCTTTTTCTCATGATGTTAGAGATCTGATTTCTGGTCATAATGACATAGTTGGGAAGACTCGAAGAGCTACTAGATTTTAATCTTTTTATTTTCTGTGTTTCTCTGTAAAATTAGTACTTGTGATATGCTTAACAAGAGAATCCATCTGTTTTGTTCTCATTGGTGATCATTGAGTAAACCAATCAGGCGAGCATATCCTTTAAACTTGCTCATTAGTCAATAGAGATCTGAAGCTTGGATTGGGTCTTTCCACGAAAGATAGAGGTATTTTTGGGATGCTTTTTTGTACTGGCCTCTGTCTAGGTTGTCTAGATAGAAAGGAATAGAAGGTAGGAAGAAAGAGTTGGATTTTATTTGGGACTAAATGAGATTGATTACCTCCTTGTGGGCACCTTAGCTATGTTCCCTTTACTGTGGCCGGCTTGTTTCATTTTGTTTGGTTGCTTGCTTGTCTATGTTGATGGACCTTTAGACTTGAGGCCTCCTTGTGGGCACCTTAGCTATGTTCCCTTTACTGTGGCCGGCTTGTTTCATTTCATTTGGTTGCTTGCTTGTCTATGTTGATGGACCTTTAGTCTTGTGGATGTTCTCTTTTCTAGTTGAAAGAAAACAATTTGAAATCACATGTTGTAATTTATGGCATGACACTTGATGGCCTAAAATTTTTGAAACGGATGCCCTATTCCCAATGACTGGCATAATGTTGTTTTATTCTCACAACTCTATGCTCTAGTTGTTCTTTCCTGGATTTATTTCATTGTGTGCAAAAAATTAAACAACCAGTGTGTTGTCACTCACAAATGTTCACATTTTGTATCTTGCCTGAAGTTGTAGATTTTTTTGGTCCCAATTAGAACTGATCAACGAGGAGTTATGTTGTAGATCAGTTAGTTCCTTAAGTTGTGATATCTCCAAAGTCCTCATCAATTCCTCTTAATGCATGTTGACTATTCTAATAAGACCATCTGAGATTCTTTGAGTTTGTCTATTAATCATATTTTTGTTACAGGTTTGATAGCAAGAGATTTTGCAGAGATTGCAGAAGAAATGTTATCCGTGAGTTCAAGGAGCTAAAGGAGCTGAAGCGCTTGCGGAAGGAACCTCGCTGCACTAATTGGTTTTGTGTTGCTGATACTACCTTCCAATATGAGGTGTGGCATCATATATTTTGTTAATGCTCGAGTTTTCTCTGTTTTCTGTTGTGGCTGTTGTTTTCTCCAAGTCAGTCATCCAAGAGAAACTTGATCAGATAATTAATCTTGATAGCTGGACCATATATTTCTGCAGCCTCATCTAATTATTATTTCAATATTTTATATGAAGTGTAGTTAATGTGACCCTTTTTTGTTTTTTGTTTTTGTTTTTTGAGAAATATAGATAGATAAAGTGTTTGGTCTCATGTATTTTATTGCAGGTATCTGATGGCATGGTACAAGCTGATTGGCGCCATACTTTTGCAGACACTGTTGGGACGTATCATCACTTTGAGTGGGCAGTTGGAACAGGCGAGGGAAAATCAGACATTTTGGAATTTGAAAATGTTGGCATGAACGGGAGTGTTAAGGTCAATGGCCTTGATCTTGGTGGTTTAAGTGCCTGCTTTATCACCCTGAGGGCTTGGAAACTAGATGGTCGTTGCACTGAGCTTTCTGTAAAAGCCCATGCTTTGAAGGGTCAACAATGTGTTCACTGCAGGCTTATAGTGGGGGATGGCTATGTAACAATTACAAGAGGAGAAAGTATCAGAAGGTTTTTTGAGCATGCTGAAGAAGCAGAGGAAGAAGAGGTAGTTTAGATTCCGAAAGCTTCTTATCTACCTTCTCTCCGGCAAACCAGACTTCTGTCTAGTGAGGATTAAACTGATCGATCATTTTATCTGATGGATTCTTTCAGGATGATGATTCCATGGACAAGGATGGAAATGATTTGGATGGAGAATGCTCCCGTCCACAAAAACATGCGAAGAGTCCTGAACTTGCTCGAGAATTTCTTCTAGATGCTGCAACTGTTATTTTCAAGGAACAGGCACGTTCAGTTTGCTGATCTTGTTTTCATAAACTAGTTAAATTTTTGGGTGATCATACGTTAACCTTTTGCTTCTATTAGCTGTTTTTTAAGTTGCATTTCCTTGGAGGAACTAGGTTCGACTTTCAGGTTTCAATCTTACAAAAAAAAAAAAATGAAAAAATAAAAAATAAAAAAGGAAGGAGGAAATATGAAAGTTGAATGGCTACAAAAATGTTTATAATTTGTCCTTGTACCAGAGATTCTGAAGTTTGATTTCTGGGCACCAATAAAGATGTCTTCGCACCATACTGTTATATTTCTAAAAGAAGAAAAAAGATGTGTTGGCAACATCGTGAAACTATTCATTATTTGCTTGTATGATACTGGCATATGTCTCAGTATGCACATTGTATGTGATTAAAAGAATACATATTCCATGTTTGATTGTGAATGCTGTCTTTTCAGGTGGAGAAAGCATTTAGAGAAGGAACAGCACGCCAAAATGCACATAGCATCTTTGTTTGTCTTGCACTAAAGCTTCTGGAAGAACGAGTCCATGTTGCTTGCAAAGATATAATTACTCTAGAAAAGCAGGTCTTATATTTTGTTATATTTACAGATAAGATATTAGGGAGGAAAACTAGGAGAGCCCATTTTCAGGAGAAATACTGACATCTGTAATTTTTCCCTACAGATGAAACTTCTAGAAGAGGAGGAAAAAGAAAAGCGTGAAGAAGAAGAACGCAAGGAGAGGAGAAGGACAAAAGAAAGAGAGAAAAAACTGCGAAGAAAGGAGAGAATGAAAGGGAAAGAAAAGGACAAAGATCAGAAAGGTTCCGAAGAATATGAAATGCCTGTTTACCCTGTTTCCTCAAAGGAAGAATCATCTCTGATTGTTGATGAGGACCCCAATAGTACCATTAGCTGCATGGATTCAGTTAGTGAAGCTGGTGAGAGTGTTCTATCTAGGCCTGGTTCTCCTGAAATTCCAGATGTACAATTCCAAAATGGTTTCATTATTTCAAAATTCGACGACCCCTGCTTTGAAAGTCCTGATGGGGAAATTACCAATGGGAAAGGTGGTACAGATTCTTTTACAGTTGAGCAATCAAAGTTTTCCCGACGGAGATTAAAATTTAGGAGAGAAGTTCAACAGGATACATCATTGAAGTGGTCTGACAGACGCCGGTATGCTGCTGTTTCTGATGCTGCTCCTGTGGTTAATAGATCTGAGTCGAGATGTAGTGGTGATAGTTTTGAGACTCCAGCAAGGGGCATTAATGGATCAAACAGGCAATTAAGAGTAAATGGCCCAAAGTTGAATGGTCGACATTGTGGTCCTAAGTTTACCGACAAGTTTCCCTGTTCTAGCAACAGGCTGAGTGACAGATATGACTTCAATTCTTGCAGCTGCAACAAGAGCACCGAATATAGGGCGAAGGTTGAGCCACATGTTTTTCCTGCCAGAGTGTGCTGGGAGACCAAAACTGCAAGCAAGTCAGAATCTGCATTAGATATGTCCAAGCAATTCTATCGTGGTAATAGGTATAACCAAATGGACATGCGTGATAGTTGTGCAAGGCCCAAAAGCAAAGTCAATTCTGGGGACAATCCTTCTAGAGATTTGCTTCATCCCAAGAAAATTTGGGAGCCCATGGAGGCACAGAAAAAGTATCCTCGGAGTAACTCAGATTCTGATGTTACCTTAAGTTCATCTGCTTTCAAGGCCGAAGAACCTACAAGTAAAATCGTCAAGTCATCTGGTGACTTATGTAGGGGTGAAGTTGGCGCAGATACAGGTGAAATTTATGAGGATAATAATTCAAAGGAATCTAGCATGTGCAGTGTCGAAATGGATGTCAGTTGCCAGAATGGACTTTGTACAAGAGCACCGGATTCTTGCAACTCGATGCAAGGTTCTTATGAGGAGAATGGAATATCTGATCCCATTGTGAACAGCACTTCTAATTCTGATAATTGCTCATCATGCCTAAGTGAGGGGGACAGCAACACGACCTCATCTAATCATGGAAATCAGGAATCTTCATCCACCTCAGATTCAGAAGATGCGAGCCAGCAATCAGGAGGAAAAGAAACTTCTGTATGCATTCCAAATGGTTTTACAGAGTGCAATGAAGTTGGTATTGAGAATAATCCGAATGTGAAGAGAAGGGAGCTTACAGAAAGCAGGGAATTGACAGGTCTTCCACCGAATGGGGGGACTAATCCATTGACAAATGTTCAGAGTTTTGATAATGGAATATCTGCTGCTAGCTTGGGTTCCCAGCAGCAAAGCATGCTTCCTACGATGCAAAACCAAAATGTACACTTTCCTGTGTTTCAAGCTCCTTCGACCATGGGTTACTATCACCAAAGTCCAGTTTCATGGCCGCCTGCTCCAACCAATGGATTATTGCCGTTTACTCATCCCAACCACTATTTATATGCTAGCCCCCTTGGGTATGGTATTAATGGAAACTCAGGTTTCTGCATGCAGTATAGTCCTATGCAGCAGCTACCTACTCCCTTGTTTACGCCTACCGCGGTTCCAATGTATCAACCACTCATCAATACGGAGGAGCAGTCCCAAATTTCCAAGTCAGGTGTGCAAGAATCTCCTAATGAAGCTAATACAGAGAGTTTGGATGGAACTGGACATCATTCTATGCAAGCAGCGTCAAGTGGAGAAGGAGCACATGATGATAATTCTGGCAAATTACATATGGACAACGGTGGCTTTTCTTTATTCCATTTTGGTGGTCCCGTTGCTCTTTCAAGTGGATGTAATTCAAATTCTATGCCTTCGCAAGAAGAGATTGTTCGGGATTTTCCTATAAAATGTTCAGATCATATTGAGAATGATCATGCATGCAATAAGGAGGCTACTATGGAAGAATACAACCTGTTTGCAGCAAGCAATGGCATGAGGTTTACATTCTTCTAATGTAGTACTAAGAAGGTATGAGGTGGCTGTTCAGGAATTCAGTCCCTGTCTTCTTATCTGGTAATGAAGGTTTGAGGTGCTTGGTTTTTGGTACACAATAATCTTCCTCTGAAAAGTTCCAATTTTAGCTTATAGTTTCTTTACAGTTATTCAATTTGTCCCATTTGTTTTTCCTATAGTAAGAGAGCAAAAAGGTTGAAGAGTGTTACAATGTTTGAAGGTTCTGTAGAGGTCAGGTTTTTATTATTAATGAAGATGAATTTATTGGTATGAAAATTTCTTGATATTTTGCAGCCATACAATCATAGCTTTTGAATTCTGTTTTGGGATTTTGTGCCTCCTAAAAACAGTCAGTTAATTAGTGGAATTCTGTTGCTGATGAGTGATGACAATTATTGGACTTATGATGAGGAAGTGATTTATTATTTTCCTTGGTGCAAACTTTTTGAGAATCAATTTCATTTTGGTATTCTACTATGCAATTTGTTATTATTATGCATACTGTAATTCTTTCTCCTGTTGCATAAAATCTTCGAATTAGTTTACAGCAAGTCTCTTATCACCCCCAGGGCCCTGGACAATCTGGTTTACATTTCATTGACATCCATTTCTTTTGAAATTGAAACGGAAGTGCAGGCATGGTTATATGCATCTGGTGGTTTTGGAACTTGGAGATGGATGTTTCAGATTTCGGTGTACCTGTCATTAATCAAGATGGACATAGTGTTCAACCTTAAATATCAAGATGAGACTATTCGTCTCCTCTTGGCTCCTAAGATCCCTTATAACCAAATCGATTAGTCTACATTGAATTTCACTTGTTTTCTAAGAGCATCCGATAACATTTATTCCAAAATGAGTTCATTTTTGACTTTCAATTGTTTTTATGAAAAGCATATGAAGATCTCAAATTTCTTTTTCACGGCCTTTGTGACAATTTGACATTTTGCAAATGATTCACCTGACACGTTAAGAGATATAGAGCATCAAAGTGCACTTGTACCAGTATGAATGAATGACTGGATAATATCAAGTACACTTTTTGGTTATTAAAAAAAGAGTTGACTACATATATCAAGGGCTAAGATCACCTAATAGGTGTTATGAGTTGCTTGCACTGCTGGGTGCAGAGAAGAGATTCCGTAGTTTCAAACCATTTAACATATCATTGTGTTATGTTCTTTTACTTTTTTAATGTATCAATATATTAAATTTTGGTAGTAAAAATATGACTCTTTATGGTGATAGTAAACTACATACAACAGTGCAACTCCATACGTTAATTTGTGCAGTGACAAACTATCGCAATAGTACATACTGTACATTGATGCATTGCAGATTCCAATAGTACATTGATAAACTTTCAATTTTATCTTTTTAACTCTCAAGTTCGTTGTCTTTTTGTTGTCGGCCAGAGATGATCTTAACGTGCTGGCTAGTTGTATGCAGAAAGGGCCAATGTTTTCATGTTATAGTTGCAATGGCCTGCAAAATAGTTGAAGTGGGACTTCAGTTTTTGATGAAATGGTAGGTGGTCTCACACTTAATCCAATCCTCCAGACCAGAAGATAGACATGTGAAATCTACTTTCAACTTGGCAACAATTAAATTCCAATCTGGTTGATCAGAAATCTTTTTGGACCTCCAACCCAGTACTCATCCCACTCCCAACTCACTTGAGCCAAAATCAAAATGGCAAAATAACAAGAGGGGAACTTATTCAAAAACCCGAAACTGGGATGCAGGCTGTAGTGCTGAAAAGAATTAAATCATCAAAACTTTGCATAGTCAATAAATGGACTAAAAGCCGGTTGAAACATATAAATTTGAATCCATAGAGTTGAATCCACTGTTCCTTGCTAATGAAATTGTGATGTTTACATCCATCATCAACTTGCCCCCACAAACTTCAATACAGCAAGATAAAGGCCCTGCTCATCGACATAGTCAGTTAATTCAAAAAAATGTTCTGCTGCAACTTCCTTTAGAGTTCTCTTCTCAGGCAAGTCAGAAGTTATAACATCTGGATATTGTTGCCGTTGTTTCTCTAAAACATCTCTTCCTTGGGGATGGCTGATAACCAGTCTTGCACCTAAACAAGAAACAGAAAAACTCAGAACTATGAGCTGTCAAAGAATGCAGCAGCCAATGCTAGAATTCCGTCTCCAAACTTTTCTTTTCTTCACTTTTGTATTTCTAATATGAAACTCACAATGTTTGGTTTTAGATAGGAAAGTACACATATTAAGAGAATATAGGACCCTCACTAAGTCATCTAACAAAAGATAGTACTCCAAGGCAATAAATAACACTTCATTAAGAATCAGTAAAATAGCACATGACATCTATGCAAAGAAATATTGATCCAATTATGAAAATTACCTGGAGAAAAACAGTTTGCAACTGCCCCAAACACCTGTCCAAGGTTAAAGGGCACGGCTGGAAGGAAATAGAGAAACACAACATCTAAAGGAGCCCACTTATCAGGTACATATATCAATTCTCCTTGCCAACACTTAACCTTGTCATATTTTTCTTTAATGCCGGCCAACACAAAAAGTGAATCATGGACAACAAGCAACAGACTGCATGGTGATGATTCCACCAATTGATCCACAAATGCTTCAGAACCAACTGAAACCATAACCCTAGATGTTTCTTGAATCTCTCCTGCGGATATAATGCGATCAACCTTTAGCCTATCTTCTTCAGAACTGAAATTATCTGAATCAAGAAATGACCAATCTTTCTCAGCAAAATCTTCAAAGTTGATTACAGACACCACTCCTTCAGTAACTACTCCTTCATCTGATGGAACTGTAGCACCAACAGGTGATAAGCGAGCACGCAAAGAATGATGTGAAAGAAAGGGAAATGAAAGAGAAAGAGGAGAGACGTAGGTGTTCCGATGACAGACACGGTTGGTTAGAATGCATTGGGGTTGTTTTTGACGACAAGGTAAGAGAAACTGGCAGCTAGGTAAAGGAAAGAAAACAGAATTCATTGCAAAGAACTACTGAAATCCCTTTTCGGATTTTTATGGTATGAAATGAGCAAGTTCGGCAGCTTAATTCTTGATAACGAAAAAAGAATTGGAAATATTTCTAGCAATATTTCCAAAGCAATTTCACTCAACTTGCTATCACAACCTCCTGCACATATCTTTCATATTAGAGCCCCTGTATACAAGGAAAGCAAAAGAAAAATGCATTGTCAATACTTCAAGTGATAGCCAAAGATTCAATTATTCAAGTTCAAAACTACCCATCAACTTAGTTTCAAACAGTCTCAAACTAAAGACCCATGTGCTGAGTATCATCTCAATGAATTGGAATCCTATTGCAGCAATTACCAGGTTTTCATTTGATTAAAGTTTCAAAATTTAAGTAAAAAGGAGAACATAGGACCCAAAGCTAACATCTTTCTCCAACTTTTCCCTCCATTCTCCAACAATTAATATAAACAATGAATGAGCAAGAGCAAGAGTTTCAAAACATGTAAAGGAACAGAAGGGAGTAGAAAATTGAAAGTTGGAATCTTTAAGCTGAAGAAACCTACTTGAAGCTCGACGCCGCGAAAGCCCTGACTTTATGAGTTCGATTCCTGTCGGCTGTCGCTGTAATTCCCAATTCCAAACTTTGGGGTTGCTCCTCTCTGCTTTTACTACCAGAAACCGGCTACTGTAAACTTGGGAAATTGAGTAGAAATGAGATAATGGTTTAAACATATATTATATTTCTCCGACTTCCTACGTGAAAGTCCAATCATATGCGGATAAAATATTCAAGGCAAATTACTTCAGTAAATTCACATGTTTTTGGGTAACTAAACACCGTAAAATTTTGTTCAAAATTATTTAGTTTAATGACATAAATTTACTCATAATTTTTTTTGGGGTCAAAGTAAGCTATATTAGATGATTAAAATGGTGATACACAAGGCCTCAGCAATAAAAGACACATAGGCTCAACATGTTAATATTGGGCTTGGCCGAATTACAAGACAGAAACTTACAAATAATAAATGAAAATCCCAAAAATCCTAGCAGCCTTCATATCAACTTCACCGGCCCAAAAAACTTATTCTGGAGTAGAGGTGGCAAACGGGCCACTAAGCACGAGCACGGCACGGGCCCGGCACGCTTAAAAGCGGCTCGGCACTGCCCAAGCCAGTTAGTGGCCCGGCACGACCCGAGCACGTTAGAATAACGGGTCGGGCTAGGCCGTGCTCGGGTAGTGCCGGGCCTAAAAATATTGGCCCACTGGCCCGGCCCGGTCCAAGCCCGTAATAGGCCCGGCACGGCCTGAGCACGACATATTGTGGGCCGGCCCGTTACAAACACAAAATTTCATTTAAAAAAAAAAAATTTAAAAAACTACAATGATGAGATTTGAATATGAGACATTTTTATTTAAAATCTCATGACAATTCCACCAATGCTTTTTTTTATATTGTCAAAATAATGAAACAAAACATTATATCCTTGTTTTGACATAAGTATTTTGTCTAAATATTAAATATATGTTTATTAATAAAGACTAATCTCATAATAATACAACTATAGATTGAAGGAAATAATCATAGATACTAAATCTTCATTATATTAATAAAGATTAATCTCACAATAATATACTAAAAACAATATATTTTGAGTTTTTTTTTTCTTTCTTTCTTATAGTGGAATATAAAAAATTATTAGAAATCTAATCTTAAAAAGCTAAGATTAAGAAAAACGTTGTATAACTTAATTTATTTTAATTTTCTAAATAGTTAAATAAAATTAATTTTTATTTGTTCAAATTAAGATTTTAAAATCGTGCTTTATAATAGGTAGGCACGAGCATGGCCCGTTATTGACCCGGCACGAGCATGACCTGCCACAATATGGGCTCGGGCCATGGGCCGGGCCGGGCTTAATGTTTAAGTAAATGGGCCGGCACGAGCCCAGCATTATAATAAATGGGCCGGCCCAAGCCCGGCATGAAGCATGACTAGGCCCGTTTGCCACCTCTATTCTGGAGTATTCATGTCGTCGCTTGACGTGAATTTGCCACCGAAGCACCAAATCGTACCACCTTCTCCAAAGGAGAAGGTCTTTGGTAGGGCTGCCACGTGGTGGGGCAGTGCGGCCCTCAAATCACTGCCTAGCAGGAGGGGTATTTTAGATATTTTACCTTGTAAATTGAGGACAGTTTTGGAACAAGATTTTTTTTTTTTTTGAGTTTTGATTGGTGGGCCGCACTGCCCTACCACGTGGCAGTCTCTATCCAAGAATTTCTCTCTCCAAAGACGCTCAAAAGTAACCGAGTAACCGAAGAGGGAGTGATTACCGAGGTAATTTGGACACCTTCTATAAATTTAACAAAAATCTGCAAAGCTGTAAGCAGGGGCGGAACTAGTAAAGGGTTTGCAGGGGTTCAGACCCCCCCCCAATCAATTGAACATAACAACTAATTAATACATTAATTATGTATAATTATATATAAGTTTATATGTTTTTGCAAATCGGACCCCCCCCCCTATTTGTACTGATACTATTTATCTCTCATTATTATTATTTTGGTCAAAAAGAGAGATGAGAGCATTTACCTCTCATTAATTATTTACTAAAATTCATAAGAATTCATTTATTAGGATTCAATCAAATATAAGGAATTCTTTTCTTTTAATTTTCTATTGTTCAACACTTAAACTTATTGCGGTTTACGGTTAATTTTTTAGTTTTGAAGTTTCATTAGATCATAGTAAGGATTGAACAATAACGTTTGTAAAGAGATTGCTTGCTATAGTTGAAGTCTAAAGAAAAATGTTGTGAAGTTTTTTTGTTTCATTTTTAGTTATATGTTTAACTATGTCCCGACCCCCCCAAGTTACAAATCCTGGTTCCGCCCCTGGCTGTAAGCTAAAGAGGTCAAACAGAGAGAAATAAAACAGTAGAGAAGGAAATTCTGTGCCAAGTGGTAGATGATATGTTGATATGCGATATGATTTGGATTAATTGTGGTGAAGAAATGAAGAGGTGGAGAGATGATGAGGGTGGTGAGAACTAGAGCTCTTCCAGTTATGGGAAAGCTCCTGATGGCAGCTAGGGGAGGGTAGATGGAGAAATCGGGAGACGTAGAAGGAAAAGAGAGAGGAAGAAACTGAAAGAGGGAATGGGTAGATCTGGTCTGGATAAAGGCTGGGTGGACATGGTGGATGTGGAGGTAAAAGTGGTGGTGGTGGTGGTGGAGAGGATTGTGGTGGTGAGACTCAAAATGATGTCTTGGTTTGAGAACATTTTTAGAGAGAAGGAGGATCAACTCTCTCTAGAAGCCTTCATGTGACTCTAAAACTTTCATTTTATGAGTAATGCTAGGCCACCTGCATATCACCTTATGTAGCAACTGAGGTAACACAATGCCTAACCTATTATAAAAGAAAGGTTTTGAGCTCAATCTCCATAATCCTTTACCATAGTACCATGTTCACCCATCGGGATGAGATCAAGCCCACTGAACTAGTCACTAGTCAGATTTGGAGTTTTATCGTAACTTCATAAAAAGCCACAAAACTTCCTCCATTTGCATCCTGGCTTGTCTAGAGCTAAGCAAATCCAACGGTTACTGGCTTGTTCACACATGATTTTGTTTTAAACTACAGAACCTTCTTGGTGCAACTTTGCACTTCAATTAAAACTAAGGTTCTCAATTCCTGATACTTCCTCATGGTACAAATCAAGTTAACAGAAAAACAATTAGTATTATTTCATGGCAAACTCTGAATCAACTATCAAGGATGGCTGTTGGGGAGCCTACTTAGAACAGAGTGCTCTGGCTTGTGATCACATTCATAATCCAGATGAACAAATGCCCGCTCGACTTCAGGGAGCTCTTCGATCTTTATTTGCAATGATTCTCCAATTGCATGTGCTTCTTTCAATGGCAAATCTTCGGGCAGTTCAATGTCAACCTGCTTTTGTAAATGATAGTTCTGTTAGCAGTTATGCAGGGACATAACGCAGTCCAGAAATGATTGAATTATTCCTATCTTGGTATCTTTTAAGTTTTAACTGTGACATGTGTTCGTGTAACACAAACCAAACTGGTAAAACACTAAAATCAAGTTGGTCTGAGAGTTTTTCTTTAAGCCTAGTCCAAACGAAAACGGAAGGATATATCTGATATTGAAGTAGTGGACTTTTAACTAAATACTTGAGTATTCTACCTCAACAAAATAGAGAACCCCAAAGGTGTAGGCCCTGACTGTGTCGACACGTCTGATTAAACTGTGGTGCCTTAGGATGAGATATGTGAGTTTCTGCAAGACTTCAGGAGGAGCTGATTGTCCAACCAAAGAGACTATAGTGGGAAAAATAATCAATAGTACGAGTACATTAGTGTTCCAACTGCAAAATCGTTGCAGCCTATGCTGCCAAATAGGAGAGGGAGGGAGGGAGAGAGAGAGAGAGAGAGAGAGAGAGAGAGAGAGAGAGAGAGACCTGCATTTTCTAGGACAGTTCCGGACCAATTAGAAATTGTATACAATGCGAGGACGATAGCACCAACTGGATCTATCCACCAATAGAATTCATCTCCAAGAACAGCAGCAACCAAGCCAACCACATTTGTGACCACATCAAAGTAATGATCCTGGTAATCATCATCAGCAAGAGTAGTGAATTAAGTTAGCATGTGTTACAAATTTCATATGGCATATGAAGCATAAAAGATGATAGATGGCATATGAAGTTAGCATGTGCTATAAATTGCATGTAGCAATGATAAACCTTGGCATAGGCACGGACGATTGTGTTTCCCGAGCTTCTACAGTACCACCAAAGAACAAGTTTGACGCCAGTAGCTATCAGCATGATTGCATACAACCAGATCAACTTTTCTGAAGTCATCTTTTCGGAGGGTGTGTCTTCGATAAGTTGTTTTAAGGCCTGGACAAGAACTTGAAAGCCTGCAATGGCATGAATTAGATTTACAGAAAGTATTTTGATCCTATATATGATCGAAAACATTTCCATTATCTATTTCTGTTACAAGTACATAAGCGGTCTACTTCCTAAAATTAATATAGATAAAGGTATTCGATCACACACTTACATACCAAGAGTAGCCATGACAGCTGCAAATATGACAATGCCTACTGGTTGCACTCTCAACTTTCCAATAGGATACTCGTAGATATTTATGTTTTTCATAGACAAGTGTGTGAACCAAAGTATACCACCAGCCATAATATCTAGCAAAGAATCTAGAGTTGAAGCTGCAATAGCTAAGGATCCACTCTTCACTGTAGCATATATCTGCATTATCACTACAAACAATTACAAGGGCTTCACGCTGCAGTCACACACTGCAAAGAAAGGTTTACAGTGACTAATATATGATTCTGATGAAATTGATAAAACATGGACGTATTTTGTGTGACAGTTTCCATCACCAGATATGGTGTGATCACAGAAAACTGAGAAAAGTAAACTTAATATACTTGATCATGAAAGTATGTAACCTTTAAAGCAAGCAGAAGGGTGTTTGCCAAATTAGAAATTTTCATTGCTCTCTCATGTTGGGCTTGTTCTGTTCGATCTTGCTCAGCATCAATCACATTGGGTGACTCTAGAGAGTCAACTTCCTCAAAAGACCTTAAGGTGGCAAATTGTTTCTCATAGTATTCCTTCTCCCCTGATACAAAAAGGAACTAAGAAAAATATAGAAATTGTGTGTGTGTGTATATATCTAATAAACCTAATAACCAATGAAGAACAAAATTTCCAGATCGATCTCTATACTTTTGAACCAATCAGTACTAATACTTACCATGTTTAGTGAAAATATGCCTTGCCCAATTGAAGGTTACTTCATCTATATCATCTTAATAAAAAAAAAATAATCTATTTTATCATCATATATACAATTCCTGAAACTGAGCAGACTAAATAACAGTATAATTTGAAAAGGTTCTGATAAAAATATTGACAAACGAAGAGACAGGCCAACCACCAAGATTAATAAAATGAACGGATGAAATCAAGAAAGAAATAGTTAGTTTCTGAGTTACCTTCTATCAAGCCAGTAGTTTTAGAGAGGTTTAGATGAAAAGGGGCCTCAGGATCAAAGCCAGACCGGACTTTGTCAGGTAAGTTGGAGAAGAAATCACATCTGAGAGCAGTAACTGAGTTCCGGTCTCGCAGTAACTCATTTTGGTTGGGCTTTTCACCTTCACTTTGCAACAGTTTTGTTTTCAAACCTCCCTCCATTTACTCAAAAGTCAAGAACTACCAATATTTGATCCTACAAGCCTAGAACCACAAGAAACCAATAAATAGAAATTTGAAGAAGAATATGAGCCAAACAACAACTGAGCTTTTTCCCGCTATATGAATCTCAAACACAATATCAATTTTGAACTTTTGAGAATATATAGCAACACATGGCATGAACTCAATTCATGAGAAACACTAGTTGAGTGAAGGTGAAAAGGCCCACCAAAAAGAGTGTAGTAAAAATTGTAGCACTTTTGCCATTGAAGCAACTCTGAGAAACTTAGCCCCATCGGGCAACTATAGAGTTGGCTCTCCTAGTCGTACTTCACCATTGGAGATGCTACACTTTAAAAAATACTTGTTTTCCAAATATAGAATAGTGTTATAATAATCGAGTGGAAAGTTTAAGGTGTAACCGAACTCACCGGCCACAGATTAAGGTCGATCGACACCGCCACAAACTAGAAGTCATGATTCGACCCATGGGTTTAGGTGCTGAAACTAAGAAGGCATTACCAGAAACATATAGTGTCTAAATTATAAGCGCTGTGGTTTGACAATTTCAGCGAAACTTTTTCTCATGCATAAAGAAGATGAGAGAGACATAGTACGTAGATCTTGAAGAGCAGCACGCAAACTAGGTTGGTGAACAAGGAATTACGTAAGCTAATAAAAAGCTCCTTTAGGATCCATGTAAGTTAAGTAAAATGATCCATGTAAGTTAAGTAAAATGAAGTAACTAACATACGTTCGGATCGTTCCTCTGACCTTGCTTCTTATCTATGCTATCGATCGCCTTTCGGATGCTTTCCACTTCTATTAGCTAGCCACTTAGTTCAGGTATAGATCTTCCTACAATTAATTACAAGATGGCCATATATATAATAATACGCTAGCTACAAAGAACAAGTTGGTTACTGTAGAGTCTGGATAGATATGAAGATCTGGAGAAAGGGACGGTGGCCAAGTTCCGATAGCCCATGGGATTGGTCTTTATCGAACTATGTGCTAGCTGGTGACTGCAAGAAGCATGGGCATGCATTACACTCGTGGCAATTGCTTGATAAAATACAGGGATCGCTTTTCTGTCCTACGATATTCACGCATAGGCTATGTTTTGTCGTTTGGTGGTGGTCTAATATAGTAAAAGTCACGCTATTCATTTTATAATCTACATTCTATATTTTATTTTGAGAAAAATTCAGTTATCGTCATGCTGACAAGACCAATTTGATATCCGAACTCTTAAAAGTATCAATGTGATACCCAAACACGTATTTTGACATCAACGTGATACTTCCGTCAAAAATCTCTAACGGCTCCGTTTATTTGCTGATGTGGAAAGCACATGGGTCCCAAAAAAGGTTAAATGACCAATTTACCATTTTCTTTTGTTAATTTTTTTTCTTTTCAATATTGCTTTTATTATTACCGCCGGAGTCGATCCAGTTTTCTATTTTCCAGACTTTCAATCTTTCTCCCCATCCCAAGCGAAAGTAGACTGTGATCATATAAAATCATCATACATTCATGTCCATAACATTTGCTCGGCTTCATTCATATAGGTACCATGCTCCTCCTCTTCTTGTCCACGAATCCTACCAACTCTAGCTCTGCAGTGGAACATCTCACGAGTCATTGTCTCCATCCATGACCCAAAAATCAACAGAACCAGAGGCAGCAAGACTTCCATAATGCCATAGACACAAACACCTTTCACTGCAAAAAACCGCAACACTGAAATTCACACTGTCATCTCCTTCAACCTTAGGAAACAGAAGCCGCAGTCTCCGAAACTCCTCCATCTCCACATCAAAGACAACAATAGGATCCTCCTCGTCATCAAACTCGAGATTGTAGTCCTCAATTAACCAATGCAGCTTCTCGTTTACAATAACACCTTGATACCTCAATCACCCAATCCGGACATCAACGCACTCCAATTCGGCGAGCACCAATCTCAGATTGCAAAAAAAAAGAAAAAGGAAACAATAACAACAATGACAACACCAACTCCTCAAATCCCCCAGCGTAGCATCAGTGCAGAACAACACCTCTTGCCCACCGTTCGTTAGCATCATTGTCGACGGGGATGCTCGGACTTTATCCAGATTCACTTCTTTCCGGCGACCCAGCATTCTGTTTCTCCCCTTGCTTAATTACCTTTCACATTAAACAATATATAATTGTGGCTATCTCGGCAAATCTATGCTCGAACTTTAACCCACCACGGCCACCGCCGCTTGACCGCCAGGTGTTCTGCCCAACCGGTATCTGCAGACCGTCGCCAGACCACCATCGCCGAGCCATGGGTGAGGGTTACATCTACCAAACAGCACCCTCCCCAGATCGAATTCAAGAAACCCCAGATCAGTTTCGATGGAGATTGAAAGGAGGAGTGAGCAGGTTAGGGTTTGGTTCATATAGGCCGATTCAAAGTGGGATTGAACGAATTTGGAGGATCATCTCATCAGGGGATGAGGTCTGACATTGAATTGACTATCTCTCTCTCTCTCTCAGGTGATTTGGGGAAAATGAGAGTCGAGAGAGTGTGTAGTTGCACCGATCCAATTTTTTTTTTTTTTTAATTAGTTCTAGTGAAAGACCATTCTGCCTTTGATAAAAATATCACAGGGGACCCACGTGCTTACCACGTCAGCAAACAAACGGAGTCGTTAGAGATTTTTGACGGAAGTATCATGTTGATGTCAAAATATGTGTTTCGGTATCACATTGATACTTTTGAGAGTTCGGGTATCAAATTGGCCTTGGCAGCATAGTTTGGGGAAGGTTACTAAATTTTTTTCTTTTATTTTTCAGTAACTTAAATTTTATCTTTAGACTTTAGTAACTCAATTTTGTCTTTTTATAAGAATTTCAATCTAAAAATAAAAGAAGGAATGTGAATTTCACTCCTCTAATTATAAGATGGTAATAATGGTTGTAGAAGGAAAAATAAAATAAAATAAAAAAATTCGAAAGCTTACATGTGTAATTTTCAAAATAGGCTTGTTTCTAGAAGAATTTTCAAAATAATGTCACTTCTCAGATATCTGATCAAATTCTGATTTGCAAAATAATATAGAGTAAAAGTTAGAAATGGTCCCTGTGATTTAGAGTGATATACACCTTGTGGTTTCAAAATGTTTACTTTTACCCTCATGATTTGCGAAATTGATCAAAGTTGGTCCAAAAGCTAATTTTGACAAAAACTTTGCCATGTGTAAGTCATTTATAAGGATAAGTTTGTCATCTCAATAAAAAAATAAAACGAAAACGAAATAAATTAAAAATTTTATAGGCAATGAAATTAAAAATAAATAAAAATCAGAATTCCATAAACTCCTATTTTTTAATTTAATTTTTCAAATACTATTTAGTTTAATTTCTTTTACTATTTTATATTGAATTGACAAATTTATCCTTGCCCATGAGGGGTTTTCGTCAAAAATAGCATTTGGACCAATATTAATTAGTTTCGCAAACTACAGGAGTAAAATTAAATATTTTTAAACCACAAGGTTAGAAAAGACATCATTCCAAACCACAAGAACTATTTATAATTTTTACCCTTTACCAAATGATAAAGAATTACAACTTATGTCTTCGGCCTAATTTGGATCCATACCAAGGTTCATATCAAAAGACTTTTTTTCCCCCTAAGCAGAAAATGAACACAATTACAACTAAAACCTTTAACAACACCAACACCAACACCAAACTGATCTAAATTGAAAGCGGAGAGAGCATGAAGGGGTAGCATACTCCTCCAAATGCTGGGATTCTGGTTCGCATGGCTAAGGGTGCGTTTGGGGGGGGCTTTTTTGCTCCCCTGCTTATAAGCACCACACATGTGTGCGTTTGGTAAATCTACTTTGGCCCAGCTTTTGGCAGAAGCCACGGCTTCTTTGGGTCGAAAAGCTGAAGCCAGCAACCCCATGCTTTTAGAAGCAGGCACTGGCTTTTCCACTGTAGCGGGAGTTACTATAGTTTAATGAACATTTCGAAATACCGGGTTGTGTCCTCTCTTCCCTTCAGCAATTACACCACACTGCCATCAAACCTTCTCTTCCATGTTGAAAACTGAAACCTCCAGCGCCGCGCAGTGAACACTGCTCTTGCATCTCGCTGATTGCCTCCTCTCATTCGTGTTCGAAGCCTCAATCCAATCCCCAGATCTTCGTACCAGGCTCTGAAAATCGAAAGCTCTGCAGGCATTAATAACCCCTCCCGGTTCCATTTCAGTTCCTATTTCATCTTTCATTTCTCAATCTATGATTCCCTATCTGGGTTCTTCTTTGATCTGCTCCTTCTTGATCTGCTCTTTCTCTCCATCATTCTGGTTTGTGAGTTTTGTGGCAAGTTAATTTTATCGTTTCATATGTTTGGATTTAGTTTATTTTTTGTGGGAAACTCCAATCTAGGAGCTCTTGTGTTTGTTCATGATAGTTAATTTTTAATTGCCTTGCTTGGTTTTCTGATTGGGAATGGGATGGCTTGAAAAGCATATGTAATTTGATGGGTTTTGTCTTTGTTGGTTGAGTATTTGTGTGGATTGCAGGTTGCAAATTGTCTGGGATTTGCTGACAATTAAAAATCTGGGTTATGGTCGATTTTAATTTATTATTTCTTTCAAAATCTGGGTTTTTCTTCTTCTTCTTCTTCTTCGAACTTATCTGCTCAATGGCACCACTAAGTTATCGTGTTTGTCTGCTCAATGTTGTGTTCGATCTTCTCCGTTCAGGGAGGAAAATATAATCAAGCCAATGCTTGTTGGGTCATATATAGAAGAACTAGATTGGATATATTTGATTGGCTTTGTCGAGTGCGTCAGGAATGCACGGTTCTGATACCATGGTATAGACTCTTTCTAACACTGATATGAACAAAAGCATTTAACACAAGCCCATTTCCTAGTTTTATCAATTCTGCCATCATTGGAGAACTCAGTTCTTTTTTATTGTTTTTGTTTTGAACAATTGAGTAGTGTATGTTTGGCAGAGAACTAGAAGGTATAGACACTAGAAGAAGGAGAATTGAACATGGGGAGGTAGGAAAAGAGGATTGATCTGGTAGGAGTTGGGTTGGAAGTACAGAGTTCCGAGGGGAGAAAGACAGGAAAATATGGTTATATTTCAGATTAGTTATTGGCAAGGTCTAAACTTGACCTATGCAGATTTTTTCATCTACTTGTCTCCAGATGTATATTATTCACAGATAGAGAATAATCGATGCTGAGATGAAAGAGGATTCAGAGTGTTCAAATGATTGTGGAAGCTAGTGGTGTTAGCACTGCACTCTACCTTTTTATTTGCAGTTCAGAGGTGTGTGATTGCACGCTTGCACTGTGCATACATGGACTTAACTAGACATGTCAAACTATGAAGATATATAAATTACATAAGAAAAGATTGGTGGATACACCACGTACCAATCATTGAATCTAATGGTGGGAGGTATAGCCACTAGAAGTATCTGATATGCGCACACACAAATAGCTAGAGAAATGTTTAATTTGTTGAGTAGAAATTAGATTCCAGATGAAGGGGTTGTTATTCCTGTTAGAGACTCGATCAAGTTTTATCCATAATGCTCTCTACTAATATCTTGTGTAGTAGTGAAATTGTTTTAAGAGCTTTGTGCAAATCTGAAAGCGTGTTTTTTATTTTTTTTAATAGTCATTGCATATTTGTAGAATTGTTTGTACTTCCATTACTGAGAATTATTTGTACTTCTAGTTTTCTGATCCTATTTTCAAATGGTTTTAGATAGATTACAAGTTGCAAGCACATTTGGACAGTTGATGTTTGCAATTAATTTTAATCATAGCTTTTGGTTATGTGGTGATGTGGTGATGTGTTGGTTTGCAGTTTCATGATATTTTCATTGCTTGTGTATTGAAATTCATTTGCAACTTTGTTTATGTTGGATTCTCTAGTGGTGAGAATGATTGATCTAGCTGAGCCATTAGTGAAATTCTGAAACATTCATGCATAACTCGGGCACTCATTAATTTTAATCATAACTTCTGGGAAAGTGGTGATGTGTTCGTTTGCAGCTTCTGCTAGAGTTTTGTGTCTCTATATATTTAATTATAGTTTTTTTTTTTTTTTTTTTTGTAAATCTTTAATGTTATGAATGAAGTTTTGTCAAATTTTTAATATGTATTTATTTGACAGGAAAATATTATGTGGTAGATTCGGGATACCCTCAAATGAGTGGGTTTTTGGGACCTTACAAAGGTCCAAGACAGCATTTTCAAGAATATCGTAGGCAAGAACCAAGAAATGAAAAAGAGATATTTAACCAAGCACACTCTTCTCTTAGAAGCGTTATGGAACGCACATTTGGAGTTTGGAAAAAAAAGTGGAAGATTTTAAAGGACATGCAAAGTTTTTTATTTGAGAAATAAGTGAAGATTGTCATTGCCACAAGGACACTTCATAATTATATACGGAGACATGCACATCGTGATAGGCATTTTGTTCACGGTGAAGAAAGAGAAGGTGATGGGTCAAGTCATGGGATAGAGATGGATGATGATGTAGAAGAAGAATATCATGGTCATGGTGCACAAGAAATGACAATAATAAGAAATAGCAGTATTGATGAGTGCGTGTAATAACTTGAACATTTGAATGTGTTATGAAATTTTTTGTGGTTACTTGATGCGAACCAGAAACTAATTGTTATTAATGTTACTAATATATTTGTATAAGTTATTTTTAAAATTGTTCAATATTAATCATATGCTCACCATAATTTATAAAAATTGAAAGTTGAAACAATGAATAAGGACATAATAAAGACTAAAAATAATAACAAAAGCATTTGATCAACATTGTATTACCAAATAATCAAAGTAAAATAATATCTCATGTCTAATTTGGTCATTCCACAAACAAAAAGCACAAGCCAGTTTGAGTTTACCAAACACTTTACCACTGCTTTTTGCCATTGACAGCACTTAAAAAAAGTCAGTTTACCAAACACTCAGCTGCTTTGCTTTTCAGCTACTTTTTCTCATAAATAAGCAGAAACCAGCTTTTCTGAAAAGCACAGCCATACTAAACACACCCTAAGGGAGGTCACATCATCAGCCAAAAAATTTGCTTCACTGTGAAGATGCTTGAAAGAGATACTCTCGAAGTTTCTTGCAATAGCTTGAATGTCTTTGACCAAAGCACGGATGTGCCAAGGGAGATCACAAGACTTGTTGATGGAGTCAATAATAAGTTTGGAGTCTCCCTCAACAAGAGATTTAAACAGTTATTTTCCAAAGCTTAAATTAAATCGTCTCTCACAGCACTACACTCTGCAATAACAACATTAGAGTGACCAATCTTCCGGGAACAAGCAATTTTAGGGGAGCCATTAAGATCTCTGATGATAAAGCTAGCAACAGAGGCTCTTTCTTATTGATTACTGAACCATCAAAATTCAATTTTGGGAAGTGCTCTGGGGCAGCTGGGGACAAGCAGATTAGAGAATGACAATTGAATGATTCTTTCGAGCTCTGTAGTTGCTACCACAAGCAGCAGCAGAGTGGACAACAAAAGCTGGAGAAGGAGGAATATGATTGAAGATGAGATTATTCCTCGCTTCCAAGATCTTCCAACAAAGCAGCAAACAATTTTCAGTCTCAAGCTTAAGAAAGCCTTTTTTAAACCGATAAAGAAGCTAGTCATCTAAGGCAAATGGAAATTTGCAGTATTCACACCAGCCAAATTCCAAAAGTTTGAGGCAAAGGAGTAGGAAAGAAAAAAAATGGTTTAAGTCTTCTACCCTAGAGCCACAGAGAGCGCAAGAAGTATCAAAATTATTAGTATAACGAGCAATTGTTGTCCTAGTTTTCAAATTCCCCCTAGTGAGAAGCCAATCAAAGACCTTAGTTTTTTTTTTTTTTTGGGGGGGGGGGGGGGGGGGGGGGGGGGGGTGGGGGTGGATATTAAGCCGCCAAATTGCATTCATGATGTTGACACTCAAGAAAGAGGAAGAAGGATCACATTATAACCAAGTTGCTGATTTAAGCTTTCCATTAGCAGCGAGGTGGTAGAGAGAATGTGAATACTTATAATACAGTTACCAGAATTACGGTCCAAAAATTCAGAGAAGTTATTGATATTCCAATAGTCATTGGCTAAGTAGTCATAAAAATTATCATCAAAATTGAATAAATGTCCAGAACTTAAAGTTGTATTCTCATCAAGATTGATTGTATTTCTTTGGCTCATATCAAAAGTTGTACTCTCGAGAAGCTTAAAAATTTTGGCTGAGCTACCAATAATCTTGTAAGCATTACATAAAGTGCAAGGCCGAGTCAGGCTGTCGTGGCTTGGCCTACATCAGGAGAACCAGCATAGAGAGCAAAGACAACGACAATCCAAAGTCATAAAAAATCCAAACCTAGTACGATCTAACAATCTAATGTTGGGGCCAAGCCCCAAATGGTTGTAGCAGCCCAAAACATTAGTTAGCAAAACCCGATAGCGTGTCAACCCAAGAACCTCCGAGCGGACCAAATACTAGAGACACCTATAAGACCTTCGTGTTTCCACACAGCCCTTCAAACCCGGAGTAGAAATTAAACGAAGAAAATTGCAGGCAAGACGTCGCTGGTTACTTGGGGAAAGAGAAGGGCTAGAGAGCACTCTAGGATTCTAGATTAGAATGTGTACGAAAGTTGATTTTGTAAGGGGAAAAAAAAATAGAGAATTAAATATCAATAGCTGAGATATGCTGAAATGATAGTTTACTTGCACTTTTGGTGCATAAAAGAATTGTTTAATTAATAAAAGTAGTTATGATTATGATTAATTACGTGAAAGGGTACTCACATGCAGAAACATGAAGTTTGAAATCTTTCTAGGTTTCACATCGAATTAATGAAAGGATGAACTAAAATTAAGAATAGTGAATTATGTACTATTCTCATTAATATCATTTAACCAACTAGGTAACCATATGCTTAGACCCTAAAGAGTTAAAGAATGAATTTTCTAGAAATTCCATTGATCTCTTTTTACAAATTAAACCAGGCAAAGAAAAATATTGGAATTGAATTACAACAGTACTTACTATTATTGAAATATGGAAAATAATATGAACGAAGAAAAGGTTTAAATTCTAATTAATACTCCTTATCGATATCCATCGCGATATTATAGAGTAATTGATCAAAGGTCTCTGTAGGACAATATTCAAGCACAATCGGCTCATCACATCTTGGATCGAATACGAGTTCTCGGTACTCCTTGAGGAGTTCTTGGAGCTTTGGGTGTAAAAAGTACTCGAGAGAAATAGAGTATTTCTTCTCCTCTTTGCCCACAAACAAATCTATAGAAACTTTAGGAGTTGATCCATGCTTCTTCTTGGAGCTCTTGACCTGGTCATCTGCATGCACCAACCGATCATATGTCTTCTTGATAAGACATATCATGAACATCATGTAGTCTGGTAGTCTTAGCTTGGAATGATGATGTATGGAATTCAAGAGAGAAACCATAGTGATCTAGGGTTTCTAAAGAAGAATATGATGAAAGCCAAAGAGTGCGCATGAGAGATTAAGAGATGATCATGACTGCGTAGTATTATATATATTTAGTGTTGGTTCCAAATCCTAGCATGATTCGTAACAGTGTAGTACGTGTATAGTTTGAGTTTCTAATTTCTTTTAGGTGCTTATAATCTATTTTGATATATCGATCTATCAGTGCCCTTCATTTGATCGAGCATGGCCTTCTTAGTCCTATTCCGAAGTAGATTCGACTATTAAGCCAAATAACTTAAAACTTTGTCTTCAAGTTTTTTCCGGTCTGTATGAGATCACTTATCTACGTACTATTACTGATACTTGCACACATTTAGTTTTGTCCTTGAGGCAACTCTTCTATATTCTTGGAAACCATAAGTTAATAAGCACATTTGAATGATATTATTATATATGTAGTGTATTTTCCCCTACTATTACGTACAAGGGTTTTCTACGTTTCTATGAACAAATTCAACAAAGTTACTAATAAATTAATTACTGACCGAGAAGTTCAATTGATACAGGATTACTTAATACATGCAACTTATCAAATCCTTTAAGAGTGACCTTGACGTGAATTTTTTGGTTTTGGCTTGGGGTCGGGTCCTTAAGAGTCACATCATCACAATCTGGTTGGAAATACATGTCACAAATAAAATAGTATTCATGGGATTTCCTAAGAGTAATAGCATTGGCCATAATAGTATAGATTTTGATAGGAGATGCAGTGTTACACGACTAGTAATCTAATTCAGTGACTTCCATCAAATCATGTAATTCCTTATTGCAAGGAAAAACCGCAAATTCATCAAAACATGCAAGAATACCATTAGTAGAGTAATTCGAAGAAAATCTCACTTTAATTAAGTTTTTTTTTTTTTTTTTGAAAGAAGGCAGTAGCCAATATATTGATCAAAAACCAGAATGACCCTTACATACCCTTCCGCTGCCATCTATAGACAGACAAGAAGATGTGTTAGTACCCACAGTGGTACATAGAACTAGGTCACTCATTTGACATTAAATACAACGAAATAGCATGAATCTTCCATCGGTACTACTCCGAAAGATTTGTTAGGGGCACAAAAGTGCGTAGCTTCCCAAAAATTAGGAACTTATTGAAAGTAATAAAATTACTATCCTAGAGCTGGGCTTAGGGCTAAAAAAACCCCAACCTAAATAGAAGGCCCAATAGGGCAGCCTCAGAGAGAAAAGGCCCAAACCATGGCCCAGCAGTACTGGAATGATCCAAGCCCAAAACGTCATCACGCCCTCACATCAGGAGATGACACCGCCGCTCGACCTCGCCGCCACCCATACCGCCACATCCCATGCTGCCTCAGCCTCCGCGACTCGTACCGCCATGCTGCCATGGTACCACGCCACCTTGACCTAAGCAAACCCGCACACACCACTACAAACCAACAAATGATGCAGTGCACCAAATCATAGCCTCCACGAGCCAAACGTCTGAAGCCAGTCTTGGAAACCCACGACGAAGCACTAAAACCCACTGTGACTCAGAGACAAATGCCCAGAGACTCCACCAAAACCAGCATACCGCAATCACAAGCAGAAACCTCTCTCCCATGAAAGCTCCTGGGCAAATAGCATCAATATCCCTTCCGGCAGCAGATCGCGACACGTCGGCGAGGCCAGAGGCCAGCGAAGACATCCGGGTGCCACCGGACAGGGTTGATCTCACTTTAATTAAGTTGGTCTAAAGGGATAACGAAATAAATTATAAAGTAGACACAGTTTACTAATTACTATAAATAGAAATTTAAGAATCTCCAAAAGAGTCTTTTATGGACGTTCAATTATTGTAATCGCCAAAAAAACTTATATACTCCACCCAGTAGATTCATCAACTCGGTAAACACGTAAAGAATCCCAGCTCTTGAAACAAACAGCCCTCACATGTAGAAGCACTAAACAAATGCCCAAGAAATCTATTGTGACAAACAAATCAATATTGTATTTCTCAATGACATAACAAAACAATGAGAGAAGAGATCGAGAATGAGAAAAGGAGAGCATAATGAATCATAAGTCGACTAGTTTGAAAGATGAAGAGACAGATATAGATGCAACTAAAAATTTGGCTAAGTAAGCCATGTCAAACCTGATAAGCAATCTAGCTAGGCCGAGAATCTTGAATTTGGCTAACCAATACAACCTTGGTAATCCATACATAAAGTGCAAGGGCGGGCCAAACTATATTCATCATGGTAGAGACTCGGTTTAAGTCATAACTAGCTACACATCCCTGCGATGCATGTGTTATTCTAGAAAGAATGAGAAAATAATACTTTTTTCTCACTCATTTTCTCAGTTTATATTTATTTTTGTATTTTCTAGTTTACCATAATAATCCTTTTAAATAATTTCATTACGTACTTCTATTTTTATTCTGAAGAGTAAATTGGGTATTTAAAATTTATTGAAACCTTTGACACACTTTGACTCTTCTTTATGTGCTAATTACTGTTTAGTACCCTGTGGTATGGGCAAAACATCGATTCAGTCCCTCGACTTTCAATTTCATCAAAAACACCCATACAATATCATATTCTGGTCCAACTAAGTCCCTCAGACTCAATTCTATTCATTTCAGACGTTCAGTGCTGACATGACATTTCCAACTCAACAAAAGTGGGGCCCATACAAAAGTGAAATTCCCAAACTCCCCAACCTCAAAGTCTGGAATTTATTTTGGATTTTCCATATTCGGTTGGACATGGTTAGTTTGGGAATTTCACTTCCATGTGGGCCCCGCTTTTGATGAGTTGGAAATGTCATGTCAGCACTTAACTTCTAAAATTGATGGAATTGAGTCGGAGGGACCTATTGGACTAGAAGATGATATTGTATGGTGTTTTTGATGAAATTGAAAGTCGAGGGTTTGAATCGATGTTTGGCCCATACTATAGGATATTAAATAGTATTTAGCCCCTTCCTTATAATAGTAAAGATAAGAATCAACACTGTGAGCAAAGGTAGATGGCCCTAGTATGCAATCCATACCCTTACCACCCAAAAGTAAAAGCTAAATGCTAGGGCCAAACCGTAAATGGTTGTAACAGTCAAATTCAATCAGTTGCCCGCCACAAACCCGATGCACGTACAACAACCCAAAAAAGTGTTGAGCGAACAACGCCAGAAAAATGTTAATGCCACAAATAAGACCTTCGTGTTTCCACCCCGTCTCCTACACCTAATCTCAAAACTTGAATTAATTTATTAATTGTTTCCATTAGCTTCGAACTCGATATTACTGATTTCGGAAGATGGTGTGGCAAGGGAATATATCTGCTGAACAGCTGAGGGGTAATGTCGTTATCTTAGAAGGCTAGCTAGATGTCTGGGTTAATTATCAAGAAAGTAAAAGATCGTTTTGGTAAAGTCCACTAAATTAAGGATAGAGAAATTTCTCCAATTGATATTGTGAAGTGAGAGGTACTACATGAAGTGCATAATTTTTTTCGATGCCTGAGATCGCAGTAAAGAACAACCTGACTGACATTAAAGAAGAAAATTAAGTGAAGAATAAATTTCAAATAATCCAATTGATCCTTGTTTACAGAACCATGGCTGAAAACATTTCTGAATCTAATTTACAACAGTACTTGATGTTCTTGAATCCGTACAGACTATTAAAGACTGAAGAAAACATTAAATTCTAATTAATACTCCTTATCCAGTCTTGACGATATAATGGATCGGCAACTGCTCAAAGGTATCCATAGAACATTCAAGCACCATCGGCTCATCAAATCTTGGAATGAACACCGGTTCGTGGAGCTTTGGGTGTAAAAAGTACTCTAGAGAAACAGAGTATCTTATCCTCTCTGGCCACAAAACAAATCTATAGAAACTTTAGGAGTTGATCCATGCTTCTTCTTGGAGATCTTGACCTGGTCAGCTTCATGTACCAACCGATCATATGCCTTCTTGATAGTTGATAAGACATCCAGGCCAGATTCATGAACCGGTAGTTTTAGCTTGGAATGATGATCAATGTATGGAATACAAGAGAGAAACCATAGAGCTAGGGTTTCCAAAGAAGAATGTGATGAAAGCCAAAGAACCATGGCGGAAAAAAATTCTGAATCTAATTTACAACAGTACTTGTTGTTCTTGAATACGTACAGACTATTAAAGACTGAAGAAAACATTAAATTCTAATTAATACTCCTTATTGAGTCTTGACGATATAGTGGAGCAACTGCTCAAAGGTCTCCGTAGAACATTCAAGCACAATCGGCTCATCAAATCTTGGATCGAACACGGGTTCTTGGTACTCCTTGAGGAGTTCTTGGAGCTTTGGGTGTGTAAAGTACTTGAGGGGAACTGGGTATTTCTTCTCCTCTGTGCCCACAAACAAATCTATAGAACCTTTCGGAGCGGAACCATGCTTCTTCTTGGACCTCTCGACCTGGTCATCTGCATGTACTAACCGTGCGTATGACTTCTTGGAGTGGCTTCTTCCTAGCTTGTTGATAAGAGATGTAGGATTCATGAACCTCATGGTGTCTGGTAATCTTAAGCTGGGAAAGATTGATTATGGAATTTGTAAGAGAAACGATTGGCGATCGATGGAGCTAGGGTTTCCAAAGAACAATGTGATGAAAGCCAATGATCGAGAACTGGTGAGAGAATGAGAGTTGATCATGACTACATAATTTATATATTATATAGCGTCGTTTCCAAGTCCAAATAGTGGTTACAGTGGAGTACGTGTAGCTTAAGTTTCTAATTTCTAAGTTTCTATATTTAATATCGATCCGTGCCCTTCATTTGTCTGAGTTGGAACCTTCGCAGTCCTATTCCATTAGATTTGACTATAAGCCAGATAACTTGGATTTTTTTTTTTTGGCGAGATAAAATCAACTTGGAAATTTCCCTTAAAGGTCCGCATATTTTGTTTTGTCCTAGGCCTAGAGATTTTTCTTGAAAAATAAGCATTTTTGAATGAAACTATTGTAAGTGTAGTGTATTTTCCGGTTATGTTCCAAACAAGGATTTTCTATGAACAAATTAAAGAAGATCAAATTATTAATAGATTAAATTACCAAGAAACTCAATTGATTTACAAGATTACTTATTCCTAAATATGAAATACTAATCCAATCCTTAAGAAGACCTTGACGTGAAGTTTTTTTTGCTGGCTTGGTGTCAGGTTCCTTAAAAAGAGTCCCACTCCTACCATACCACTCTGGTTCGATATACTTGTCAAAAATAAAATAGTACATGTTGGGTTTCTTAAGAGTAATAGGATCGTTTTTGGCTCATGGAAGTTACTCATGTTGACGGTCCCATAACTATGGATTTATTGCTATGTAATCTGTTTGGTTATTAATGCAATTTTATCTTCTAAAAAAAAAGAGTAATAGGATCGGACACAGTAGTATAGACTTAGATAGGAGACGCAATGTTACATGACTTGCATCAAATTCTGGAATTCCTTATTGCCAAAACTTCAAGTTCATCAAAACAATATTACCATTAATAGAGTAATTTGTAGAAAATCTCAGTTTTAGGTTTATAAAAAGACAGAATTACATAAATAGTCACTGAATTTTAAATAATTCGACACGTTGGTCACTCACTTTTCAAATATATATATATATATATATATATATATATATATATCACTTTAGTTACTCAATTTTGATACTGTCTTTTACTTTAGTCATTGAGTCAATTTTATCTGTTAAAGACTCATAAATATCCACTATTTCATAAGGGCAAGGCTATTAATTATTGCCATCTATTAATTATTTTGTTCACCCTACATATATTTTTCTAATTTCAAGTTTACTTTGTTCAGACATTTACAGTACCCAAAGTACCATTTTTCAATGTAGGGTTTAATTCAAATTCTTTTTCTGTTTGGCTTCCTTCGCGTCTCTCTCAATTCTTTTTGGCTTCCTTCTCATCTCTCTCAATCAATCATTCTCATGTAGTCTCAGTCAATTAGTCTAATTCGTAGTTGACTGCAACCCCGAAGTTACCACCGTGCCCCACCATATCCTAGGCGAAATCTCTTTTATTTCAAGTTAGAATCTTATGAAATTGTTCGTGAATTCTCTTCTATGCTAGAACACTGTTTCGCCAAATGCTCCCAATTTGGCTCTCAACTTAATTAGCTACAATAATTCAATGAATAAGACATCAATTGTGTTTTTGAAACATGAAACCAAAACCGCAATAATTACCTATTTTTAGGCTCCAAGTAGGTTTTTAAACTCCATTATCGTTAGTATGATATATTGGTAGCTGACCGCGACCCTAAAGTTACCACCATGCCCTACCACATCCTAGGCAAAATCTCTTTTATTTCAGGTTAGAATCTTATGAAATTGTTCGTGAATTCTCTTCTATGCTAGAACACTCTTTCGCCAAATGCTCCCAATTTGACTCTCAGCTTAATTAGTTACAATAATTCATTGAATAAGACATCAATTGCGTTTTTGAAACATGAAACCAAAACCGCAATAATTACCTATTTTTAGGCTCCAAGTAGGTGTTTTCAAACTCCATTATCGTTAGTATGATATATTTTGAAGCATAAAAGTTGTTAGCACAACATGAGAACAATTGAAAATGTTGATCGCTAAGAATATAAGTATTAGGGTCTAACAATAAATGAAGAAATTAATAACTAAGTTTAAGTACATATTCCGTAGGGTGTAATAAAAAAAAATTGTAATTTTTAATAAGATATTGTCATTTATTCTAAATTTATATTAGGATATTTTAGTCTTTCAATAAATCAAAAATGGTAAGCCGAACAAAGTAGTTAGTAGGGTGACAATAGCCACACCAAAAAATTATGGTCTTTATATTTTTATCTCTCTCGACCACACTCATATCCTTCTTTTTCAAGATACTCACAATCTTGGTCAAGCTACAGACCCAACCATGCTCGATTTAAAATAGAAATAAATAAAGAAATAATTAGTAAATGAAAAATTTTGTTGTTTGGTTTATTGGACTAATTAAAATACCCTAAAGTTTAACAATGTTTAACCACAAATTTGACGGCAATAACTAAAGTGACTTGCAAAGTTAAAATTTGAGTGACTAAAGTGATACTTTTAAAAAATCAATGACCAGAATATCGAATGTGGTATAATTCAGCGACATTTGTGTAATTCTCCCTTATAAGAATAAGAAAAGAAGTTATGATGTAGACACGAAATTAAGGAATCTACAACATAATCATGGCAAATGGTTTAGTGGATGCACTAGGTCCTCCCGCAGGAACATTCAAGATGTGGAAACCCTACGTCCTTATGTTCAAATGATGGGTTAGTTTAGTATTATTTACAAAACAATAAACGTGACCATTGGTGAACACTAAGTTGGTTTACTGTTATTCATCTTCTTCGGTGACTTCCTCGCATCTAATCATGAATTTCTTTTTGAAAAGATCATGAAATTTCATATTGTAAGCAAAACCTGCAAATTCATAAAACCAAGATTACTATTAGTACGTAGAGTAACTCCTAGAAAATAATGCTAGACAGAAACCATAAATGGTCATACCAGCCAAAAACAATCAATCGCACACCACCAACCCGATACACGTACCACAAGCCAAAAAGTGTTAGGGGAACCAAATGACACAAAATGTTACAGCCACCGACAAGACCTTCGTGTCTCCACTGCGTTGCTTCCAGCTAAACCCAACATCGTCAGCCCCCAATATAACAGAAACACCAAACCACGCTAGGGAGGGACGAAACAACCTCCATAAACCACCTCTACCGCCTCGAAACCCCAGAATGCAGAGAGTTGCATACTATTTGTGCAGAAGAGAGTTACTTTGGTACAATAGTTGATTTTCTATAATAAGTAAATAAATAAATAAAGGAAAAAAAAAAGTGAAGTTTCTTTGTATCCGTTTTTATAAAAATAATTTCCAGCCACTTCATCTCTAGCCCTCTAGTTAGTTTCAATCACGTGAATTTATTTAATTGTTTCTTCCAGCTTAAAACTCGCTTTTATTATATTATGGCAAGGAATATATATGCTGAGCAGCTGAGGGTGAATGTCTAGAAGCCTATTAGCTATCTGGAATATCAAGAAAGTAAAAGCCAAAATGCATGAAGTTGATAGATCGTTTAGGGAAAGTCCACTAAATTATGGAAAGGGAATACTGTGAGAGGTACTAAAACATGAAGTGTATAATTTCCTCCTTTACTTGATATGGCATTAAATAACACACTGAAATTAAAGAAGAAAATCAAGTGAAGAATAAATTTCATATAATTAATTCAATTGACTTGTTTACAGAACCATGGCGGAAAAAATTCGGATCTAATTTACAATAGTAGTTTATGTTCTTGAATACAGACTATGAAAGACTGAAGAAAACATTAAATTCTAATGAATACTGCTGACTTCTGAGCCTTGACGATATAATGGAGCAACTGCTCAAAGGTCTCCGTAGAACATTCAAGCACAATCGGCTCATCAAATCTTGGATCAAACACGGGTTCTTGGTACTCTTTGAGAAGTTCTTGGAGCTTTGGGTGTGTAAAGTACTTGAGGGGAACTGGGTATTTCTTCTCCTCTTTCCCCACGAACAAATCTATAGAACCTTTTGGAGCTGAACCGTGCTTCTTCTTGGACCTCTGGACCTGGTCATCTGCATGTACCAACCGTTCGTATGACTTCTTGGTGTGGCTTCTTCCTAGCTTGTTGAAAAGACATGCAGGATTCATGAACCTCATGGTGTCTGGTAGTCTTAGCTTGGAAAGATTAGAGATGGAAAGTTGTGAGAGAAACGATTGGGATCGAGTTAGGGTTTCCAAAAGAGAATGTACGTGATGGAGGACAATGAGGTGAGATATATGATCACGACTACGTATGTAGTTTATATATAGTTAGAGTCGGTTCCCAGTGCAACGGGATTGATTACACTGGAGTGTTGGCCAAGTTTCTAATTTCTTTTGTGGGAAATCTATTAAGATTTCGATCAGTGCCCTTCAATCGTATCAGCTGGTCCTTCTTGGTCCAATGCCAACGTAGATTTAAATATTAAGCCAAACAACTTGGAAGCCTGTCATATTTCACTTCTTGTCTTATGTGTATACTTGATCGATTTTAATCATTTTATTGACTACTATTATGCTAATTAACTAGGGCAAATTTAGTTTGTCTTTAACGTGTTTCTGGTCAATATAGCTTAGAAAACCTGCAAGTTAATTAGCATTCTTTAACAAGGGTTTTGCATGGAAAAAATTAAACAAGCAGATCAAATTAGTAATAAATTGACCAATATATTCTATTGATGGATGGTGTTTACTCACTTGATCTGCCAGAATGGTACGTACGTGCTTGCAAACAAATGACGATTATTCGGTGGTATTGGTACTTTGGTAGGGTGACCTTGACGTTGAGTTTTTGTACAGCTTTGTTCAAAATTCTTACCACACAAAATAATAGTCGCTGGGTTTCTTATGAGAGATAACATCAAACCGTATCATTTGCTCTACTTTCCGTAAAATTTTTGTGACTTTATGAGGGATAAAAAGATTAGGGTTATTGATCCAAAGCATCAAAATCAACTAAAATTGTTCAACTTACCTCAGCAACAAATTTTTGTTTCCACTAACCCAATTTAAAGCAAATTAAATAACAATTTTACCCCTTAACCTAATTAATAAATTACATGTTATGCCTCTCTCTCTCTCTCTCTCTCTCTCTCTCTCTCTCTCTCTCTCTCTCTCTCTCTCTCTCTCTCTCCCTGTCCCTCATCAAAATCCATGTTGACTAGCCAGCGTCCTCCCATCATTCCGAGACTGGCTTCAGACTCACCTCAAACCAGCACCGCCTATTGCAGCCTGTGTCTCTGTACCGCACATTGACAAGCCAGACTGAATTTCGGCTTCCTAGATCTCCTGCTCATCACCACAACGGCCTCAGGCTGCTCCGAATCGAATTCTGGCAACCTCCTTTCGTTTCCAGACACTCTAACGTCACCAGCTCCATGCCGGCTTATTCCCTGCAACCATCAACTCGAATCGACCTTCTTCCCCAGAACCGGTGCCGCTCGCCCGCTCCCTTGCTTAGTGTCACTGGCCTCCGGAGAGGTTTATTAAACTTTTATTGCCCCCTAGTAACGGTCTGTTGGGGGCAATAAATGTCTATTGAGGGAGGGGGCAATAAACCTCTCTGGTGACCTATGAGATCTCCGACAACCTATTTGGAGGCCTCCAGAGAGGTTTATTAAACTTTTATTCCCCCCCCCTCCAGTAACAGTCTATTGAGTAGGGCTGGGAATCGGAGACCGAGAAACCGATACCGATACCGACCGAACTGTACCGATACCGATCGGCTCGGTTTCGTTTATGGTTTCTGTAGTACCGAACCGAAACCGTACCGAGTGCATTGGGCTCGGGTCGGGATCGGATTGGGCCTTTTTAATACCGGGATGTTACCGACCCGGCCCATTAACTTGGTCCAAATCGATGTAGGGATGCAGCTCGGGTAGGTGACCTAAACTCCTAAAGTCCTAAAGAAGCCGCATTCACTTTCAGTCCTTCACTCTCAAAGACTCAAACAGCCAAACCTCCTTTGTTCGATTCAGCACCACGATTCCATTGATTGATTTGATTTCATACAAATCGAAGACAAAAACTCAAGAAGTTAAAGCTCCGATTCCAATACCGGCAATACTTCTGCAGCTTTCACGAACTGAAGAAGGCTCTGATTTGAATCATTTGATTATCAATGGGAAAGCTAGGAGTAAGTTTAAGTATTGGGTTTGATTCTTTTGAATTTCAAATGATTATCAGATTATGAGATGCTTGTTAGTATGTGATTATCATGGATGATGGTTGACTGGTTGAGTCGTTGAGAACCATCCACAGATTAACTAAATGCCATTTATCATGTACCTTTAATGAATTTATCATGCATGGCTAATGGGTTACTTGCAAACTTGAGCTTGTTTGAGATCTGTTGGTATCGTTAAAAAGTTGAAGAGGCTTTTGAACATTGAAATTTTTTTAAGGCTAATAGCCTAATACTCTAAATCTCTAATAGCTGGAGACCTGGAGTTTTAGAGGACATGCCGGGAGGAATTAGTTTAATTATGAATCTATGATTGTCAGATTATAATCAATTTGGGATTAGTTTACAGTTTACTTGTTTATCAGTTTATGACTTTATGATATTAGTTTACTACTTTACTTGTTTTCAGATTATAATCTATGATTGTCAGCTTATCAGATTATAATGTATAAGATGTAATGTATGATGTACTGAATTGTTGTTTTACACTTTTACTTGTTTATCAGTTTATCAATTTATGACTTTATGTGCTCACTGCTCACTAATTATCTTTAATTATTTTTATTCCAGTTTAGAAGAAGTAAGAAGAGAGGTGAAGTAGGCAAAGAAGGAGTAGACCGAGCAGTGTTACCCCTCCCTCAGTCCAGCTTGGCTGTTTCGAGCAGTGGGACCTCTCCCTCAATCGAAGATGCCACTCAATCAGCAGCAGGGGCAGCAACTCCAGATTCGTGTGAAAAGGTACATGACAATCCTCGAGCTGATAGGAAACGTAGTTGGGTTTGGGAGCACTTTGAGGAATACACTGATACGAAAGTGATTAAAGTTAAGGGTAAAGAAGATATTATACAAGAGTTTAGGAGGGCTAAGTGTATATATTGTCCTAAGGGTGCTGTAGGAGACTATGCTTGTGATTCTTACAAAAATGGGACTCAGGGTATGATTAGGCACATAAACAACTCATGCAAGTATTATCCAGGAAGGAGGGTTGTCGATAAGAATCAGAAACTGCTTGTTGGTGATAAAAGTAAGGGTAATTCATTGAAGGCTGTAGCTTATAATCCTGACGAAGTGATGCAAGCTTGTGTTGAAATGGTTGTAGTTGATGAGCTTCCTTTTAGCTTTGTTGAGAAGCAAGGGTTTAGGAAGTTTTGTTATGTTATGCAGCCTTTGTTTAGGGTCCCCTGTAGGAAAACTTTGGTGAAAGACTTTCTGAAGTTGTATGATAGGACAAAGAAGAAATTGAAATCTGATTTGGCACATTATAGAGTTTGCCTAACTACTGACACTTGGACAAGTGTTCAGAATTTCAATTACATGGTGCTAACAGCACACTTTATAGATGATGAGTGGGTTATGCATAAGAGGATTATCAATTTCTGCACTATCCATAACCATAGTGGAAATTCGATAGGGATGTTGATTGAGTCTTGTTTGATTCAGTGGGGAATAACCAAGGTTTTAACCATTACAGTAGATAATGCGGCTGCTAATAAGTGTGCTCTTGAGTTTGTTAGGTCCAAACTTAACAAAAGGGAAAACTCGGAATCAATCTTAGGGGGAAAGTTCATGCATGTTAGGTGTACTGCTCATATTTGTAACTTGATTGTTGGAAGTGGGTTGAAAAGGTTGAATAGGGCAGTGCTAGCCATTAGAAATGCTGTAAAGTTTGTTAGGTCTTCGGCATCTAGGCTGGATAGTTTTAAGGCATGTGTAGCAAAGGAACAAGTCCCTTGCAAAGGCTTGGTGGTTATGGATGTTCCCACAAGGTGGAATTCAACATTCTTAATGTTGGAAGCTGCCTTGAAGTTCAAAAAAGCCTTTGGAAGGATGCTAGAGGATGCTGACAGTGGCTTTGCTGCATATTTCAAGGAGCCTGAGGAAGAGTATGATGAGGAAGGGAATGTGGTTCCAGTCAAAGGCAATAGAAATAGAGTTGGGCCACCGACAGATGAAGAATGGGATAAGGCAGAGGTGTTTGTTCAGTTTCTGCGGGTTTTTTATGAAGTTACTTTGAGGGTCAGTGCAAGTAATCATCCTACAATTCATACTACTTTCCATGATGTGTTGTCCATGGAAACTGAGATCAACAAGCTGTTTATTGCTCGTGAATTGCAAACAGGGAGTGAAACTGAGAAAGTGTTGATTGATATGGCAGGACACATGAGTTCTAAATTTCTCAAGTATTATGGCTGCTTCAAGGATCTAAATCCTTTGGTGTTTATGGGGCTTGTTCTTGATCCCAGATTCAAGCTACTTAATATCACCCATTTGTTGAAAAAAGAAGGGTATGATAATGACATTGTGGAAGCAAAAGCCAAGGAGTTAAGGGATGTGTTGATGTCATTGTATGAAGCTTATGCACCAAAGGATGCCCCTGTAAAGAAAAAGGAGGTTTTAACCTCAAGTTCACAAAGTACAGTAACAAGCAGTGACAGCAGAGGAAGAGCATCAATCTTGAGTGATTGGAGAAAAGTTGTTTCAGAACTTGATGAGCAAGTGGTTGCACATGAAGTGGACAAGTATCTGTTGGACCCTCTTGAGTACACAAATTTAGGAGAATCAGATTTCCCTATTTTGTTATGGTGGAAGTTGAATGGAGCTAAGTACCCTGTTCTTGCAGCAATAGCCAAAGATGTAATGGCTGTTCAAGTGTCCACAGTTGCATCTGAGGCTGCTTTTAGCACTGGAGGGAGAGTAATCGACAACTTTAGGAGTTCATTAACTCCTAAATCTGTGGAAGCTTTGATATGTTTGCAAAGTTGGTTGAGAGGGAATGATATTAGCTGCATAGAGGATGCTCCAGGCATCAAGGAAACAGAATTCTATGAGAAATGTGAGAAAGGTAAAGTTTTCTGATTTCTACTCAACTGCTCAGTTTTTTTTTATCATTACATTTTTATGTTTTTCAATTTCTGATATTGTGCAAATCATTGTGTTTGGTGTAGATCATATAAACTCAGCATCTTCAAGTGTTAACTCATGTCCTCCTCCAAAACCAAAGGGAAAGGATACAAGTGATGAAGTTGTGGAGGTGATTGAAGATGAATCTGAAAATTCTGGTTCTGAAGACTCAGAAACAAGTTGACTGTCCTCATTGAGTCATTTCTATAATTTCATGAACTATCCTCATTTCTCAATCTCAGTTTCAGTTTTAAACTTTTTAATTTTTATGGTTTCAGCCTTTGTGCAATACTTCTATGAGTTTATTTGGGTTGTAAACTTGTAATAGTATTAGTAAGCCTTTACTGTAATGCTTAGTTGCTTACTGAATTACTTAGTCATGCCTTGATCAGTTGATTGCTTTCAGTTTACCAGTTTGTTTATGAGTTCATTGCTTACTGTCCTACAGTCTTAAGGGATCACTGGATCAGTTTGTCATGCCTAATGCGTTGATTCACTTGATTGCTTACTGTCTTACTTAGTCATGCCTCCAATGCTTATTTGCTTACTGTCTTTACTTTCTAGTTTCTATCATGATGAAGGACTGCATTGCTTTGAAAGTTGTAAGTTGAAACTTCACAGGATTTTTGAAAGCAGAACTGGTGTACCGAATGGTGCCGAACTAGTTCCGAACCGATCGGTTTCGGGTCGGTTCGGTTTGATAGGCATTTTGATGAGTACCGAGCCGTACCGAACCGAGTCAAATAATCGGTCTCGGTTTCGGTATACCTTATTTACCGAACCGTACCGAGCCGATCCCAGCCCTACTATTGAGGGACAATAAATGTTTATTTAGGGGGGCAATAAATCTCTCTCTCTCTCTCTCTCTCTCTCTCTCTCCATATGTAACAAAGGAGTGAGGGTAAAATAGTCTAAAAAAAAATATAAGTAAAATAGTCTAAAAAAAAAATATAAACTTAATTGGGTTTTAAGGAAGACCTTATTAGAGTTTTTATGGGTAAAGGATAATTAAAAAAACTTAATGAGGTAAGTGAGATAAATGACCCTAGAATTAGGGTAAATGGACACAAACCCAAAAGATTATGTGGTAGTGAGAATAGTAAATTAGTAGAAGTGGCATTATATGTTATTGGCCCTTAAACTTATTAAAGACGGCAAAAGTAGAAATGCAACATGAAAATTAAATATTTGAAATAATAATATTTTTGCAATTAAAGGTGCCTAGCTACTTAAGATCAAATTAAATATTTGGGCATTCTTCAGTGACTTCCGAGCATCAAATCATGAAATTTCTTATTGTAAACAAAATTTGTGAGTTCATAAAATCAAGATTACCATCAGTACGTAGAGTAATTCGTAGAAGACTGTCTACAAAATAACAAAAATTATAAAGTAGACACATAGTTTTCTATAAATTGATTCAACAGCTGCTCAGATCGATAGCAAGGCTATAATTATTGAAAACTATAGTTTTCAGATAGTAGGCACATAGTTTTCAATAATTGGACACATGTAGAAGCACTAGAAAGGAAACTTTATCAAACAATATAGTATTTCTCCGTATCTGCGTATCATAACTAAACAATAAGAGTAGAGTTGTTTCCTAGTTCTATACCTTTTCTTGAATGTGTTCCATTCTTGGATGGTATAGGGTAGGGAGGTTTATTTTTTCTTGCAGTTCTTTTAGGTTTATAGTCTTTTGGTTAGAAGGTTTTGGCTGCTTTGGGCAGTCTGTATTGTCACTATTGTGCTTCATCTTGTACTATGAGTGGTTTCTTGAAATCCTCTAGCTTGACGCAATGACATCGTTTACTAATAGAACATGATTATGTTCACCTCAAAAAATAAGAGTAGAGTTGTACTCGGAAAAGAGAGAGATGCGAATCAAAAACTTTGAGCGACAAAAACGAAAATGGCAGTCACCCTCACGCGCGTATATAACAGGTTCTGATTCTAACAATTAGTTAGAGATATAAAACTGTTCCTAGAAGGATGTTTAAATTAAGGACTACAGACAATATTAATGCCGATACCAATTTTCATTGACAAAACCAAACAAATCCCGCATCAACAATTATAATCAGACTGTACGTCAAGAAGGTTGAATTTGGCAAAATAAAACAGACTTGGTAATCCATAAATAAAATGATTTTATTAATCCTGATACTGATTATAGTAACTCAAATTAAGTTTGAAGAACCAATTAACCGTGGGCAAAGATAACATCTGATCCCCAATTAAAACTAACCTTAACATCCAGCTTCGCCAAAAAGCATGAATTTGGCTAAGCAATACAACTATACAAGAATGGTAATCCATACATAAGGTTGTATTAATTGGTAATCATGCTTAAAGTAGAAGACCTAATTACACAATAAGCAAAGATAACACAAATAAACCCCAGCCAGATCAACCCTGATAAGCAATCCATACCCCTACGACCCTAAGTTAAAAGTGAAATGCTAGACACAAACCATAAATGGTCGTACCAGCCAAAAACAATCAGTCGCACACCATGCACCAACCCGATACACCACAAGCCAAAAAGTTTTGGGCGAAACAAATGACACAAAATGTTAGCGCCACCGACGAGACCTTCGTGTCTCCACCGCGTCGCTTCCACCTAAGCCCAACATCGTCAGCCCCCCAATTAATAGAACAGAAACAGCAAACCACGCTAGGGAGTGACAAAACAACCTCTACTGCCTCGAAACCCCAGAATGCAGAGAGTTGCATACTATTTGTGCAGAGGAGAGTTACTTTGGTACAATAGTTGATTTTCTATAATAAAATAAATAAATAAAGGAAAAAAAAATTTAGAGAGTTACATAACATGTTTTGAAATTTCTTTGCTTCCGTTTTCATAAAAATATTTTCTAACCAAACTCACTCTTAATGCATTTTGAGAGATATTATGGCAAGGGATATATATGCTGAGCAGCCTATTAGCCTAGCTATCTGGAATATCAAGAAAGTAAAAGCCAAAATGAAGTTGATAGATCGTTTAGAAAAAGTCCACTAAATTAAGGAAAGTAAATACTATGAGAGGTCCTAAAATATGAAGTGTATAATTTTCTCCTCTCCTTGATATGGCACTAAATAACAACCAGACTGAAATTAAAGAAGAAAATCAAGTGAAGAATAAATTTCATATAAATAATTCAATTGACTTGTTTACAGAACCATGGCCGAAAAATTTCGGATCTAATTCACAATAGTGTTCTTGAATACAAACTATGAAAGATTGAAGAAAACATTAAATTCTAATGAATACTTCTTATCGAGTCTTGACGATATAACGGAGCAACTGCTCAAAGATTTCCGTAGAACATTCAAGCACAATCGGCTCATCAAATCTTGGATCAAACACGGGTTCTTGGTACTCTTTGAGGAGTTCTTGGAGCTTTGGGTGTGTAAAGTACTTGAGGGGAACTGGGTATTTCTTCTCCTCTTTCCCCACGAACAAATCTATAGAACCTTTTGGAGCTGAACCGTGCTTCTTCTTGGACCTCTCGACCTGGTCATCTTCACGCACCAACCGTTCGTATGACTTCTTGGAGTGGCTTCTTCCTAGCTTATTGATAAGACATGCAGGATTCATGAACTTCATGGTGTCTGGTAGTCTTAGCTTGGAAATATTAGAGATGGAAATTTGGGAGAGAAACGATTGGGATCGAGTTAGGGTTTCCAAAGAAGAATGTGAGGGAAACAAATGCAGTGAGAGATATGATCACGACTACGTACTTCATATATAATGAGTCGCCCAGTGTAACGGGATTGGTTACAGTGGAGTGTTGGCCACTTTTCTAATTTGTTTTGTGGGAAATCTATTATGATTTCGATCAGTGCCCTTCATTCGTATCAGCTGGTCCTTCTTATTCAGTTATTCCTATGCCAACGTACGTAGATTTGAATATTAAGCCAAACAACTTGGAAGTTTGGCTTGTCATATTTCACATAAGACAAGTGTACGTGTACCCTACTCGATCGATTTGATTGACTAATATTATGCTAATTAAGTAGGCAAATTTAGTTTGTCTTCAACCTGTTTCCGGTCAATATATATAGCTTAGAAAACCTGTAAGCAAATTAGCATTGAATAGAAATATTATGTGTAGTGTATTTAAGTACCCTTCTATAACAAGGGTTTTGTATGGAAAAAATTAAACAAGCAGATCAAATTAGTAATAAATTGACCAATATATTCTATTGATGGATGGTGTTTACTTACTTGATCGGCCAGAATGATACATACGTACTTGTAAACAAATGACGATTTGGTGGTAGTGGTAGGGTGACCTTGATGTTGATTTTTGTACAGCTTTGTTCAAAATTCTTACCACACAAAATACTAGTCGCTGGGTTTCTTATGAGAGATGACATCAAGGAGACAACAGAGTTGCACGATTGGTACTCTCTTCCGATCCCTGTGAGTTGCATCAAATTATCAAAGTCGTTATTGTTAGTAAAAACTATAATTTTGTCGATATTAGTAAAACAATTCATAGGAAATATCAATTCTAGAAAGATAACAAAAAATCATTAACTTGGTAAACCACCCAAGCTCAACAAATTAACGACCTCAGATGTTGACTGTAGAGGCGTCAACAGAACAACCGCCTAAGAAAGCGAATGCTAGTTTGCAACGAAGATAACTAGTATAATGTTTCTCAAAGTCATGACCAAACAATGAAATTAGTAGGGAGAACTATAAAACAAAAAGGCACAAAGAATCACAAAATGGAGCCTAAATGATGAAAAAGATGTTCTGCAATCAAAGATTTGAGTAGGGGTGGCTTGAAATGCCGAACCTGCCGAAACCAACCGAAAACCGGCCGAACCGGTGGAGTCGGCGCCGACCAAAACGGCAGCCGGAGGTGCGGTGTGGTAATGCCGTACCGAATGTTGATAATCGGCTCGGTAGCGGTTTAGCAAATAGAGGAGGTTCGGTATTGCCGAACCGACCGAATAGGATAGATTTTAACTATTTTTTATTATTTTAATTAGTAGGTGTGTTATTAACCGTTGATGTATATCAACAATCAGTTTAAGCCATTGGATCTGAGTCGAAAGTGGGAAAACCCTAAGGGGGTCAGTTAGGGATCTCATTTAGTCATTCCCGAAAGCAGCCTCTCGACCCTCTCTCTCTCCCTCTCTCGCGACATCATTCTCAGCCTCTCTTTCTCTCAGAACCCAGCCCTAATTTGTTGATTCCACCCCTAATTCCAGTCCCAAAAACATAATCTAAGCAAGATGCAAAACTCACTAACATAAATTTCAACCAGTATCGTTTGATTTTTGAAATCCCCAAATTTTTCTATCCGATTAGGTCATTTGCGACTTCTGCCTGCAGCGCCTCTCTCTCTCGAGTCTCGTCCCTCTCTTGTACGCCGTTCCTCAGTTCCTCTCAGCCTCAGTTCCTCAGTTCCTCGTTCGATCAGTTGCTTGGTTCACGTGGTTGCTCGGAGGCTTATACGGTGTTCAAGTGGTGTTTTCAAGCTCAAATAATTAGGTAAAATCATTTTCTTTTTAGTTTTGTTCTCTTGTTACTCCTTTTGCCCTAATCTGTATGAAAAAAATGGATTCTGTTGTTGATTATGTTAATTTCATGGTTGAAATTGATCGTGGTTATCTAACATATATGTTAATATGTGTTTTGGTAGGAAATTCCTTTGAAGCTTGAAGGTATCGAGTCTATTGACCATGGATTTGAGTTAAGGGTTTATCAGTTTATCCTGAGGCAGACAGGTGATCGAGGTCATTGATTAGGTAACTAAACGTCTAAACTTGTGTGTGCTTGGTTGGGTTTTGATTCTTTGAACTTGAAGTATTTGCTTCTGACTGTGTATGGGTGTTTATGATTATGACTTTACCAGTTCTTGTGTATAATTATGTTGTATGGATGCTAAAATTCTTTGAACTTGAAGTATCTATTCTACTTGTACTCTTATTAATTAGTATGTGACTTTAAGACTTTATGTGTGAATAAGTTTATGCTAGAATGTGACTTTGTGACTTTCTGTCTGTATGAGTTTCTGCTTGAAAATGACTTATAGTTAAGTGTAAACTATACACTGAACATGATTGGAAAGTATGAAGTTGTTGGTTTTAAGTATAAATTGAACACGTTTGCAAACGTTTAAAAGTATGAAACACATCTATCTTTTCTTTAAAACTGATCAAAACTGAATCTATCTTTTCAATTTGTAGACCATGGCTTCTACAAGTAGGTCAGGAAGTCATTGTTGTTCATCCCCTTCCATAACTTCAAACATGGTTACTGCAAGTTCTCAATCTGTTAGTGTTTCCCCAAATGATAACCAAAACCCTGTACCACCAGTAGATAATAGTACCCCTAACTTAGATCCCACTCCAACCCCAACTGAAACACCAAATCCAAATCCTGAATCAGTGGAAGCTAGTGCAGGGCTGGGGAAAAGAAAACCAGTAGATAAGACCACAAAGGGTAGGAAACAGAGTCGAGTATGGGAGTGTTTTACAAGGCCTTTGCTCCCTGATGGCAAGCCTGACCCACAGAATGCACAATGCAACTACTGTAAAGCATTAGTTCCTGCTTTAAGTTCAAAGAATGGAACCAGTTCTTGCTGGTCACATGGAAGAAACTGCAAGGTTAACCCTCTATTTGAGAAACAAATCGAGAAAGGGCAGACTATATTAGCTAGGGATAATGTTTCTGGGGCTCCACAATATCACAGATTTAATCAGGGTAGGATAGATGAGAAGTTGTACAAGATGATCATAAGGGATGAACTTCCATTTAGGCATGTGGAGGGTTTTGGGTTTAAAGAATTTATGCTAGAAGCTCAGCCACAGTGGATTCAACCAAGTAGAAAATTAGTAGCGAAAGGGGTGTGGGAGTTGTACCAATCTGAGAAGGGAAAGATGATGTCGATCTTTGCACAGCATGCAAAGAGAGTTAGTGTAACCACTGACACTTGGACATCAATTCAGAACATTAACTACATGGTAGTCACTGCCCATTTCCTGGACAGCGACTGGAAATTGCACAAAAGGATTATTAACTTTTGTTCAATTACCAGTCACAAAGGGGAAGATATAGGGAGGGTCTTGGAGCAGTGTTTGAGGGAATGGGATATCAGTAGGGTGTTCACTATCACAGTGGACAATGCTAGTGCAAATGACCTAGCAGTTGTCTACATGAAAAGAAGGCTGAGGAACATGAACACTTTAAGCTTTGATGGGGACTTCTTGCACCTTCGGTGTGCATGTCACATCATCAATTTGATTGTCAAGGATGGAATCAAAGAATTAGAGGATGGGATTGATGCAATTTGGCATTGTGTCAAGTTTATTAGGTCAAGTTCAAGTCGATTAGACAAGTTTAGGGAGTTTTCTGTTCTTGAGCACTTGAATAAGAATGCGAATGTTCCCCTAGATGTGATCACTAGGTGGAATAGCACTTATTTAATGCTTGCTGCGGCATTAAAATATGAGAAAGTGTTTGATAGGATGGGTGATGAAGATGTGCAGTTTAGGCAATATTTTGAGGAGAAAGATAGCAAAGGTAGGAAGAGGCATGGCCCTCCCATAGAGGAAGATTGGAGAAATGCTCAAGCTTTAGTGCACTTCCTCAAAAAGTTTTACGAGACAACACTCAAATTGAGTGCTTGGAAATCAGTTACTGCAAACTTGCAGTTCAAAGAGATGATCGGCCTTCAAACAGAGATTGATAAGAAGGCAAATGATGATTCTGATGAGGTTTTGCAGAGGGTGGCAGTGGGGATGAAAGCAAAATTCAACAAATATTGGGGCAGCTTTGAAACCATGAATCAAATCATGGTGATTGCAAATGTCCTAGACCCTCGCTGGAAACTGCAATATCAGAAAGCAGCATTTTTAAGGGTGGGAGTCAATGCTCCCACCATTGAAAAGATAACTAGGGACTTGAAGAACATTCTGTTGAGAATGTATGATGAGTATAGGAGCAGTGAGGGGGGTATAAATCAACCAAACAATCCAGATGGTGTTGCAGCAATGGAGGGGGTTGAGTTTGATGATCTAGAAGACGGACAAGCTGAGATACTTGCTGATCTCATGCAACAAAGACTCGAAAATGAACATGACATGATATCCAATGAGGTTGACAAGTACCTTGCAGATAGATATGTCAATCCTTTAGTCAAAGGGTTTGATGTTTCACAATGGTGGAGGGTTAACGCAACTGCATATCCTATTCTTTCCAAGCTTGCTAAAGACATTTTTGCAATTCCTTGCTCTACTGTGGCAAGTGAGAATGCATTTAGCTTGGGAAAAAGGGTAGTTGATCCCTTTAGGAGTTCACTCACTCCTCAAATGGTTGAGGCACTAGTCTGCACTAGTGATTGGTTGAGAGCTGAGCAGCCTAATTTCTATTCAGAACCAACAACGGATGAGATGTCCTTGTATAACGATCTAGAAGAACTGCAGAAAGGTATAATCTAGAAATATTTGCTTACTTGAATTATTTTTTTATATTAATGCATCAACTTATTTCTATATTGACTTGGCTATTTCAATTTGTGTTTTTTTTTGTGGTTTTAACATTGAAGAAACTGCTGCGCTGCATTTGGGAGGTGCGAACTCGTCTACGACAACTACTGCTTGAAGATTTGGATGGTGTACAAGTTCAGATCGAAGATATAGCTGCTGTGCATTTTTTGGTCAAGTCTACTTGAAGATTTGGATACAGCTGCTGTGTTTTTTGTTTTGTTTGTTTAGCCTTTGGAACACTCAAATCACTTGCAGCTTTTTGTTTATTTCAATTTGAGGTTATGTAATATTCATTGTTTATTTCAATTTGAGGTTCTGTAATATTCAATAACTTTTAGACAACGTGACATACACTTGATGAAGATGTATTATTCAGGAAATTGTAGAGTTAAGTATGTATGTAATAGTTTTTATGTATTTAGTAAAAACTGAACAGGAAAAATGGTCTAAAAACAGCCCAGAATGGGTGATTGGCCTATATAAATGTTTATGAATATTAGGCCCAATCATCCTCTTCGGTTGGGCCCTAACCGAGACAAAACCAACCGTATTATTGGTAACCGAAAGTTACGGTTACCGACTTTTCCGGTACGGTAGTGGTATCGGTTTTCAATATACCGATGTGTTTCGGTTGGTATTCGGCTCAGCTGAAAAAAACCGGTAACCGTACCATGGCCAGCCCTAGATTTGAGTGAAAAAATGTGGCGGCCGCGTACTCTTACATTTATATAATGTCAGATTTTTAGTCTTAAAATTGTTTCCATTTCCCATTAGTAGTAGAGAAATAGATTTTTTATTTTCAATAAAGCCCCGAGGTCATACAACACCAAATTTATCAAAATTGAACGTTGCCATTATATTAAGCGAAAGATTACCTTCCCAACATCTAAAATCAAACAACTGAATGTCTAAGATTCATTTGCGATGAAGTTTTCTTCCTAGTGAAAGAGATTCCTTCAAATTATGATCTCAAATAGAGAATATCACAAAAGAGTATCTGCGATCTCAAGTCGAGAATATCATAAAGCTCCAAACGGTGCTGTCCTTGTTTATTAACACAATCTTTGAATCTCCTACAAGTTACAACATAATGAAGATAGGAGGTTTAATAGAAACAGGCCTTGGGCCAAGTTTGGGTCCAGATTAAGGCCCGCACCAAAATTCCACGTACAAAACCAAACGAATCTCGCACCAACAAATCAGATCATTTTCCTTTCACCTTCTTCCGATGGCGACCCCCTCTTTCCTCTCAAGCTTGAAATACTCCGACAGTCTCACAGTCGTCGGAATCTCAATCTGCACCGCCATAATCTGCGAAGCGATCTCATGGGTCCTCATCTACCGAACCAACTCCTACAAGTCCCTCCGATCCTCCATAGACAAGGCCGCCAAGAAGCTCGAGACCATGAAGACCGAATCCACCGCCAAAATCACCAAAAAGTCCAAGACCAAGAAGATCGATCGCGTCGAGACCAGCCTCAAGGAGTCCAGCCGCGACCTCTCGCTCTTCAAGTTCAAGTCCGGCGCCGTCGTCGCCCTCGTTCTCTTCGTCGTCTTCGGCCTCCTCAACTCCCTCTTCGAAGGGAAGGCGGTGGCGAAATTACCGTTCAAGCCCTTCGGGTTGGTGATGAAGATGAGCCACAGAGGTTTGCAGGGGGACGATCCGACGGATTGTTCGATGGCATTTTTGTACTTTCTCTGCTCCATCAGTATTCGGACCAATTTGCAGAAGTTCTTGGGCTTCTCGCCGCCCCGGGGTGCCAGTTCCGGGTTGTTCCCCATGCCCGACCCGAAAACCAATTGATGGATCCCACTGCAGGCTGGTTTGTTCTGCATCTTAGCTTTGATCAGTGTTAGGCTATTATTGGTGTTGTTATTGTTCTAATATTCTTGCGACAATTTCGATCTAATTGGGTATCTACAAAAGAGACTTGAGTTTTACTTCTTTGTTATGTGAACTTCAGTTTCTGAATTTTACTAGTTTAATTACGCTGTGAACGTGACTCAAAGATGCATAATATACTGCTACAGTGATTCAACTTCATCCATCTTCATTTTGTGGCAATGATTTGGCTAAAGCTACAAATATTATTGGTAAACTTCTCTGGAGTGAAAGCGAATTCTGTGAAGAACAAGTTCTTGTGTTTAATGTGTTTTCAGATTACATAGCAGGGTAGCTTCTGAAAATTTCTGCTTTTAAAATGTGTCTTAAGAACATCTTCCTTGGATCAGATTATATTTATATTAGTAAGTTTCCTTCGATGGACTCTTCTGAGCTCTTTCTGTTTTGGATCCTTACGGTGGTGAGCTGTATTTAAATGTTGGTATTGTTGTTGGCTAGTAGTATCTTGTGTACTACATAAGTTGTTCTTTTGAACTTAATCAACCTGTTGGGCTCTAAAGTTTTATCAACCACTCTTTCGTTATATTCTGGCATCAAAATGTATACACCAAAATGAAAGTTTGAAACCAGTGACTATTGTGAACTCTTGCACCATTTGTTGTACTGCAGTTCAGTTTTTCTGAATATGGTAGACTTTTTCCAATATCTCACAGTTTCACTGTTTGAATTGATTCTTGAAAAATCAAGTAATACGCAGGGAAACAGATAGATGTTTACATCTGTGTTTTATGCAATGAAAATTTTATAACTATGCATTCACGCCTATCTTTTGGATAATTTTTCTTCGTATTGTTAGGAAGTCAATAGTAATTGATCTGCCTCTTGGTGGAGATGTGCCTTGTGAGCTCTATTTGTAATTAGAGTTACGAATTAGTATCATCATCTTTATGCTTTAAATACTGGTCAAGTATGCTTTAAATACTGGTCAAGTGATCGTACTGAGAGTACTAGGAGTATCAGCCTTGGCTATTTGTTCCTTTTCCAGTTTATCAGTGTTATGAATATCTGATGATTAAGGACCGGGTTGGTTAATCCGTACTTAAAAGCTTACAGTACAAGGTTGATGGTCTGTAGACTTAGACATCTGATTGTGATTTTTCTCTTTGGTTGTTCCATTAGTGTCTGTCAAATTGGTCATTGCTATATTGATGAAAGCATAAGCTAGATGAAATTGTTTTGGTGCTATAGCATTGATGTTTGATCTCAAACTATAGTTGACCCTTGGGAAAACGAGAAATGGAAATCCATTCACTGTTCTTTATAATTATATTGGTAGAAAAATTTACGTCATATGTATATCTTTTTAGTCTGTTGTTAGAATCCAGCTTTTTCTGTGTTTATGTGGGATGAGTCTTGTATGAGCCCCCATCTCATGTGAGATAGTTGATAAAAGTTTATTTTTATTTATTTAATTAATTTTTTTTTTTGGGTTAATGTAGTTGATAAAAGTTGAAAGAGGAATTAGGTTCGTGAGCATTTTGCAAGTACTTTAAATGACATCAGGAAGGCTTAAGATGTCAAATTGTACATACATTATTACAGCCTTCTTGATTCAAGCGAGTCTGATAATCCATATATCATACAATCAGTAACGTAGGTTTCAAGTGTTCAACCAACATAAAATCATCGTATTTGGCGATGTAATAAAAAATGGGGATCATTTTGCGTTAAACTCGAAGACCTCATGATTTGTCTGGTAATGTTTTTCTGTAGAAAAATTATAAATTTGTGGCTACAATCTGAAGTTTTGAACAATAGCGAGATTATTGATGCTAGAATAATTAAAACTGGATTTATTTTTTATTATTATTATTTTTTGAATGAGCAGATTTTCACCAGATAATATCTGCTAACCACAGCTTCGTTTCCTCGAAACAAACCTCGCATACACTAAACAACTACTCTATATGTCTACGTGTTATGAACGATCAGGATTGAGCTCCTCTGCAGTAAATGTATGTAAATTTCATAAAATCATGATCCTCCAAGTAATCTTATGGTCAGATAGTTGCCACATCATCAAATGTCACATTTAGATGCTTTCTCTCTCAATAATGTTAAAGTCCCCGTTATTCCCGTTATCCTATCAGCAGAGGAGATCTGGTTTTTGACCCTTTTCCGGTTGCGGAGAGAGCTAAGGTCGGTGAAGAGAGGGAGGAGAGGCATCATCATCTGCTGTGGCTGGCGGGCCTCATCGGTGGAGGTGGCGTTGTCCGGCTAGACCAAAACGCCGCCATCGAAGTGGATGGGCTTGAGGTCTCTGATCTCAGTGACGACAGTGACGAATCCCGAGGAGGAGGAAGAGGAAGAGGAGGGGAGGCGCCTGAGGGAGACAGAGTAGTAGGAGATGAAGTGGGTCTTGCAAGGCCTCACGGTGGCCGAGATTGCTAAGATCGAGACGATCAACAGAGTTATCAGGAGGGGTCTTATAACCATAGGCAAGTTTCCATGGAAGCTGCAAAGCAACAAGTCAATTTGGGGTTAAGACTGCATAGGAGATACAGTACGTGAAGGGGTTCAACACCGTTTGCTCAAGTTAACGGTAGAGTTAACCTTGTTTAGATGAAACTGATGTGTCAATTTTCGAACCCTTAGATTAGACAGAGAGTCTGGATTTTATGAAATTAAAGTAAATTCACAAGTTCTTCACTTTAGAGGACCCGGATCCGAAGGATCATTCGTAGCCCTCTTACGACGATCACAACAGCTATAATCATCTTGAGAAGGAAGACTGCCAATCCTTGATTCTACTGAGCTGCAGCCATCTTAATTAGGAAAGAGTGGCAATCCATGGTTCTACCAACCTGCAGCCATCATGGGAAGGAGGGCAGGCAATCTTTGATTCTTTTGACCTGGAGACATTGATGGTGAACGGCTAGGGATGTAGTGACCAGGAGCAAGCGTCATAGTAGCTGACGGTAAAACCACAAGCACCTTTGCTATACTCGTGGAGACGACGACGTATGTCCAACAATTTTTCGTAGTGCTTGGTGCTAGGAACAAAAGCGTCATTGCCGATAAGGTGCGGGTAAATAGAGTCTCAGCACCAAGTGCAGGTGACTTATTTGGTCGATGATGATCCTTTCTTCTTTTTCAATCCAGATGTTGATCCTCGCGCCGTGCTCTTGATTGCGCAAATTGAGGATCCCTAGTTTTGGGGATTCTATTCTCTTTTGCTAACCCAGCTTGGACATCATCAAAGGAGCATTCTTTTGCTTTTCATGCTTAAATATGTCCGCTTAATGGGCTAGATTGCTTTAGTTTGGGCCTTGAGCCACTAATTGGAAAACGGAAACAAAAAAAAGGAGAGTAGGAGTAATTTTCCTTTGTTGAAACCAATAATGTAAAATGTTATTTGATGTAGAGAAAGCATTTACCAAGATCCAAAAAAATAGATGTGCTTAAAAATAGAAGTATTTTATGCTAAAAAAGCTTCGTCTTTTCTCGTTTGTTGTTTTGAGAGTCGGTGTGTTCTCCACTCTTTGTAGTGCGTTTTTACCTTTTTGTGGTGAGTTTTCCTGAGCCTAGTCTCAGTTTTGAATAGGACTGGGCATGGGTCAGGTCCAACTAATATTTTGCTAGGCCCTGGGACCGGCCCATTTCTTACGGTTTGGGCCCAAAGCCCGTTTTGCTACCAATAGGAACAGGCTGGGCTTTCGGGCCCAAATACCTGTTTTCTGCAATTCAAATACAAGGTCGAAATTCTTCAATCAAGAACACCAAGAACATGAATTTACAGTACTGCAATATGAATCAAAACATTAACAAAATCAGAATTCTTCACAATACACCAAGAACATAAATTTATTTCAATCTGATCACTTCACAAAGTAACATAATCAAAACGAAATTTTCAAGGACTTCACAGCAACAGTTCAATGTGAAGACTAATCTTTATTCCTTTGCGAGTAATCTTGATCATGATCGGTAGATTAATCCTCTTGAACCCGGTCATATACTCTTGAGAGATTCAAAACTCATGAATACAAGTTAAATCTATGGGGTAGTGATACTTACAGGTCATGATAGCAAAGTCATGCAGAATTCGGCAAAGCTAACCCCTCCCCCCCTCCTTCTTTTTTTTTTTTTTCCCCTCAAACTACACCAAGATTTCAAATCAAAAACCCAATATCCACCAAAATTACAGCACCAAATTGAAGAGTTGTGAGCTTCTAGCTTGGACTCATATTCTTTGAGCTTCATATCTCAACAATGGGTGCGAAATCGATGGATAGTTGAAGCCCTTAACAATTAGCACAAATCAATGGATAATGAAGGCACCACCTAGCCTTTTCCATGCTGAGCCTATACCACGATCATGTTGTTATCTTGGAGTTGAGAATCAAAGCGAATGGCCGGAAATCTGATTTGGTGGAGGTGAAGGAAAAGATGGAGGCAGCTTGATTGCACACATTTTTATGCATGTAATTGTATCTAAAACACTTGAATTAAGTTAATCCCCAAGTCAATTAATATGTAATTAATTCATTTTTATTTTATTTGTAGAAAATAAGCAGGTTTGCGAAAACGAGACATCACACAACGCTGTCGCACTTCCCAATTTCCATAGGGGGAGAGCTGCTGCCATATATTTTTCTTATTTCTTTACATTTCTTTTGGGCATTTGGAGGATTTACTCACCCAAAACTTCAAGGATTCATCAAAAGCTTCTCCTCTATAAGACTCAAGACTTGGGTAATTGTGGGAGTTATAATTCAAGGATAGTCATGTTAGTTTTTTAGCTAATTGTGGCTACCCTTGTTTTCTTCTACACTTCTCTTCTCTTTTGTATTTGAATTTTGTAATTTTGATGTCTATGATTATGGGTTGTGAGTAATTTTCTTGTTGGGGGTTAGGGTTGTGTGCCCTAACCCAAATTTTGTGTAAAAGATGTTTAATTTAATGTAATGATGCAATTTTCATATGATGGATGCTTATGTCAATTATTGTTGGGGGTTAGGGTTGTGTGCCCTAATCCAAATTTTGTGTAAAAGATGTTTAATTTAATGTAATGATGCAATTTTCATATGATGGATGCTTATGTCAATTATTGTTGGGTCGAAATGCATGTCTAGGAGCCTAGTCAACTCTAGGGTGTGTATTTTGACTCCCTCTAATTACTAAGCTAGAAACCTTCAATTTCGTATTCGAGGGGTTATAAGCATGGTGATTTACACCCATTGTGTGATTGCGCTTGTGGATCGCTTGGTAGTGTAATTCCTCGATCTCTAGGCCTCTTGACATGAATTAGGGACCCTTGAACCGGCTCTAATTCATGTCAAGTGAGTTCCTACGACCCTAGAATCGGAGTAGGAATACTATGAAAAGGAATTTAGGTCCTTGAGCCTTGAACCGCATTGGATACGACTACCGCCAAAGTAGGAAATTTGCATCTACATTAGATTAGCTTCCGATACATAAGATTTGGGTGAAGGAGTCTCCCTAGCACCTGACATTCCCATCCATTTTGTTACAATTTCGTTAATTTCTTTGCATTTTATTAATTGCTTTACATTTTCTTACATTTTTGTTAATCTAAAATCAATTCTCAAATTGAACTCTTCGACTCATCTATGCATATATATTCACCACTAGGCTCTTACTTTTGATTAGGCTTTTGGTGAAAATCAAATAAGGCTTAGTGCCTTAGAGTAGAATTTTTGTTTATTTTCTTCATCTTTTGCATGCTAAATGACTTTAGTTCCGGCTATCCAAGGATTGTGGATTAGCCACTAATCCCCGTGGTACGATAATTTTGGGCTTAATACTTCCCTATCTTAACACGATTCTTACTCTTGCGAGAGTATGTGTATCAAGTCAATGGCATCGTTGAATCATATTCCCTCGCAAGAGTAAGAATCGTGTCAAGATAGGGAAGTATTAAGCCCAAAATTATCGTACCACGGGGATTAGTGGCTAATCCACAATTCTTGGATAGCCGGAACTAAAGTCATTTAGCATGCAAAAGATGAAGAAAATAAACAAAAATTCTACTCTAAGGCACCAAGCCTTATTTGATTTTTACCAAAGCCTAATCAAAACTAAGAGCCTAGTGGTGGATATGCACAAATGAGTGGAAGAGTTTAATGTTTGGGGGGTTGATTCAAACGTAACAAAAAGTAATGAAATGTAAAGCAATAAAAATAAAAATGAAATGTAAACAATAAAAAATGAGAATGTCGGGTGTTAGGGAGGTTCCTTCACCAAATCTCATGTGTCAGAAGCTAATCTAATGTAGATGCAAATCTCCTACTTTGGCGGTAGTTGTATCCAAGGTAGTTCAAGGCTCAAGGACTGAAATTCCCTTTCATGTGTTCCTACTCCGATTCAAGGGTTGTAGGCACCAACTTGACATGAATTAGAGCCGGTTCAAGGGTCCCTAATTCACATCAAGAGGCCTAGAGATCGAGGAATTAGACTACTAGGCGACCCGCCTGAGCAATCACGTAACCGGTGTAAATCACCATGCTTATAACTCCTCGAATACGAAATTGAAGGTTTCTAACTTAGGAATTAGAGGGAGTCAAGCCTCTAACTCCGTTCTAGACATGCTCAAAATACACACCCTAGAGTTGACTAGGCTCCTAGACATTCATTTCAACACAACAATAATTGATATAAGCATCCATCATATGAAAATTGCATCATTACATTAAATTAAACATCTTTTACACAAAATTTGGGTTAGGGCACACAACCCTAACCCCTAACAAGAAAATTACTTACAACCCATAATCATAAACATCAAAATTACAAGATTCAAATACAAAAGAGACGAGAAGTGTAGGAGAAAACAAGGGTAGCCACAATTAGCTAGAAAACTAATATGACTATCCTTGAATTATAATTCCCACAATTACCCAAGTCTTGAATCTTATAGAGGAGAAGCTTTTGATGAATCCTTGAAGTTTTGGGTGAGTAAATCCTCCAAATGCCCAAAAGAAATGTAAAGAAATAAGAAAAATGGAATGGTGGAGAGGAGAGGGCAACAACCCTCCCCTTATGGAAATTGGGAAGTGCGGCGGCGTTGTGTGATGTCTCGTTTTCGTAAACCCGCTTATTTTCTACAAATAAAATAAAAATGAATTAATTACATATTAATTAACTTGGGGATTAACTTAATTCAAATGTTTTAGATACAATTACATGCATAAAAATATGTGTATTCACGGCTGAAATTTAGGGTTGATCGTGATGAAAGATAATCGAAGTGGGTTTGGCAATTTGGAGTTGAAGAAAAGGATTCAGTGTGGTCGACCCTAGGATAAGGGTTTTTAGCCTTATCATATGACCAATAAGATAGGAACACCTATCTATTTTAAGTAATACGGGCCTGGTGGGCTTTTTTGTTTCTGAAATGCAAAGCCCAGGCCCAAACCATTTTTTATATACCAAGGCCCTGCCTGAATTGTTTTGACAAAAAAAAAAAAAAGGGGCCGGACCGTACGGGTTTCTGGGCTAAAATGCCCAACCATAGTTTTGAAGCTTTTCATGTCTCTTTTACATTCTATCTATTCTTGTTTCAGCCCAATTTCTCACCAGATTTCCAGATCTACTACACACCTCACATCTTCCTCCATCTCAGACACCTCACCCTCTCATCTTCCATCCGAATGTTCTCTTTTTGCATAACCTCATCTTCGCTTTCAACCATTGGAGTCTCAACAAAGATATTTTCATTTAATTCCACACTGAAAATTGCTATCGTACAGGTAAATTACCGAAACTAGTGGATGTTGCAGAACTAGTGGTGTTGTGTTGGTAGGTGGCTTCCACCTCCACAACTACCTTTACTAAGTTCTTTAGTATATTTGTTGTTCTTCCTATACATGCAATTTGGGTATGGAGAATGTTGGTGGAGAGGAGTTTGGCATCTGGAAAGTCAAGCTTCTATTGGGGTTCACTTTGTCGTGATCAGGGCGGCTTGCCTTTGTGTTAAGTACAGTGAGCTTTTGGTCTTTGGCTTGTAGTTTATTTTTGTTTTTGTCTATTGGGTCTTTGGGCCTTGAACTCCTATCTTCTTTGTATTACCTTTGTAATATGTGTTCCATCTAATGGATAAATTACTTGACAAAAAAAAAAAAAAACTCTAAGTTTAGCAGGTTGTTTATCACACTGGTTAGTTTGTATTGGATTATTTGAAACAATTAAGGAAATTTAGAGAAACACGTCTGAATTTGGTGTACTTAATTGTTTCTAGTTGAATTTGGTGGTGCAGTTTATGTCGAAGTAAAGCCTGAACTTCATTTGTTAGTAGGGAGTATTTGAGTTGTTTTTGGTAGGCGGTTAACTGTCCCTTTTGGCAGCGTTGATGTACATGAGTTGCGGGCGTGCAAGAACCTGTTGGTGTAGTTTCACAGGGTCTTGATGTTTCTGGTGCTTCCTGACTTCTTCTCCTTGTGACTGACAACTTGGAGTGGGATTAACTCTAAGTGAAGTTTGTGAGTTTCTTTGAGAAAGGACATGATGCTCTCGATGACAGGGGTGGGGAGCGACTGACTTGTTTCTCCTTCAAGTCAACACGAGATAGTTGACAAGTCGATACTACATCCGGGAGATATTCCAAAACTTTCAACGTAGGGCAATGTGACTCGTTGAACTGAATGTCCAAGATTTGGTGACAGCTTCTTGCTCTGAGTGTCCAAGAGGTGCAACTCCTTGATCTGAGTGGCAAGGATGTTTCTCTTTGATTCAAGTGACGAGGATTGACGACTCATTACTCTAAGTGTCTAGGAGTGAACTACTTTGTCATGAGTTCGGGGGAGAGGTTTAGACTCCACAAAGTACTTTGGATGGGATTTGAGTTTAGCAGTGTGCTAAGATTTTCTTGCTCAGGTTGTTGATTGACAGTGTGTGTTTGTGAATTCACCCTAGCCCTCTTCATATAGAGATTTTATAGAGATTGATTTCGTAGTCTCCAAGCAAATAATCCTTATTCTGCCCGAATTCTGCCACTAAGAGTTCGCCCTAATCATGTATCTTAGTAGGAAATCCATTGTAATTAATGTTCTGCTTGGATATCTTCAATATTTCCAATCAGCCTTGGATTCTTTCCTTTATGAGGAATCCTAAATTAGCAAAATTCTAGACTTTCCCCTGCTGGGCTTTGATTTATAGAAGCAATTAAAAATGGGCCAAAGGTCTTGGCCTATTATCTCCTAAGAACACCATCAGATAGGCCTGTTATTTTGGGCTTAAACACGGATTACAATGAAATTTGTGCTAGATATGTCGCTATGGGTTTTGCCTCACCTTTGGTTTGGAATATGGTGTTCTCTAGCATGGTGTATACACCATATCATGGATTTAGGGATTGAAGGTGACACCTAGTTGCTCATCAAGATGATTTGGAGGGTGGACTTCAGATTTCTTGGAGATTTTGAAGTTTTATTTAAGACATTCAAAACTTCACCGTACCACAGTTCTTTCAATTAAGTGTTTAGAAAAGCCAAATATGATAGCTGATCGTCAACCTAGATTCGGACTTTCTTTCAGGTCATATCCTTGTTATTGTCTACTAATTCTCCTTTTCAAGATTATAAATAATGTTAATTTCAGTAAATAAATAAAAAGGATGTTTTAGTTATATAATTCACAGATTCACTAGTAAAGATTAATAAATTGAAGCATAAAATTTGAACTTAGTCATATGCACTGTTGAATACAAGGGAACATAAATTATTAAAGGATTTTTTACTTCAATAGTGTCTGAACTCTTCGAGAACTTTTAAAATGATACTTAAACTTTCAAAGCTATCAATGCGATACCTGGACTCATTTTTTCGTATCAACGTCGTACCTAAGGTTAATTTCCGTCACAGAACCATTAATTATGATCACGTGTCCTGCACATGAGGCACAAAATAAGGGTAAAAATGACTTTTCCATTTCCTTTAGTTCTTCACGTGTCCCATTGTACCTTCAGTTCTTCTTCTCCATTTATATTTCCTTTTTCGTCTACAAATTGCAATCAGATGGGATGATGACATTTCCTAGCAAAGACAATCAACCAGACGAGAACTTATTTCAATAAATGCAAAACCCTAAGCCAATTCTCTGATGGATGGACACCGTCGGAGACTTCATCTCGTCGGAGTTCTCCAAGCACAGCTCGCTCGACGGCTTTGTTTCTCTGAATTAATTGCTGGCCGGAGCAGTGTAGAAGGTTTCACAACTCTTGGCCTCCAGATTCAGAAGCAGTGAGCTCACGAACATGACATCCTTGAGCTTTGGAATGAAGCTTGTTAACATCTTCTTGGCTAATCCACCAAACACAAGTGTTCTAAGATATAGGCAATAAAGCATGAAAATTGAAAAATACCCACAATCCAAAACTAGCAAGACTAGCCAAAGCAACAAAGCATGAAAATTGAAAAATACACTTGTATTCTGAGAAGCTCGTTGCTTCTTCCCAGGTCATGTTTCAACACCTCAATCTCACTATTGTTTTACTCTTCCTCCCCATCCAAAATCTCAGAAACCCATCTCGAGGGAGTGATTCAAACATACCCAAAATTTTATGTGTCAATCTCGACGATTCCATCAAATCCAAAATCAAAGATTTTGAAGATTCGGGCTTTTCGACTTTTGACATTGCCGAGATGGGTGAAATGAATAGTGATCCAAAACCTCTACCATCATCGGGCTCACGGCCTCTGTCGAGTTGAGTTCGGCGACGCCTGAAAGCTAATTCACGCGCCGGCATACCAATATCCAGAAGTGATTTGGACACCCAGATTCTCTGGGCACCTGACCTCATCCTCTCTTTGTAACCCCGACCATACTATCAACAACTCCTCTTCTCTGAAGATGAGAGGTGGAGAAACACGAAGAAGAAGAAAGGCCCTAAAAAATTGATTATAAAAATAGATAAATAGGTTAATTAATTAAAAATACGTAAAATGTCAGCTATAGCCTTATAATTAGGGTAAATTAGTCTTTTTGTCATCACTTAGTGCGTCACATGCGTCACACGTGCTCATTTTAATGGTACCGTAACGGAAAATGGACGCAGGTACGACATTGATACGAAAAAATGAGTCCATGTATCATATTGATAACATTGTAAGTTCATGTATCATTTTAAAAGTTTTTAAAGAGTTCAGACACTGTTGAAGTAAAAAACCCATTATTAAAAGACTATGCTATTCAGTATGTAACCGTTTTATATATATACACACACACACACACACACACACACACACACATATATATATATACATATTCTATTATATAAGACAAACATCAATAGTAGTCTGGCATAAATAAACTGACGATACAACTACAAATTAAATTATGAATGACTCAAGAATAATTTATTGTGAAACAAGTAAATGGTAACTATATCCATAAATTAGTCTTACACTCATTAAGTGAGTTTTTGAAAAATTATGGCATAAAAACAAAAGCTTTTTTTTTTTTTTTTAACAAACCCAAATAGGGCGACTATCATTCATCTAAAGCCAGAAAGGGCCATTACATATCCTTCCTCTATCATCATGGGGTTGATAAAGAGTTTGTGGTAGTAGCACAGTGATACATAGATTAGGTCCAATCATTTGACGGTTCCATGCTCAGAAAGGGGGAGCCTATAGACTATTGACTACTACATAGTAAATAGGCAGAGTAAACTAGACTCGATGACGCTACTAAAACCTAGAAACATAGCTTCCTAACAAAGTAGGGAATTATTTTAATCAAAAGACTAAACTAAAAGCTAAAGGCCGAAACCCCTAGCTCAAATGAAAGGCCCACTGAGGTAGCTCAAAGAAGAAAGTCCAAACCTTAAGGCCCAAACAGGATTTGGAGTAGTCCCAAACTTCATCTCCTCGTGCAGCGCCGTTCGCTCCCATCACTTGTCCGCCGTATCTTGCCGCGCCGATCATGCTTAACCAAGCTGCTCCGGCCTGACCCAGCGTACAACGCCCACCGCTTGGCCTCGCCGTACACCCCTTCAGAATCCCAAGCCACCTAGATGCCCGGAATCTCCAGATGCTCACCGTCGCACAGTTCCACAGAACTTCGCCTCCGCTTAAAGCCATCAGACCGACGCCGCTACCCGACTCTACAGAACCCACGTCGGACTTCCCAGCCCTGCACAACGAGAACACACCCAGAGATGTCATTTGGAACCTCACCCAGTCCGGTCCACCACCTTGAGCCAGAAGCCTCTCCCTCTGACCTCCTGAGAAAATAGTGTTCAACACCCATCCGGCAGCGGCCCAATAGCGGCGGGGCGAACCTTCACCTGCCCCGAGCGCCTCCGGACGAGCAGAAGTTCTCAAAACCTCGACCTAGGGATTCTAGGTATGTTGGAGCAAGGGCTAAGGCCAAATTGACTATTCGACAACACATGAAATTCCTTCTCATAAAAACAAAAGCTATTAAGAGTATCTTTAGCAATGCTAGTCATTGTTTAGTCAAATTTTAGCCAAAATAGCTAAAAAGTCATTTTGGGTATCCATTTTAGAAATACGTCTACATCAGTGCTCTCTATTTTAGCTATTTTTGAATTTATATTATTTTTTAGATGAAGATAAAATAGTTTAAATGTATTTATAAATTACATAATAATTCAAAATGAAGATTTTAAATTATAGAGAGCCTCATTTTGCTCTCTATATTAGGAGCGAGATAGCTAAAAGTTATAATAGAGAGTCACTTAGGAGTCTAGTGCGTTTGCTAAAATAGATAAAAAAAACTAAACATGCTCTCCAAAATAGCTAAGGAGTCAAAATAAAGAGTCTGCTAAAGATGTTCTAAAATGGTTACAAGTAGTTTTTATCTTTATCAATTTTGAAGCTAAAAGCAAAGTGCTGTATTGTTAAAAGGCATAGAGCTATGCATTGGTGAAATTACCATTATCCAAAGGCAGTAATGGTCACTGAGTTATGACCAGTTCGACACTTAACTCACTGACTTCTCAAAAATATGATTAACTCACTCAAATTTGTCAGTATCTTACACTTAACTCACTGTCGTTAAATCTTCTGTTAGAAGCCATTAAAGTTGAGGGTGTTTTTGTCTAAACACTAAAGTATATGTTTCTAATTTGAAAAATAATTTCTTTCTAAATAAAATAATGAAAGATTTTTTTTTTTCAAATAAAAATTTAATTTTTTTATTAAAAATTATTAGAAAACTATAAAATTTTTGAAAAAGAAATATATGTTTAAGAAAAACTGAATTGGGAGAGAATTGAGTCATACTTTCTTTGATAATAGGGGCCTCTTTATATAGAGGATTACAAGACATAGAATCAGAGTTGTACAAGGAAAGATAATCGTACAATTAATCGAAGATCTATAAATATCTCTGAGAATATCTCTAATTCAAAACCCTATTACAACTAGGTCAAGTAACCTAGAGTTTGGGCCAGACACATATTCTGGATTTACTTGAACACTCCCCCTTGTGTTGCTCAAACGTGGTGCTCCTCTTGTTGCCTCATTAAAAACCTTGCCGAGTAACAAAAACTATGTGGGACAAAAATAACCTCGGTCGAAGGGAAAAAAGAGCACAACACACCCTTCATGTTTTGAGACCATACATGTAGACATCTCCCCCTGATGTCTACATCTCCCTCTAATGACTACGGTCATCGGAGTTCGGATAACTTCCACAAACGATGCTACCAATATATTTCTCGAAAGTGGAATTTAGGCAATGACTTAGTGAGCAAGTCTGGCACACTGTCCTCAGACCGAACCTAGTTCATTTTGATCTTGAGGAGAGTTTGTTGTTGCTGATTATGCTTAGTGTGGTCGCTTTTGATGTAGCCTTGCTTTATTTGTTCAAAACAAGCAGCATTATCCTAAATGCTCGTAGGCTCATATGTGGTAGACTTCAAACCACAAGTGTTCGAACATTCGTAATTAAGGATCCAATCCATATACATTCACAGACCATATCGTGAAGAGCAATAATCTCTGTATTGTTTGAAGATATAGTGAATAGGGTCTATTCTGTAGACCTCTAAGATATCATGGTTTTTACCCATGGTGAACACTTAACCAGTTTGGGAAGATTTTTGTGTGGGTCAGAGAGATACCCAACATCAGCAAAACCTTCGAAAACACATGTTCTTTTAGGATGGAGATAAAGGACGCAGACTAGTGTTGGCGGCGTTCCTGGTATATGATGGGTCCGAATCCATCGTCTCTCTGTAGGGATAGAACAAGCCCATATCAATCGTACATCTCAAGTACCGAAAAATATCTTTTACACCAATCCAATGGCGTCGCGTTGGCGTAAATCTATATCTAGCTAACAAGTTCACAGCATATGAGATGTCCAGTCTTATGCATTGAGCTAAATACAATAATGTGCCTACTGTACTTATGTAGAGCACTTTCGCCTCTAGCACATCTTCGCTATCATCTTTCGGACAAAGAGGATCATTTTCAGGATCAAGACTACAAACGATCATGGGGGTGCTTGAAGGCTTGACCTTATCAAAATGCCTAAGCATCTATGACCACTATGCTCAAGTTTCAAACTAAGACATAATCGTATTCTCCTGAAATCTTTCATCTCAAAATCAGATTTCAAGTGTTCAGCGGTTTCTCTTAACTCTTTAAGGGCTTCCAATGAAGAACATGTTCAACATGAACCGCGATAGAATCTGAAACTTGTTATGAAAACACGCGGGCATATCCCTTCCTAATCAAGTAGTCATTTTAGTGAGAGTTTCAACCTCATTGTAAAACGCTCTCTGTGGTCTAGAGCCACTTAACTTGGGTAAATGAAGTTCACCATAAACCTTCATGTATATTCGGTATCTAGAACCCCATAAAGATACATAGTGACCACATTTGTAAGCTGCATGTTCAGTTATTCGGAAACTACCAAACTGACAGGGTAGTGGAGTACAATAACATCCATTACGAGAGAAAATGTATCATCGTAGTCGATTCCAAGGCGTTTTGTGAGAAGCCTTGCGCCATAAGGTGAGATTACCATATCTTTTTCTCAACAAGCTTTCTAACGAAGACCCATTAGTCAATAGGTTTTATGTTAGGAGGTGTTGGCATCACTGGCTCAAAAACATTTTTCTTCATTAGAGAATCCAACTTAACCTTGATCGCATCTTCCCATTTGGGCCAAATTTCTCTACGTTGGTATTCATTCATCAACGGAGTGTGGTTCGATATTATTAGGCTCAACAAACTCATGCGCGATCACATCTTCAATTATGATGGAGTTTCTATCCCACGTCTCATGTACACTAGTGTAATTTTCATAGAGCTCTATATTCTCAGGAGTAAGTTTTGACGTTGAGGAGTCCCCCAACAATAACCATAATCCGGAAGATTCTCACGAGACAAATTTTGTTCATGGTAGCCTTTTAAGCTCCGAAACTAACCCTAATTTCTTGTTCACTTTTAGGATGAGTAACCTGAAAAGACTGGACTTCGCTCCATTGGAAACAAATGGCTTTGGATATCACAAGTGGGTTAGTGATGTCCGCCAACATTTGAAGGCCAATGGAATCCTGGGTACGATTCTCGAGCCTAGCCAGGACTCGCTAACTGTTGAGCAAGCTCAAATTTTGGAAGAAAATAGAGCAGCCTTAGAGGCAAATAAGGCGAAAGCCATTATTCTAATGACTCGTCATATGGATAAGTCTCTCCAGTACGAGTATATGATTGAAGAAGACCCTAGAAGGTTGTGGGTCTTACTCGAAGAAAGATTTGGTAATGTCCGTGACTCCCTACTTCCTGAACTAGAAGTGAGATGGCATAGCCTCCGCTTCTTTGATTTCAAGTCAGTTATTGACTACAACTCGGAAGCACTTCGCATTAAATCCTTAATGGAATTCTGTGGAACAGATATCACAGATGCGATGTTGATTGAGAGGACTCTCTCTACTTTCCCCGTCTTTGCTTTGATGGTTGCAAAAAACTATCGAATCGATGTTACTGCAGGACGGATCACAAGGTTTCATGAGCTTATTGGAGCTATGAATATCACTGAAAATCATGACAACATCCTTGTGAATAACTATAATTCGAGACTAGTGGGAACATAGCATATTTCGGAGTCCAATTATAGTCGTGCCCCTGAGGGAGGGCGTCAAGAGCAAAACTCTAAATCTAGGGACAATTCTGGACATTCTGGTCCATATTCTCGCTTTAATGAGGAAGGTAACCGCCAAAATAGGCGAACATGGAACCGAAGAGGTCAACGTGGAAAGAGAGAAGGAGACAATGCCTTTGGCCATGTTGGTGGCGCCACCAACACTCAGAGCCATCCAAATGACGCTTTCAAAGCGTCTAAATCAATGGAGTTTGAGCACATAGATGTATGTTCTTGATGTGGATTATCCGGTCATTGGGCAAACATTTGTAGAGCTTGTGGAAATATTGTCACCACTTACAAAGCATATTGTGAAGCAAGTGAAGCTCACTATGTGGAACAAGAAGATCAAGAAGATGATATAGAGTGAAGGGTTGAAAACTACAAATCTGGTTGGGATCAATAGATCGCCAATTCTGTTTAAGTCTTTATTTTTCCAAGAGATGTAATAGGCAATTGCCATATACTTTGTAGTAAATGTCATTGGTTAAGTTTTTCTTCACGTAAGCTCATCCAAAATGAGTGTGATGTCTAGGAAAGTTTTGAGATAAGTGGTACTTAAGCGAGTTTTGCTCCACCGACATCTCTCTACTCACCTGGTCATATGTGTTTTGGAGTTACGGAAAGAAGTTAAACGACTACTATTGTTTTGCATTAGCTAGTACTTGGATTAGATTCTCTTAATGGTTAAGAGACAATGATGTACTCCGTTGGCTTATGAATAAAATTTCGAGTTCTTTTTATTATGACTCCATTTTGATTATGAGCATATTACTTTGTGACTACGATGGCTGGGCCATCAGTATTAATTCAAGGACATGGAATAGCCCAAGTTCCCCTTGCCAAATGGCACCTTGATTACTATCACAGAAACTCTATACGTTCCTAGGGAAAATCATACCCTATGAATAGCCAACGGATTCCACGGGAAAACGCATGTAGAGAACTAAAATGAGTTCCTTTGCACTACCTCTAATGATTACGAACAAAGGGGCATCTTGAAAAAGTTTATGTGTTTCTCTAGTGGACTCAATGTCACTATTCGAGCTATTAAATCCAATAAAGTTATGAGAGAAGATCTTTTGGATTTAGACATACATTGGCTTTGTCACGACAAGATAGGTCATCCTGGTCATGATATGATGATCTGTCTACTAAAGACTTCACACGGATATCCATTCTCTCCGAAATGAAGCATGATTCAAAAGTTGATTCCTGGACTAAGTGTGACCGCCATCGATGCCTTTGGTGTCGCCCCTGTCCACCAGCTGTCTAGGGTGGCACAATCCCTATCCATGACTCCATGGATGGCGTCCATCATGGTGATGGCGCCTTAGGTGATGTTGCAATCATCGACTTTGCTTCAAATAGAATTTCAGACGCTCAAGCCCAACCAAAATCCTCATTGGTTGCTTCTAAAGGCTCCCGCTCGTTTTACAAAGCCTGTTCCTTAGGGAAATTAGGACTGAGACCGTCTTTTGCAAAGGATTTGAAAATACTCATTCTGTTCTTACATAGAATCCATGGGGATTCTGTGGACTGATTCAACCAACTTGCAGACGCTTAAATATTTCATGATGCATGTTGGTTGACATGCAAACACGCTGGTCACGTGTTGTGCCAATTCCACCAGTTACTACTACTTATACTACACTCCTAGCAAATATCATAAGACAACGGGCTCACTCTCCAGATTATCCTATTCAGTTAATTGGATTTGACATTGCTAGAGAGTTTACATCGAAGACTTTCAATGATTATTGCATATCACTAGGACTGACATTGGACATCATATTCCCATGTACACATCCAAATGGTCTAGCGGAAATGACTACGATGGTAGCCCGGAATTTGGTAATGCGCACCAATATCCTTATATCCACTTGGGGTGAAGCAATATCGCATGTAGCTATGCTAATTCCTCTACGACCCACCGCCACTCAATCTACCTTTGCGTTATAGCTAGCGACTGGGTACAAGTATTTTGTACTTACGCACATTTGCGTGAGCCATTTATATGCCAATTGCACCACCACAGCGTACTATGATAGGTCGTTACAGACGAATGGGCAACTCAGTTAGATTTGAGACTCCAACAATCGTCCGCCACTTAATGCCCTTGCAATGCAATCTCCTTATCGCTAGATTTGCAGGTTGTCACTTTGCTGAGACAGTCTTCCAGTCATTAGCGGAAGATAAGAACCCGAATGTTTAGCAGGAACGACAGGAATTGTCGTGGTCTGTCCCCACTATGTCTCATCTTGATCTCTGTTAAAGTGATGAGATCACACATCTACTGCAAATATATCTGCAAGGAAGGACGTCCCTATGAGAGGACGTAGCGCCACCCTACACGGAGGTAGGCATGGCGCTAACGCCAAAGAGAGTGGTACTCTGGCGTTATAGGCCATGAACCCAGATAGGATGCATGGGAGGCCCATGGGTTCGAAGGATACTTGGGCACAAACCAATCCTTGGATCATCAACACTCAATTCCTCTTCAGAGTTCTAAGTTTTCTTGTCTCAGGCTTAATCCAAAATGGTCGGTATGCTAGGAGTGTGATGTGTGTAGCATGCTCGTGGGGGGAGTATGTTAGGGTAGTATGCTCTAAGTAATGACATTTTCTGACGACCCCGTAGGGGTAGGTCATTATTGTACTGCTTGTTGAATTGCATGTAATGGATGACCCCTTCAACCAAAAAAGAATTAGAACCATGTCAGCACAACACAGTGTCACATCATAATGGATATGTAGACTGTCAATGCCATGTCAGCACCATATCATGAAAAAGTGAGGTCCATAGATGTCATGTTAGCATTTAACACCTAATTTGACAAATCGAATGATGACTGTGTAGGACCGATAAAATTTGGAAATTGTAGAGCATGTATATGACATTATGGTGAAACTAAAAGTCAAGGCTAGGACTAAATGAGTTTTATTTTTATTTTTTATTTTTTTAGAAAGAACGTCAGTTCACTGATAGTTTTGTTGTTGTTTGACAGTGGTATGATATCTCAATGGCTTCCTAGGCTCAATGACTAATCCTTAAGCTCATGTGAAATATTCCAACTGTGTATTGCAGCACAGTTCCTAACCACTTTGACAGCTTCAAGAGCCCAAAGCAGATAGGGGTTTTCCAATGTTGATGCTCAACCACTAGGCCACTTGCAATGGTTAGTTCGCTAATATTTTGGAAAATGATTAAACATCACAACCAGACTCAATGAGCTGTCAAAGAGAGTAATTGTCAAAGTTAGAATTGCATCACTCGCATGGCGGAAGAGCTCGCAAACCTCTCATCTGTTTTGACTAAATAAAATTACATTGTAAAAATTATTGATGCAGTCCAAGAATTAAAGCCCATCTCTTTTCCAATTAAACCTTGGCCCATACAAAGGTGGAAAAACCCTTAAGAAATTTTGCATTCTCTATCCTGATAGCATTCTCTAATAGCATCACTAATAGCTTCCCTATAACTAAGTTTTTCTCTATTTTAGGGAAAAATATGCATGTTTATGCTCCAACAGCTTCTCTATACATATCTATACTTTAGAGAAAGTGAACATAGAGAATAAAAATCCCTATATATACAACAAACACTAAAATTATGTCAATCATCTTTTAGGAAGTTTTTACACTCTTCTATCTTCTCTCTTCAAATAATATTTATTCCTATCATTAATTATTCGATTAAATTTTCCTTTTTTTTTTTTTTGAATTAGCCCAAGGGGCGATAATATCGTTCATCTCAAGCCAGAATGACCATTACATACTCTTCTGCTGCCATCTATAGATAGTCGATAAGAAGATGTATTAGTACCCACAGTGGTACGTAGGACTAGATCCACTCATTATACATCAAATACATTAAAAAGCAGGTCTCTTCTTTCGGTACTACTCCAGAAGATTCGCTAAGACACATAAAGTGCATAGCTCTCTAAACTAGAGAATTATTTAAAATAGACTAAGCTACTAACATAGAATTCTCTAAAAAAAAAGGGAAATAAAAGAACAAAAAACCCTAACTAATTAGAAGCCTAACAAACCGAGGGATAGCAAGAACCCAAGGTCCAAACCATTAGCCCAGTCCAGCTCACTGCATCACCTCCCAGCCTAACACAGTCACAAGCACAGACAACTGCCGTTGCCAACACGCGATCAAAAAACTCTGATGCCCTTCAAAGAACACCACCATCCCAGTGCCGCCATCGCACTAAGGATATCTGTGAAATTGAAGAGAGCCCTTCAAATCCGATCCAGAATGGAAGCGGATCCTCATGAGCCCGCACTCCAATAACACCAATAGAACCCTAAACAATGATGACATCTCTGCTACCGCCTCCTAGAACCAGACCTCAACCCGCAGAGAGGCAGCAAAGCAAAAACCGATCTCCTAGCTAGTCGAACCTCGAGCCCTGCAAAACCCAAAAGCCGGAGAACCTTAGAACAACATCACCCTTTTGGTAGCACCATAACGATGACGAGGCTAGGCCTATGCTACCGTAGAGCACCGACGAGGAGGAATTCGCAAACCCTAGACCATAAGAGCAGGGTTTATGGGAGAGAGGCGGAAGAGTACTAATCCAATATTATTATATTTTCCAAATAAATAAAAAAAGTTACAATATTTTAATTGTGAATAATAAATTATAGAGTATGTGATAGAGAAACTGTTGAAATTATGGAACAAAATAGAGATTTTAACTTTTTAGTCCATATAATAGAAGTTGAAGATGCTTTAATTACACTATCTCTATGCATATGTCTTGCCTGCAGCAATTGCCACCATATCTCAGCACCACCACTGCATGAAAATTTTGGAGTCATCATTTTTAGTCAAATAGCTACCCTCAAGTATAAGGGTTAAATTATAATATAATGATTTAGAGTTAGAGGTTGTCGTACCCAAAGAATTGTAGTTGGTGGTGGATCTGTTGCTCTGAATTTCACCTTATCTTTGGTTTGAAATTTGGTTCTCTAGCCTCACATATATCACATCCTGGGTTTGGAGCTCGAAGGTGATGATAGTTATTCATCAAGATGATTTGTAGGGTACACTCAAGATTTCTTAAAGAGTTTGAAGCTTTATTTAAGATCTTCATAAGCTTCAACACAATTTCTCAAAGGTGATCCAAGATCTGCATGTTCCATATGTTCGTGGCTTGCAGGCTTTCTTCATCTGCTCGTTAAAAAGCATGATGCTTTGGGTTTGATTTCTGGCCGAACATGGATGATTCTTGGAATTGGCAGTCTCAGACCCAAAAGGAACTGCTTAACACGCTGCTTGGCTGAGTCGCGGCCCTTGAAATGGTATAGGACTTCATTCGTGCCCGGTACAGGTAGTGTTGGCAGCGACGACGCTCGATTGATGATGATGATTGAAGAAAGGTTATTTTAATTTGCAAAGTATTGTTATTTGCGTTACTAATCTTACCATTAATATACGTGCACTATAAAGCACTAATGTCGAGTGATTTATTACCGAAGTTATGCAACTAAACATTTGACAAGATAATTTGAGATTCTAATACGAATATATCTGGCGTAAAAGTAGAAACATTACATAAATTAAAGTAATGATTAATTTGTGCTCTTTCGATCGCTATATAACAAAAGATACTGACAAAATGTTGAATGAATTTTAATTAACTGTGATTGCTAAAAACATGGGTGTAGACTTTGAACTAAGAGAAATTCTTACGTAGGGTAGTCGTGCTACGTGTTTAATTAATACGACTTCCTAATCAAAACTTAGAAACTATGTGGGCTATAGCTTCTAAAATTTCAAAAATATCCTTCATTTATTAAATGAAATATATCTCGTGTAGAAATTAGTAATTGATTTGAGTTCTTTCAGCAGCTATACGACAAACCATTCTCACAAAATGATAAGTAAATTTTAATAAACTCTATGTCGGTTAGAAACGTTTACATTCAGTTTAGACTAATGATTGATTCATGCTTTCTGGCAATCCATATATATACACATATATTTTTGTTATTTGTTAATAATGTCACACAAGGATGTATTTTTTTTTCTTTCTAATTTTAGAATAGTTGTGCATGAACCAGAGATGTATGGAATCCAAAATCTAGCATATATAAACCATGAATTTGAGAAAAAAAATTGTAACAATTTATGATATTAAAGATAATGTTCTCTTATAAATTAAAAAATCTGTAACCAAAAGAAAAAAAAGTAAAAAAAAAAAAATCTGGACTTACCAAGTTAAAAACAGCATCTGACCCTACCATTTCGGTTTTATACATTTTGTCAATAGAATAGTTGTGGCCCACCTAGCTAGGCACAGTGCCAACGAGACAAAGTACCTTTTGTTAGAACAAGTTCTCGTCAGTCTCATTTGTACAAGTCTCCGCACTCTCTCCTCTCACATTGCTCCAAACCCTAAATCTCCTCATCCTCGTCTTCATCTTTAACTCCTTTAGATTCCTTTCCATCTTTTCCACACACCCGGCCCTGCCCTTCATTCAAAACTCACCGTAGCTTTCCCTAACTCTTATCCCACAGACCCAGATCTCACCAATCAAACCTCCGAGTGCACCTATACCAACGTCCTATATATACATACCCCTTACCTTTGCTTCCCCGAAGCTCATCCACTTCCATTTTTTGAGAATTCTCTCCTTGTTTTCCCTTGCCGATCTTCTTAATCTCCAAAAATGTTTAGAAAACCAAATTTGGGGTCTGCAGAAAGTTCAAAGAAAAACCCAAATGAGCGACGCTCTTACATCTGCACAATGTGTTCTCTAAGCTTCACAACCTCTCAGGCCTTCGCCGGTCACCACAACGCTCACAGGCTTCGCCATGATCGTTGGCGTCTCTCTCAAGAAGAAAACAACGCCAACAATCCAGCTTTAGCTGAGCCTAACGACAGTAAAAGGCCTCTGTTACCAGACCCCATCTCTTCTGGGCGTCCGGACGATGACGAGCATAATTCTAGGCCTTTCTACACTTTCATGACGACAGAGCCCAATGGTAGGACTCCTGTGGATCCAGCCCCTTCTCCAGCTCTGACAAGTAGATCCTGGTCTGGGCCGGGACAAGACCTGGCCAGTGGATCAAGAACCGGCGAGAATTCTTCTTACGGTGAAAACCCTAAGAAGCGGAAGTTTTCGGAACTTACGAGACTAAAAACTGGATCGGCTGATGAGTCGTGGCTAAAACTCTAATAGTTATCTAAAAAGTCCGGCCTCTAATAATGATAGTCATGTAGTTTATTATCACTAAATAATCTGATCTACCGGCTCGAATTCTTTGAGAAAAAGTGTTCCCGTTTAGATCTCTATTCCATTTGTAATCCTTACATACATCATACTCAAGTAAATCGATGCTACAGTTCTTTATCAGATACATGGTTGTGGTTTAGGACTGGTTGTTATGATAATTCATGATTGTTCTGGTAATTCGGATTACTTTTATAGTGATTCAAATAATTAGATTTTATGGTGACTCATAATGTCTATACGTGATACACAAATTAATGTAGACTAAAATTCAGTTTCCCTAAACTTTTTTTCCTTAACTCTTGTCTCTAAATGATCGAACTCATCGAAGTATCTCATTGACATGGTTGTAATAGAAAAAAAAAAAAAGGAAATTAATGTTGTTCGGGCCTCTAAGGCTCTACCCAGCATCAGCATGTCATTATTATTAATATTTTTTTTTTTTTTTTTTTTGGGTCTGAACCCAATGTCTTCTTGCACGTACTGCTTATATATCTACGATTTTCACCAAACAAAAAATTAATAAAATTTAAATACAGTTGATGAGAGATTGAGAGCAAGAATATATGTGCAGTCCAATTAATAGTTAAGATTGGAAGGCTGCTAATCTGATTACTCAAGTCCGGTACTCGGCACAATCCCTGCACATCAGCTGTTTATCACCTTTGCTGCGCTTGCTGCTAGAGGGAAGTGCCCTTCAAACTGGGTTTTGCATCCACTTCCTCAGTTCCTCTCATACAAAAATTATGATGTTTGATGGCTGTCCTAGTTCCCCTTGTCCTTTTTGAGTTTTTTAAGAGCTCTACTCCTCACTGTTTGCTTATTAATTTGTTCTTTGTTCTTAATGAATATATGTCTGGATTCCAAGAATAAAAAAAAGAAAAAAAGAAGGGTTGCATTAAAGAAAGGTCAAGGCAAATTACAAACTGTCTAGTCTGTCTTGTGGAAACTGACTGTCTTGTTGCAGTCCAGGGACTTCAAGCGGTAGACTATCAAAATTTGGAACATGGGAACATATAGAGACATTTGAGTATGGCTTCAAAGCAGATATGAGGTCACCATTGCTCAGACTCCTAGAACTGCAAATTCGCTCACCGACTTGCAAGTGAGGCTTATGAGTTTGTGAATAGGTTAGATTGGAATGGTAATGTTCCTGAGCTGCTTAGAGATGTTCTAATTTTTTTTTTGATTAATTTTCGATAAAATATTTTCTCTTTGACTCAATAATGAATGTCTACCTTCCAAAAAAAAAAAAAATTAAGAGAAGTAAATAAGCGATTCATGCAGGTTTATTGTTTGCAATATTCCATCATTGAAAACTTCCATGTTGCTGCAAAAAGTTCCCTTTATTTATTTAGTCTTATGTTCTTTTTTTTAGCATGCGTGGAAATTATTCTATGCACCGACGGTGCAAATAACCAAACACTTATAAGATGATTTCAACCATTGATATTTATAATTAATATTTTTATTAATAACCTAAGAGTGTATTTAATATAATCTAACCATCTATTTATGTCGGTGCAAGTGGACGTCGGTGCACTGAATCGTCCCCCGATGATGAGACAATTATAAATTTTTACGAAATTTTGAAATGATGGAATCTACAACTCTATCAATTGCAATTTTCATTGTTTGGTTGTGTGTATTTAGAATTTAGAATGTGTAATAAATTAAGAAAATTTAAAACAAATTAAAATTTTAAAAACAAAAAAGACATTGTTTTGGAAACTAATAAAGTAATACAAATAAACTTTTGCAAGAGAATTTAAAATGACAGCTATTTGATGAAAATTAAAGTGAGGAATTTGAACAATTAATCCCATCGTTTCTTTCCACAGAGAAATTCATAATTTCCTAATTTAATTTAGAATGCCTAACGAGGTAATTCATATTTAGTAATTATGAATTCCTCATTTTATTTAAATTTCATATTTTTGTTCCTTTGTCCAAACTTAGTGTAGTAGACAAACATTGTAATGTGTGCATGCAAACATGATTGATGATACGAAGCTAGTAAAGAGGTTAGAAATTTAATGGAAGTGTGGTCTTTGAATGGTACCAAATTATTGGAAACTTGTAGTCTTCCTAATTTCAAAATGAGAAAAATGTACCAACAGTCCTTCAACTCTTGTGCACTCTCCCAATGCTATCAATGTGATACCTGAACACTTATTTTGCTATTGATGACATACATCCGTTAGATTTCCCTGACGGAGACGTTAGAACAATGACGGTGCACAAGAGTTGAGGGATTGTCTGTGCATTTTTCTCTTTCAAAATTTATCATTTCAATTGTATTCAAATGATTAAAATTTACTAATATTAATAGGTCTTGTAACAGTCGACAAAACCTCTTCCCTTAACCATCATAGTTATGTAACAAGTGACAAAAACCAAAAAATAAGAAAATTAAAAACAGTCATTGAAGAGAGGAGATACGAGTAGAATGTGAACTTACCACTATGCTGAGATTATATAGGGTGTATTTGGTATGACTGTGCTTTTAAAGGAAGTTGGCTTTTGCTTATTTTTGAAAATAAGTGGCTAAAAAGCAAAGTAGCTGAGTGTTTGGTAAACTGGCTTTTTATAAGTGCTGTCAGTGGCAAAATGTTAGGTAAACTCAAAACTGGCTTGTGTTTTTTGTTTGTGGAATGACCAATTTAGACATGAAAGAATTTTCTCCTTAATTATGTGGTCATATAATGTAGTTGCATTGCTCTTGTGTTTTTTTTTCCTTTCCTGTGAAGAACTTGAACGATTAGTAACCTTTACAATTTACATATAAAATCTTTGGCAGCTAACCACCTCCATCCCATTACCCGGGGCATGTAACATTTCTTATTTGATGTTATACATAACTAGCACGGAATACTTGTGCTTCTATATCAAGCTCAAACCAAGGATCAAAATTAAAAACTTTAAAATAAAAGATCATCATGAGTCCAGTAACATTGGTTTCCCTCTTTGGAAACAAAGCTCAAAATTGGCAAAATCAGTATCATCTAGCTTCATTTCACCTCTGCTACTTGATGTATTGCTGGATGTAGACATTTCAGCATGTTTTGGTGAACTTTTGCTTGATGAAGGACTGAATCTTGGTTAAGCACGTACTGAACTTGAGCGAGAATTACTTGATGCCGAGGGGCAAGCATCAAAGCTCTAGCTGAAATCTGTCTCTGATCTCTCGTCACTGGACATGCCAGATGCTGCTTTCTTAGAAGTACTAGAAGCTTGTTCCCTTGTAATCTTATCTGTCCATTCATCATCTGCATTTGCTTCATCACTAGAACTTCCACTTAGAAAAAAAATCATCTTAACTGAGATCCAAAAGCTCATCATCCTCACTCCCTATTTCTTCCAAATCCTTCCCACTAGCAAGTGCAACATATATATCACGTATAAATGACACAGTAAAAATGAGTTGTGGCTATCATATTATCTACATAAAAATGAGAGAATGAAAACACACCTTATAGAATTAGCCACATAAACTGTTAAAGGACGAGAATCACAAGAGACTGCACGGGTGGGAGTCCCCCAGAGAATGTTGGAAAGTGACAACACAGCAGATGGACTATCACTTATAACGCGAACTTTTGCAGCAGCTTTGAGTGATGAACCAAGTGCCCCATCATGGACATATATGTTTGACATAAAGACAAACTACAGAATTGTATGTTCTGGATGAAGCTGCTTTGCTCCTATTCAAATTAGGGCCATTTGGATATACACCTAATACAGTTGCTTGCTCTATGTTATTCCATAGTATGACTTCAAATACAAAATGCATCATGACTTACTAATGATTCTTAACTTCCACAGTTCTAGCATAAAGTTTCCATTTTCGACTCAACACCAACATATACAAGTCTCTGGACCACATGAACCTTACCAATTCACCACCAAAATGTCAAACAAAACAATATACATTCAATATCAAGTTGCTAAACTTTTCCCAACATAAGTTCATAAATTCAATTACGCAAAATCAAAGCCTGAAATTCACATGGAATCAAAAATCCAACAAAGTTCATGGACAATCCAAGCAAGAAAATCACACACAAGTTCCTAACTTTGATGGATCATAGATGATTTTTTATTCTGAAAACTTATCCATTTGATCTAAACTTTAATGGATCATACACAAGTTGCTAACTTTGATGGAACATAGTGATTTTTGATTCTGAAAACATATCCATTTGATGTGAACTTTAAGCAGGATTTCAACATATAATTCCAGAATTCAACTTTGCAAAAACAAGACTTGCAACTCATATAAAATCACAAACCCAACAAATCTATAAAGTCTTGATCTTGAATGGAAGTGTGGAAACTGGAAACTGGGTATTCCAGATAAAACTTGCAGACAAGAAAATGGATATGAACCATCAGCAATCATAAATCTATAAAAAAAATAGGGTTAAATATTGTTTACTCCCTGAACTTTCAGGGAAAAAACAGTTCAGTCCCTGCCTTTTTAATTTCACATGTTTACTCCCTCATCTCTCAATTTTGGACCAATAGGTCCAATTTGTTATTCTCTGACCAAAAATGTCTATTCTACCCTCAAATTTTTTAATTAATTAATTAATTTTTTTTGAAAAGATTTTTTTCTCTTTTGTTTTTTTTTTTTCCTTTTTTTGATTGAGCAGATGAAGAGAGGTTTTGTGTTTCGGATTGATTTGTTCACTTTAGAAATCTTGATGTTGAAGGAGAAGAGAGATGGAAGAAGAAGAGATAAACAGAAAAGGAAAAAAAAAGATAAAAAATAAATTAAGAAAAAGAAAAAAGATGAACTGAGGGTTTAATAGAGTTTTTTGACGGAGTGACCATTGGGGAGAGCGAAGATGGAGGAACGACTTCTTAAGAGCACCGAGAGAGAGAGTTGATGGAGAAGACAGAGAGTTGAGGAAGATAAGAGGCGTCTCTTCGGTAGGGGTGGAGGTTGGGTCATGTAATTACACCAAATTCAAGAGGGTACCCATTGGTATTTCGAAAAGTACATTAATTCGCGCTATAGTGGACACACGGCTTTTGGAAGCCAGAAGCAGGCAGGAGGCTGCTTCCACTTTTCCTCTCAAAAAGCTAGGGCTTCCAATAGAAGCAGGTTGTTAGAGAGTTTACCAAAAACCAAATTCAGCTTTGCTTATAAGCACAGGAGCTGAAAAGCTCCCCCCAAACGCAGCCATAAACTAGCTTTATATTCGTGCAACCTTCATGTTAGTGGTGAAGAAGAATGTATAAGTTTCTTTGTTACCCACTTTTTCAATCTTCTCATACTTATGTCTTTTATTTTTTATTTTTTATTTCTTTTAGTTACCATAATAACAATTATGTAGTTTGATTATAAATTTTTATTTTAGTTATGAGGATATTGTAGGCATTTCATAATCAGGTGAAACTTGAGAAACCAAACTTTACAATTGTTTATAGTATGGATGGATGAATTGATCAGAAACTAACTTTAACAATCTAAAACATAAGACAAATATCCGTAGTATATGTACTAAAGTAAGTAAGAGCACAAAACTATATTATACTACTGAAGTGAAGACTCAAATAGTGTTTGAGCCCAAAAGTATTTTTTGCAATATTCTTTAGAGGATCGAGTGTAGCGGTCCGATACTTTCAGCGCCCAAAAATGAGTCTACTATGGTTTTGGGTTACTGCTTCGCCCATTCCAGAGTCCATAAGGAAAATGAACCTTTATAGGATTCAAGTAGCAGAAACCAATTAGGAATTTTCATTCAATAATCCTTCTATGGCAAGGAACCACCAAAACCCTAGGTATATATACCAGGTTTCAAGGGTAAACAAGACAACCTCTCAATCAACTAATCACAAAGATTATCCAAAGTCTTTACTGAGCAAACCTTCAACCTAGTTGAAACCAGCGAAGCTAGGGTTACGTCCCAACAAACTAGTGAAGCTAAAGTCACGCTTTAGCAAACCCTGTGCTTCCTCCTACTTTTCGATGATTGCTCTGCTCAACCTATAACATTGAGTATCGATTCGGTGACGCAAGAGATCAGAACAAAAGTCCTGTACATACATGGCAACTACTGGCCATAATTAACACTCATACTTAACCATGTCACCTTGACAGAATGACCTCAGTGGAGTGATCTCTGGAAACACACTAAGACAACCTCCGCCGGCAAGCCAACTCCAGGCCGAAACATGCCTTGACGCGCCGACACGCGCCACCCAAAGTTGTCTCCGCAGAAAGAACCAAAACTCAGCAAACTAAAGGGTATCAGTCCCACATCAAAAATAATAGTGAGGCAGCTCACTATTTTACCTATAAAATGTCCACTTCTCTCTCTTCATTGATTACGCATTCAATAGCTATTTACTGCTACATTTTTCAATACAAGTACATCGTTTAACTTTAGCACCGCCAACCGCGGTCTCCCCTCTTGACGTCGTTGTATTTCTCTTGACAGATTAGCGGGACTTCACGAACCATATACATATCGGAAGATTGGACCCATGTCCACGTTATCGGAAATCGACATCAGGTGGCGGTATTCTGAGCATTAACAAGTCCTTATCCGTAAGACATAGAAAAGAACCTTGTGACAAGGTTGGTGCTCTCCTCCTCCACAGCGTTTGAGAAGGAGTCAGGTTAAGGGACGCCCCGATCACTACACCTCATGGTGTTGGGACGCTCACGCATCATTATCAGCAAAAAGAGACTATTGCTAGCCCAAACTTGGTCAAAGCCAAACAACTAGATAAAAAAATGAATAAGAACACTATACCAAACCAATCTGCATCAATATTGATAGCATACCATCGATCGCTCAATTACAGCAATTCTCAACCTCGAAAAAACTAGATCAAATTGTTGCAAGTAACTCACTAGCAATGTTATTCTATACAAACAGAAATAGATAATTATACACTCTTCATTGATCACACATATTTATGTGATTTACTTGCTATGTTATTGTTCTTCCCTAGCCTCAAAATTGATCAAGCATCTTTATTTGGAGTGGTAGCCCTATTTGGGTCATTGGTGGTGAATCGAATATTTTGGTGCAGGGCTTTATAGCGGTGTAGTCCTACCAAGGAAGTCTCGTTTCTTCTGCAACAAATACACAGTTTTCATTATTGGAGTTCTCATCAAATTCCTTGCATCCTAGGTTTGAACAGTGGTGTTATTGCTGGTTGTTCTATTGAGAGACCTCGTCGAAGTTTGCTATGAGTGGATTGCAATAGAGGTGGCCATGGTGAATGTTAACGTTAGTGACTGAGGGGTCTCTAGTTAGCTTTAGAGAGAGAGAGATGAGATGTATAGTGGTTCGTCTCCCGCTTTAGCGGGAAACTACGTCCACTTGAATGTTACACTAGTGTGTTGAGCCTTGCGGCCCAAGGGGATTACAAAAGATGTAATGGGATGGTGTTTAAGTGGGAGGAGACATTCCTTTTATAGGTGAAGGAAGTCATCTCCTTTACATGGTTTTCGATGTGGGACAAGCAAAGATAACTATTCTAGTGTAGACATGCCTATTATGGAGGCAACTTGGCAAGGCCGGGAAGGTGGCTTCCCAGCGACGGATTAGCCATTTCCGGATACCGTAGCGTAGCTTGAACATAGGGTTATAAGATGCAAGTAGTGGTTGGGCCTCACCATGGCTTGTGAGTGTCCCAAAGAGGGTGTTACTTATGCTTGGTGATGCAGCAAATAACCTTGCTAGTAGAGGTATCTACAAGTCCCCGAAGTCCCCAAGTAAGAGGAGCTTCTTGGTTGGGGAGTTATAATCATGAAGCCATCAAGCATAAGTAACCGGGCGGCACGGAGCCCCTACAAGTCTCCAAACTCCGTAAGCAAGAAGGGACTCGTTAACCTGCAAAACAAAGACAAAAAACAGGCATATGTAGGATGCTCATTGCATTAGGCAACAAATGTGAGTTGCACTTATATGAGTTGGCATATATGAACGTATGGGGTGCGTGATACATGTTGATGTATACACGCGAATGGCGTCGAGTACGATCGATTATGACGTACAAACTCGAGAGCGCGTATGGTCGTGTGAGCATATAGATTGCATATGATAAATGTAAGTTGTATGAGCGCTACGAAGGTAAGCTTTTGTAATTCATGAATGATGAATACGTGAACGCTTGTGTTTGTTTGGTTGTCGCTCGTATTAATGGAACGCGAAAAGATTTCAATTTGTCGCAAGCGACAAATGGTAGAAGAATTCAATGTTCCATTAACGTGTGGTGTGTCGAGTAGACATGAGTGTAAAGCTAGAGGACTGCCAGGAAGGCATGAGCGGAAAGCTTGTGAGCGGGAAACTCGGGGTTGCCGGGAAGGCATGAGCGGGAAGCTCGTGGTTGCCGGGAAGGCATGAGCGGGAAGCTCGTGGGTTGCCGAGAAGGCATGAGCGGAAGCTCATGGGTTGCCGAGAAGGCATGAGCGGAAGCTTATGGGTTGCCTGGGAAGGCATGAGCGGGAAGCTCGTGGGTTGCTGGGCAGGCACGAGCTTCCCGGGAAGGCATGAGCGGGAAACTCCAGGGTTGCCGGGAAGGCATAAGCGGAAACTCAAGGGTTGCCGGGAAGGCAAGAGCGGGAAGCTCAAGGGTTGCCGGGAAGGCATGAGGGGAAACTCAAGGGTTGCCGGGAAGGCATGAGCGGAAGCTCGTGGGTTACCTGGGAAGGCATGAGTGGGAAGCTCGTGGGTTGCCGGGAAGGCATGAGCGGGAATCTCATGGGTTGCTGGGAAGGCATGAGCGGGAAGCTCGTGGGTTGCCGGGAAGGCATGAGCGGGAATCTCATGGGTTGTCGGGAAGGCATGAGGGGAAGCTCATGGGTTGCCGGGAAGGCATGAGCGGGAATCTCATGGGTTGCCGGGAAGGCATGAGCGGGAAGCTCATGGGTTGTCGGGAAGGCATGAGCGGGAAGCTCAAGGGTTGCCGGGAAGGCATGAGCGGAAAGTTAAGAGTTGCCGAGAAGGCATGAGCGGAAGCTAGTGAGCGGGAAGCTTGGGGCTGTCGCGAAGGCGTGAGCGGGAAGCTCGGGGTTGCCGCGAAGGCATGAGCGGAAGTTCGTGAGGGTGAAGCTCAAGGGTGCCGCGAAGGCATGAGCGCGGAAGCTCGGGGATGCCGCGAAGGCGTGAGCGGGAAGCTCGGGGCTGCCACGAAGGCATGAGCGGAAGCTCGTGAGCGGAATCTCGTGGTGCTGGGAAGGCATGAGCGGTAAGCTCGTGAGCGGAAGCTCGTCGTGCCAGGAAGGCATGAGCGCGGCAGCTCGGGGATGCCGTGAAGGCGTGAGCGGAAAAGCTCGGCTGTGCCGCTGGGCATGAGTGCTGAAGCTCGGGGATGCCGCTGGGGCGAGAGCATGACAGCTCGGCGGTGCCGCTGAGGCGAGAGCGTGAGAGCTCGAGGATGCCGCTGAGGCGAGAGCATGACAGCTCGGAGGTGCCGCTGTGGCAAGAGCGTGAGAGCTCGAGGATGCCGCTGAGTCGAGAGCATGACAGCTCGGCGGTGCCTCTACGGCGAGAGAGTGAGAGCTCGTGGATGTCGCTGAGCCGAGAGCATGACAGCTCGGCGGTGCCGCTGCGGCGAGAGCGTGAGAGCTCGTGGATGCCACTAAGGCTTTAACGGGTAGCTCGAAGGTGATGCCCTGAGGCATGAGCATGACTGTTGCTAATTATGCTGGGCTGTATGTATAAGTCCCCGAAGTCCCCAGTCAAGGAGGGTGTTCTTGCGGGTTGATACCAAAGCGTAGCTTTATGCTGTATATCAAGCATAATTAGTGCGAGTGCGTCGTCCATCTAGAATTGGTCGGAACGAACGCTTTTGCCCTTTCGGGTGGGCCCCTGCTAGGTCCTACGAGGAGTCCCCCACTCCTGGCTATAGATCTCTGGATGGTCGGAAAATTTTTTGATGAGGGGAGCTGCGTTGAAGCAGTGGGTGTTAGGTAGCGAACCTAATCTTTGGTACCCAAGCGTCGAGGTTAACTGCTGGATCAATGGCTGCCTTGGGCTGTGTGAACTAGTCCCTTTACTATTTCTCGGAGGAGAAACTTGACTGCAATGCCGCGTAGCGGTCATTGTCATTATGAGGCGTTGCCTTACCGCCTGGCGGTGACTATAGACTCGTAAAGTTTGTACTTGTATGAAACATGACAAACAAATAGAGCAAGTAATAAAATTTTGTTTAAGTGTCCCATGTTTATCTAATTGAGTTGCAATTAAAATAGAAGCATGGCATATGTGTAGCATGTACTTGTAATGTGGATGCTAATATCATTATTACATTTTTGTAGATATGCTAAAGGATCGTTGAGATCAGTAAGTGAAGCATGGCATATCTAGCATGTGAGACCTAGAAAGTATTGCCAAATCTACGAAATGTTGTAGGCATGCTTAAAAGTTATGGAAGCATGTAAAAATATATCAAGTGTGATATATTGTAGTCATGCTTAGTAGTAAAAGCATGTAACGGCTCTAATTGCGAGAGCGTAAAAAATAAGATATAGTGACTTATCTTGTGCCGATTTGGAGGCTAGGGGAGTTATCCGAGCATGACGCTCCATTGTTCCGGTAAAGTACCTTAGTCGAAAGGTGATGATTTCGCTAATTGGAAATGTGATCGGTGATTATATCTTCTTGAAACAAAATAGGTGATTAGTACATGAGTATGTAAAATCAACACTAGTATTTTGTATATACATTTTGCATATGTACTTTGATGAGATTTTAGGCAAAGTGTATATGTAGTAGTTGATGACAAATGGCATGCATATATAGCTATTTTGAATGTCAAATTTGCGGGGAACAAAACCCATTACGTGCATTGATGGAAAAGGTCCATGGCGGTGTAATTTATATGGAAATGCACTAGGTGAGATAATTATTTTGACATATGCATGTAGCCACCTATATACATGTGTGGAAAATGTTCCTGCCCACAAGATATATGTATAGAAATATGAACTCAATTAATTGCATGTTTGTGTGTCAACAGATCATGCTCCGTGAAGTAGAGACCTGAGGCCATATATACAAAAGAGTATTTATGAAGGGACATGAATTGACCATGCATAAATTTATGTGTTTTGTGTTTTACCACGCTGTGGGTCATATACACACAAATATACCAAGAAAGAAAAGTGTCCGCATGTATGATTATATGCATGTGTGTTTGAATTGAAGTGGACAATACTTAGTGGCATATATGAATGGTCCACACCTGTGTCAAAGGTAACTGACAAAGAAATTAAACATATAATTCTCCATTTGACAACTATCTTATCAGGACCTGTACGTGTCCATAGGTGATGGCATAAGCGGCCCATACATAAAGAGATATATATATATATATATGTATGAAGTGTATATGCAGGCAGCTGTCTCCTGGAATATGCAAAAAGCCGAAGCATGTGGTGCTTGCATAGTAAGGAGGAGACCATAAATGGAAAAGAAACTTAGCTTGTCAGTGTACAGAGCTAATTGTTCAGTGGCTGGGTGCGAAGAATATGAGTTTTTGGCGGAGCGGGTTTCATCGGCGGAGGGTGACTCGGTCAGCGGGGAAGCTTTGGCTAGCTGTGGAGGCCAGTGGTGGAAGCTGTTGCCGCTGATGGTTCTTAGCAGTGGGAATCATGGCAGCTAGAGGAGATGCTCGGAAGCTGGTGAAGCTTGGCTTAGCGGTGAAGCTCGGCGCCGATGCTCAGGGGAGGAGATTTGAGCGGTGGAGCAGCTCGACGAAGCGGAGCTCAGCTAGCGGAGGCTTCGTGCTCAGAGGAGGTCGCCTAGCAGAGATAGGTTGATGAGTAGCTAGAGCGCTCGACGCAACTGTGCTTGGCGGATCAATCTTTGACAGACAAAATGATTGATTCTTGACTGACCATCGTAACACGTGCTGCCTGAGATAGCTTTCGGTGGAGCGGAGCCGCTGGTTGGCTGGGAGTTGCGTTCAGCGGAGGTTTTGTCCGCGGTGCTCTTGGTCAGCGGAGAGTTGAAAGTTGAAAGTTGTTTGGTGATGGGAGCTAACGGTGCCGCTGGTGGTAGGTAGCTGGCGGAAGTCATGGCCGGAGCTAGGCTGGCGGAGAATGGCTGTTAGACCTGCAAAGCCGCCGGTGGTGTTTAGCGGTGATTTAGCCGCTGGTTGTGGTCGGCGGTGAGGCTTGGCTGGCGGTGGCAGCGAAGCGGAGCTTGCAACAAGGCTTGGCGGAGGAGGAGCTCAGCGGCGAACAGTCTAGCGGAGGATAAGTTCGGCGGAGCGGAGCGGAGGAGCTCGGCGCTGCTAATGTTTAGCGGTGCCACGACTGGGTGTGGGGCGTTCAGCGGTGCCGCTGACAGAAGTTGGCGGTGAAAGCTTGGCTGGCAGTTTGGTGCAAGTTTGGTGTTGCCGCTGAACCAGTGTGGCGGTGCCGCTGATGATGATTGAAGAGTGTTGGTGTCCATAGCAAATCTCTGGGTGTCCAGAGAAGATTAGTGCTAATTTTTTTTTTTTGAGATGGTCGTTGACCATGGTTGGGCGTTGACCAGATGTTGATCAGCCCTAAATGGGGTTGACCAGACTTGTTCGGCGTTGACTTGGCCGATGGCACAATTTGACGTGAAGAATATGTTAAGATGACTTAACCCAGTGGTAAGTGACGAAGCCCTTGTGTTGGCTTCCCACAGACGGCGCCAATGTTAACGTTAGTGACTGAGGGGTCTCTAGTTAGCTTTAGAGAGAGAGAGAGAGACACGAGATGTATAGTGGTTCGTCTCCCGCCTTAGCGGGAAACTACGTCCACTTGAATGTTACACTAGTGTGTTGAGCCTTGCGGCCCAAGGGGATTACAAAAGATGTAATGGGATGGTGTTTAAGTGGGAGGAGGCATTCCTTTTATAGGTGAAGGAAGTCATCTCCTTTACATGGTTTTCGATGTGGGACAAGCAAAGATAACTATTCTAGTGTAGACATGCCTATTATGGAGGCAACTTGGCAAGGCCGGGAAGGTGGCTTCCCAGCGACGGATTAGCCATTTCCGGATACCGTAGCGCAGCTTGAACATAGGGTTACAAGATGCAAGTAGCGGTTGGGCCTCACCATGGCTTGTGGATGTCCCAAAGAGGGTGTTACTTATGCTTGGTGATGCAGCAAATAGCCTTGCTAGTACAGGTATCTACAGTGAATTAGCTGACAAAAATAACCTTTGTACGGGCTCCTTGTGCATTGAGCTTGAGTTTTAATATATTGGTTCTCCTTTGGCTGCAACAGATTGGATTCAAATTTAGGATCCCAATTATTGTTGTATTAAAACATTGGATTTGGTTTCAATTTCATAATGTATTTATTAGAATATATTTTTTTACACTAAGCAGTAAGATGACTAAGTTTGTCCTTTCTTGAAATATCATTGATAACAAAGAAGTGCAAATGGCCTGGAGGACCAAAACCAACACCGAACCCACAAAAGTAAAACATTACAAACAGAAAGAAGTAGAATTAATGTCCTAATCATAAACCACTAACCATAGATCAGTTTTATAGCCAAGTCCATGGAAGAGCACCTATCTAAACACGTAAGCTAGCCAGGCATTGAAATCCCGACCAAACGCAGGGGTCAAGAACTGAGGGAGGGAGTCCCAGACATGACTACCCTCATGTGAAACACTGAAGCTAAGATGTCATCCAGGATATTGCCTTCATTGTAGACGTGGGATACACAAAGTTGCAATTGAGTCGCTGTTACCGTTCCAGTTGATCACCTAATACGTAACCGCTAAGGGTTCAAAATTAGGGACGCAAAAAATCACACCACCATTATTGAATCTGACTCCAGCCAGAAGTACTACTATTCTTGCAGCATAGCAATCTGAACTGCTTCGAGGAATAAAAGAGTTTTTGCATCTAGGGCTCATGAAACTCTCACCCGTGATGCAAAGGCATCCATAAAGGCTCCCTTATGAGTTATCCACGGAAAATCCCGTTGAAACCCGTACGGTCTAGGTCCCTAAATAAACCATTTGTGTTTACTTTCAGCCAAGGTTCCGAAGGAGGAAGCCACTGCACCTAATGAATCTATGAGCGTTGAACCAAAGTTGTGAAAGTCGTAAGAACTCGAAGATTGGGATGGAGGAAGAAGCACTAGACAAAGAAAAGACCAACCCCACAGACTCTTTAAGTGTCTAAAGTTGACGTAGAAAATGATCCCCCATCATGTAGCATATGGTTCCTTTCAGTCAACAGACTCCATAGAAGATTACAGGTTGTGATACGCCAAGGAGCTTTGGGGACAAAGTGACCGTTGATAGAAAGACCTTTGAAAAGAGATCATGTAGAGTAACTTGTGGAATAGGTCAAAGTCTAACTTTTGAAAACACCAAGTTCATATCTCATAGGAGACTGCACACTACAAAAAAAGATGGCTCCAAGTTTCCCATCATTCTTCAAAGTTGACACTTCGAATTGAGAGACACACCTTGGCATTAAAGCAAATCATCATTTAAGACTTTTTGATGGAGTAACTTCCTAGAAAACAAAAATACCCTAACGAAGTTGGATAGCCGAGTGCCAAGGGAGGGAGCTAGGCTAAGGACTTATAAGCTGCCTTGGAATTTAGGAAACCAGAAGAGGAGTTAGCCTAGACAAGTTGGTCGCTGAACGACATTGTTGGAAGCTTATTGGCAATAAGTCAAGTTGCAATACCTGGAAAAACTTGAACAAATGGGTCCTACAAGTCCATTTACCTAGAACAATGAAATTGTTGATCGTGTTGTCTATGTGTTCTAAAGAGTGAGGATCAAGAGATTAAAAGCCTCACCTAAAACTCGCCCATCCAGTTATCCTTCTACAATCTGATTGATTTGCGATCACTAATCACCGACCGGAGTTTGGACTTTGGAGAGGAGTATATTCCAGACTTGTCTCAAACCAAGCCACACAAATGACTTGTTATAATATATGCATGGCCTCAACTCAGCTTAAGAAACAGTTCATGAAGAAAGATGGTAGATGGAGAAGATTTTGACACAACATCCCAACCACTCTTGCCGAGCAAACCTTGATTTAGGACCACTAGATTCTTCAAGTTTAAGCCTTCCCTAGCTTCGGGTAAACAAACCTAGTCCCAAACCACTAATGCGGCATCTTTCTTTAAAGGGTCACCACTCTAGAAAAAATTCTGAATTCACGTTGTACTTGCTTCAGAAGAGAACGAGGCAAACAATAAAGTGGGAAGCTGTAAATTAAGTGGTTATGGATGATAGAATCAGTTAGTTGAAGTCTAGCAAATTATACTCTAAATTTTGTCAATTAGATTTGATATTTATTAATGGTTGAGATTATAGACAACTTGATTATTAGTTCTTTTTGAACAAATGCAATATATTATATCAAATCAGATAATCATGAAAAAAAAGGTTTCTATTCTATAAAGTCTACATACTAGATTGCCAAAACTGGTGTCATGCAAGATGTTCTAGTCTCTACCTCCAATGAAGACCCTTACAAAGAACTTTGGAAGTGTCCTTGGAAAGCCAAGGTGCTTGGCAAGGTGCATATTTGTGTATGGCATGCTTGCAACAATCTATTGCTTGCAAGAGAACGACTGCTCACTGGCCAAGGGTTATGAATGAGATTTAAACTGCATGTTGTGTACTCATCGTGTAGAAGATACTGCTCATCTCTTTTGTAAGTGTCCTACTGCTTATGAAATCATTACTGCAGCACCATTTAATTTGCCTTCTGCATTCACTAAATTTGTCGCAATGGATGCTTGAGAAAGCTCTTACCATTTCATCAGATGTCTTTGCTAAGCTACTTATGATCATTTAGGCATTGGGGAAAAATTAAAACAATGTTTTGTGATCCGGAACAAGGCAAACTGCTCATGATTTATCTTGAGCAGTTCTGCATGCATGGTTAGCAGATTTTCAGAAAGCAAGAACCAAGAAATTGGAAAAAAGGAAAGCATTGTTAAGATTTATATCCCTCTACCAACCCCTTATCTTTGTAATTGTCATGTTATTTTTTTTTTTGAAAGGTATCATGTTATTTCTTTCTTGGTTGAGTTTCTTTCTAAATTAAAGACCCTATATTATCAAGAGAGGTTTTTTTTTTTTTGAATAGGAATGATTGCATTAGTAATCAAGCCATGAAAACATGTTAGAGTCTAACAAAACTTACATAAGAAATCCCGGGATAATCTAGGTAACCTATCTAAGCCACAACTAAACTCATTAAAGTCTAAAGGGACGCTTGCTGAACAGCAAGCCTAATCTATGGAAGAATAATCTCACGCTCTAAGGAAAAAATATCCATCTAGTCTAATCTGCCAAGCACGCAATTATGGTACAAATATTAACTAGAAATGCCTTAGGAAAGCTTATAGAAATCACCCCTACTTCAAAAGGCTTGAGTCCAGAATGTCTAAAAGCTTTGAGGACTTAAGAAAGCGTGAGTCCCTTCCCCGTAGGGTTGGAACCAACACCGTATGCAGCCTCCTCTGCAGCCGACAACCTTGGCATCAAGTTGCTCCTCGGGCTTTTCTTGAGAGTTTGCAGCATATAGCCCCCATTTTCAGATTTGAGCCAAATAGGCCCAGTCCCTGCCTTCAGCCTAGTTCGTGCCCTAGGCCCAGTCAGCATCGGCGCAGAAATCAGCCCAGTCAACCAAACAGTCAACCCTAATTGAAAACTAGGGTCTCCCGACTATTTTTTCGGATCATCTTCTTGCCCATGACCCACTGCCGCATTGATCTCCAGCATACCAGTCCAAGCCATCGGCCCGGTCATCGCCCTCCTGCCGCCTCCACGAAGTGAGGCACAACCCCATAGCCCGACGGCACTGGAGCCATCGTCTCTAGCAGCCCCGACTTGATCCCAACCTTAGTCAGTGGAGGCCGCCACAACAATGCAGATCCCAGTCACCCCGAAACCTGGCGGCGTCGACAGCAACGCCTCGGATTCTACTCGATCTAGCAACCTACGTTCACAGAACTACCCTCAGTCGAGCATTGACTCAACCGGAGCCTTCAAAAAACTTGGTTGAGAACTCGATGCCGTTGCAAAAGAGACCACAGCCTCTCCAAGCCCACACAGCCCTTCACTCGCCTCTGTCTGGTTTGGAAACCATGACGCTCCCAACAGCCATCACGAAACCTAGGTTTCGCTCTTCCAGGTTGCTCCGCAAAAACCAGAGGCCCTCTCATCTATCCTCTCATTCTGCAACTTTCTTTTTATCAAGAGAAGTTTTATTTACACATTCCCTACTTAATACACCACCATTGAACTAATTGTTTTAATATTTTAATTTATTTACACATCTTGCTAGTTTAAGTATACTTGATGATGTATGGATAAGGGAGACTCCTGCTATTATTCAGGACGTTCTCTATGAGGATATTTGTCACTCTTCTTATGTAGCTCGGGGTGCAGATCCTAGTCACCCCGAAACCTGACGGCGTCGACAGCAACGCCTCGGATTCGACTCGATCTAGCAACCTACGTTCACAGAACTACCCTCAGTCGAGCATTGACTCAACCGGAGCCTTCAAAAAACTTGGTTGAGAACTCGATGCCGTTGCAAAAGAGACCACAGCCTCTCCAAGCCCACACAACCCTTCACTCGCCTCTGTCTGGTTTGGAAACCATGACGCTCCCAACAGCCATCACGAAACCTAGGTTTCGCTCTTCCAGGTTGCTCCGCAAAAACCAGAGGCCTTCTCATCTATCCTCTCATTCTGCAACTTTCATTTTATCAAGAGAAGTTTTATTTACACATTCCCTACTTAATACACCACCATTGAACTAATTGTTTTAATATTTTAATTTATTTACACATCTTGCTAGTTTAAGTATACTTGATGATGTATGGATAGGGGAGACTCCTGCTATTATTCAGGACGTTCTCTACGAGGATATTTGTCACTCTTCTTATGTAGCTCGGGGTTCAGGTTTTATGTCCCCCCCCCTTTAAAAAAATATATATACTTTCATTTGGGCTTTTAATGGTCCTACATCGGATTCAAACTCAAATTGAATTCTTCATTATTAAACTTCTTCCATGATTTGAATAAATTAGAGCAATTGACTTTTCTAATTAGTATGTTTTACAACTTTAGTTCAGTTACACTATGTTTACATTGTAAAATATTTTGGTTTTATGCTCCTTCGTTTACTCATGCTCATTGTAATAGTGACCAATTTTATCTCTCAAAATTTTGTTTTTAGTAGGTAGTTGCTAGTTGTTGTATAGCTTTATTTTGGATTGGGAGGTTTGAATTTGTCACCTCTTGTAATTTTCCTGAGAGAGTATTTAGTGCACCGACATGCACTTGCACAAACAAAAATGGAGGGTTGAATAAGATCGAGTATATATTTTTATTATTAAAAAAAGGTTGCCTATGTACACACACACATACACATAGAGAGAGAGAGAGAAAGAGAGAGAGAGAGAGAGGATCAAAAGCGGATGTCCGCAATTGATCCAAAAGTGCAGACGCCGCTCACGGAGGCTCGGGGATCAACGATGGCGGCTTTGGTTCTGTCCTCAGAGACCAGGGACACCCCGGACGTGATCGAAGTCGAAATTGGTTTGCTTGGAGTTTCTGTTGAACTTATGGCGCAGATCTCCGACTTCGATCACGTTGGCCCTCAACTTGATGGTGATCACGTCCGGGATGTACTTGGTCTCCGAGGACAGAACCAGAGCCGCCATTGTCGCCGCCCCGAGCCTTCGTGAGCAACGTCCGCACTTTTGCATCAGTTGCGGACATCCGCCTGTGATCTGGCCTCCATATATATATATATATATATTTGGTGGTTCACTTGCACCGTAGGTGCATAGAAGAATTTTTCAATTTTCCTTCCTTTGTAATAAATTCTAGGGGTTAAAGAGACGTATAGCCTACTCAGCTTCTGGTTTCAAGCCAAAAATAATAATAAAAAATAAAATATAGACAAAAGCAGTTTTATGGAAATTTGAAACATTTTCAAAGTTTTCACTCTGAGATTGGAAACCAATTAATTTTTTCACCCAAACCATTTTTTTTATTTAGTAGGCAAAGACTGCTAAATTACTTTTCTTTTCTTTTCTAGTTTCAAGGTTATTGTTTTTAACGCTCTTCCAGAACCGTCGATCCATCCATATAAGTTAAATACCACAACTGCTGGGTTTATGTGCAGAAAAAAATCTCCTTGTCTTAGAATTTCTTTTGCATACTCGGAAAAAAATGGGTAAACATTGCAAGACATCTAAAGGGCGTGATGAAGATAAATTTGGTGCTAATGCAGAGACTGGTGTGTTCCAAAACAATCGCCGGATCACTAATGTAGCAAAGGTATATATTTATACTCGGTGTTATTCATTTTCATGTTATTTAAATTCATTTCGCCCATATCTTTGTTTATTTTTGTGCTCAAGGAAAAAATGTTTGATTCTCATAGAAGAGAAAACTATTTCTAATTTCTATTGAAAGTATAATATTAATTATTATGTAGTCAACTTTAGTTTTTCTTCTTGTTGTTGTTGGCTGAGACCTTTTTGGTGAAGAGAAACCGGATTTCAGATTCGCGGAAATTTCAAGAACCAACAAAAATTATACAAAGGGCTCTCCAACCAATCAAGCATTCACACATGCCAAAGCTAAATGAAGAGTTGGAGCAGTTTCATGCTCCCCAGCGTCATACTAAAGAAGAGAATGATGCAACCAATCCCGCGTTTGCAGAGCCTGACGATAGTCAGAGGCCTCTATCACCAGAACCCATCTCTTGGCTTAGTCCAGCCAATGAGACTGTTGCAGCTCCAGCTCCAGAGAGTGGAGCTGAGCTGGAGCTGAGTCATGGATGGGAGAGGATCAGGGAGGTGGATCTGGTAGTCGGTGTTCTTATGTTGAAAACCCCTAAGTGAAAGTTTTATGAGATTTTTGCTGAATGTTGATGTGACATTGGCAACCATATCAGCTAATAAGCACGACTAATGGCTAATCTGTAGTGATGATCAATGGAGTATGTCTTTTTTTGGTTATTAACGGTGTCCTTTCTATTTGCATGAAATTGAATAAGTATTCTAAATTCAATTGATTGTAGAACTCACGATTGTGACTATTTGTGGTGATTAAAGAGGTTACTAGAGTCGGTCGATCACCTTGTAATGAGACTGTAACGTCTCCGGGTTGGCCTTCTCTTACAGTAATTTGTCATCTGGTAATTCTAGATCTATGTGCCTCGGTATAAATTTCATTTTATCTCCCAAACTTTTACACCCTCAATTACTTGTACCTCTGCATTATTTATTTATTTTTATTTTTTATTTTTTTATCATTGTGCCCCATAATCGCTAAGTTTTATCAATCTTGTCTAATCCTTAGCTTTTTAATCAAGTATAGTATGCAATATTTTTAAATTCTCGTCACATATATATTATATGATTTTGCATTCTATGTCAATGACACATCATCATCAATTAACAAAATAATTGACGAAAAAGCTAATCGCTGGAAAAATTGATTAAAATGACAAAGAATGGTTCATGAAATTCAAAGGGAAATATCTCTTATACTATTGGGCCAATTTGGTCTCGGTAATGCTTACTTTTTCAAACAATCTCGTCTTGAACATTTATGGGATAATGCTATATGTAATACATATGGTTTTAAAATTCATTATCATTTTTATGCTAATTTGGATCGAACAAACTCATATTATTATTATTATTATTATTATTATTATTATTATTATTATTATTATTATTATTATTATTATTATTATTATTATGGTAGTTTGAATTAATTACTTACATAATAAATCAACAATACATATATAAATTAAGAAAGTTAATCCAACTCTCACGCGGGAAGCTTTCAGGGAATTCAGAGCGACTCGTGTGAGAAACCTAGGGTTTCGATTGCTAGCGGCGGTGATCTCACAGTCTCCAGGTCAGGCCGCTACGGGACAACGACAACGAGGGTAAGGAGCGGCGTTGCAGTCCTCTGGATTCGTAGGTGGAGTTGTTTTCATATCGGTGTTTCGACGAGAAAGTTTAAGGCTACAAGGGCTCCAATCTATGGCGGTTGAGGGTGTAGACTGGGGGGCAGAGAGGTCCTTCTAGGTGGCAGCGGCTGCGTTTCATGTTAGGGCTCTATGGTTCGAGGCGGCGTTTTGTGTGGTGATCCAGGGGTACCTGAGATAGGCGGTGGGGCATGATCTTTACTGTCCAGGTCGGGGCGAGCTTCTCTAGCAACGACGATAGTGGAGCAACGCGGTCGGCCACCAGATGGATGCAGGGAGGTTGCTCCCTCGACGATTTGATAGCAGGTCCATCTAGGGAGATCGGTTGATGGAGGTGGACTTTGGCCATGGGCTTGGTCTGGCTGGGCTACTGTTTTGTGGTCTGGCTGGGCTAGCCTAACCCCTTTTTTACATTTCTCTGTTAGTTTGGGCCTGTTGTGGACCTTTGGGGAGTGGCAAAGCCCAATTTTGTTTTTGTTTTTTTACTTCGAATAAGTGCTCTTACTTTGTCTAATCATGGTCGTAGCCATATACTGGTTGATGAGTGGCAATGTACACTAAAGGTCTTAGGCATCAAAACTTGTCAAGTTAGTGGCACTGATTTAGGGTTGGATAGGTGTAGGATTATTATTATTATTATTATTTTTTTTAACTTTATGCATTTTCTTTCTTTTTTGGATTGTTTGTTTTTGTTTTTAGTTGTTCTGCCATATGCAGTGTGATTGACTGCTATGTGCAGTCTGTATTATGCTTGATTTTGTATTATGAGTGGTTTCTTGAAACCCTCTAGTTTAATGTAGTGACGTCGTAATATATTGGAACCTGATTCCATTTCTCTAAAAAAAAAAAAGTAAATGCCTGAAAAGTGTTCATGCATGCGCCTCATATAAAAATGTGACTCATGAGCTTTATGGTTAATTAGCATTACACAGAAGGATATTCTGATCTTTATTATAGTGCTATGATTCATCTTCGTGTCAGCTCCAACTCTATTCTTCTTTATCATACATATCCATGTAATAACAATTCAAACTCTAAATGCGACTCCAGTCATCTCAAATAAACATTGTTGTTATTTCTGGGATTGCAACTTGAGATTTGGTTTTTGCACCTTTATTGTATTGGGGCTAAATTTGGGGATGTGATTTAATTGATTGGTTTGATTTGAGGATAGGTGTTCCATTGATGTTCTTCCTTGTAAAATTTGATGGTCTGCTCTCTTCAAGAACTACATGATCAACCACAGTACCACACCCATTAATTTGGTCTTGTTCTTGTAGTTTTAGAAAATCAAAACTCTTTCCACATATCAAATTTCATTAAAACCCACTTGATTAGCTGTAGAGAGAGAGAGAGAGAGAGAGAGAGAGAGAGAGAGAGAGAGAGAGAGAGAGAGAGAGGGGAGAGAGAGAGGGAGGGAGGGAGGGAGGGAGGGAGGGAGGGAGGGAGAGAGAGAGAGAGAGAGAGAGAGAGAGAGAGAGAGAGAGAGAGCGAGGGAGAGAGGGAGAGAGGGAGAGAGGGAGAGAGGGAGGGAGGGAGGGAGAGAGAGAGAGAGAGAGAGAGAGAGAGAGAGAGCGAGGGAGAGAGGGAGAGAGGGAGAGAGGGAGGGAGGGAGGGAGGGAGGGAGAGAGGGAGAGAGAGAGAGAGAGAGAGAGGAGAGAGAGAGAGAGAGAGAGAGAGAGAGAGAGAGAGAGAGAGAGAGAGAGAGAGGAGAGAGAGAGAGAGAGAGAGAGAGAGAGAGAGAGAGAGAGAGAGAGACTTGGCTGGCGTGAAGGAAGAGAAGAAAATGGGACAAGAAAAAATTTGTTGGTAGCCCATTAGATCCATTATAGCCACGTATGTATCACTATCTATTGAAAAACTTAGGCAAGTTAGGAGAGAAATGAGCTCAAAAAAAGATCCTGATCCATAAGGTTTTCACAATAAATAAAATAATAAAGTTTATATAAGAGTTCAAATTAACAAAGTGAGTAATTAGTACGAGTCAGGGGCAAAGATACGCGGGGACCCAGTGGGTCCTGTGTCCCATTCACTTTTATATTGTTTAGAATTTTTGTACATGAAAACATGTATAAGTACCCTAGAGTTTTTTAACATTACAACCAACCAACTTGGTGTAGTGGTAGGGCATGTATGGATTATGTAGCTAGTCCCAGGTTTGAGTCAAACAATATTAGTTCAAATTTTTTTTTTGAAAGGGGGCTAGTGCGGCTGCCCTCAAGCTTTGATTAATGAAATTGCAGAATACAAGGGGGGACGTAGAGCCTTAACCCCAGATTACAATAAGCATAAAGAGAACATCATGAAATAATACCAAGAATCTCTACTAAATCTATGTATTCTAACAAGCACTAATTAGCAAAGAGTGCACGAAATGCTACTCCATTTGCTTTGACATAGCGGTGACATACTGGAAAGATAACTCTATCACGAAGAAGCATCATTACAAATAGTACAGCTTTCCCACTATATTGCCACACGGAAATAAATCCGGCGACACTCAATTTCATCCTGCCACTAGGAGGTTGAGTCCATTTAATCAAGCAAATGGCTCGCTGGCTCTCTAGGCCAGACAAGGCACACAGAGTAAAGTTTTAATTTGGTACATATTTTAAATGCCAATTTTTTTTTTTTTTCTAAAACTTCCGAGTGCTCCACTTGATATGAAATTCTGGCTCCGCCACTGGTACGATTTATATATTGTTAGCAACGGTAATATGTAATTTTATCACTGAAAAATTTGTTGCAATAAGTATATCTGAAGACAAACACTATCAATATGTAAATACAAACATGATTGATGATATGAAGCTAGTATATGCAATGGAACTCCTAGAATGAGTGAAATGAATTGGAAGTTCTATACTCTTAAACATCACAGCTATGAAACAAGTGACAAAATTTATGTAGTGCAGCAAAATAAGTTTAATAACCATGTGCACTAAGAACCAACTTACGGTTTGAGCAATCCATTTAAACAATTTATAGTTGCTTTTTCATTAGGATTTGATACTAAGCTACTTAGGTTACTTCTAGCTCCTGCTGATGATGAAAATGTCCCTCTTAACGATTGTAACAATAAAAAATGATTTAATATAAGTTACTTCTTCTATCTAAAATAAATAAATAACAAGATCCAACTCAACCTATAAGTAATTGAGAAAACTACACTAAACAGATATGCATCCGAACATCAAGAAATCTAACAACAGACCCTCGGTCAATGGTGGCAATTCTCAACTTTGAGAAAAGGGTTAAATTCATTTTACGGTCTTAGACTGTCACACCTTGAACGCAATATCGGTGAATTTTTATAGAGTAGAATAGAATAAATTTCTTCCTTCTCTTTGTTCTAGGCTCGTCAAACCCTAAGTACTTCTCTATAAAATATAATAGAAATGGAGGGGTCAGCAAAATCATACGTTCAATGGACAAGTGGTTTGAGAATAAAAAAAACAACAAAAGTTATAAAGGAGATGGGTAAGTTTTTTCCTCCTTATTATATTACTAAAAAGTTAGTCAAAATGCGAACTAAAAGTTTTGAACACTAGCTAAGAGTAGTCATACCATGTTAAATCCACAAACATGGACACCTCACTAAAATCTCAATTAATCATGCGACCAAGAGATTGATACTATATTAGACGATAACTTGCCAAAAGCTTAAATGGTCAAGGAATGTACTATCAATGTGCTATGGAAAGTTAATAGATAGAGATTCTTTAATTAAGTGACCATTTTAGATCGGAATAGAATTTGTGAGAAGCCCTAAGGTCGACGCTATGTATGCCATTTTGACAGGATATTAGAGAAGAACAAGATTCATTTCAGTGGACTTTGATTCTATTGTTGGTATGTATACCTCCCAGACATAAATACCGGAAACACAAGGCTCATCTCGCCACCAAAAGAATAACATGCTCCCAAGCAAGGATCTCGATACCCACTTTGGGAGGTATCGGGAGCCCAAATCTCCCACACTGGAAATAGGGAAATGTGCTCCTCCGAATCTATTACAAATGGGTCATCTCCAACGTCCAAAAGAGGTAACTGCTTACTATCGCTCTCCATTATCATTATCCCATAACGATACCGACTTAGACATCGGAGTGTCGAAGGCCGGCACACCCGGTCTTCCCCTCTGACCTTTGTTCTTCTTGCAGATAAACGAGACCGATAAACAGCCTCATTGATCATTTAAAACTATGTCTCCTCAGTGGCACTTCATCTGCTCCCAATTTTGAGAGGTGATTTTAGGTTTTCTTTCAGCTTAGACCAAAAAAGAGACGATAAAAACTATTAGCTTCTCTATGGGTACCTATATGGGATATGATTAACTCTAATTGTTGCGTGATGAGGTGACTCAAATCCTTTTGAATTTTGGTACATGATTACTTTTTTATACTAAACTTGGAATTTTGAAAAAGCTATATATTAACATATAGGAACACTCATATAGCTCTTCTAGTAAGGGAGTCATTTTTTTTTGGCCATTTTAAGGGATCACTTATTAGACCAAATTTTTGATCACATATTAGAATCTTGATAGTTCAGTTTTTAGTTCTATATGAGTAGATCACTTCTAAAAAATTTCAACCAAATTGATGATTATTAAGGCATTCATAACTGTGATTTACAATTATAAGTACGAACGGTTGAAATTGGACAGATATGGTTTGTCAATTGATTTAATCTAGTTCAATACTTAACTGTCATCAATTTGGCTGAAAATTTGTAGACTCATATAGACCTAAAAACTGAACAATAGAGATCTGAATATGTGATTGAAAAGTCAGTCTAGTCAGGGATCCCTTAAAATGGCCACAAAAAAAAAAAATTTCTCTCCGTAGAAGCACCCTACACACACACACACACACACACACACACACACACACACACACACACACACACACACACACACATAAGGGAGGATCAAGAGATGACCTCCTTAAACTTGAAAAGTGAGCATGTATTTTAATAATCTAAATCATTCATTTTCTAGTTACCTACACATATACTAAGATATTGCTGGTATTCATGAACCATTTTTTCTCATCATATTACTTAAGAAACAGAGAATTAAATCTAGTGTACAAAATGGCACACTAGATTTATAGAGGTGGCTTTCTTGGAGCTTTTGCTGCTAATATTGACATTCCTAGCTCCGTGGTGGCAGAGGTTATGGCGGTTATCAAGGCAATTGAGATAGCTTGGGTTCGTGAGTGGAAGCATATTTGGCTAGAAGTTGACTCCTCCTTGGTACTTGATTATTTTCGTAATCCTTCTCTTGTGCCTTGGAATCTTCAAGTTAGGTGGAATAATTGTTTGTTCAAGGTCTCTATGATGACATTTCGGTCTTCTCACATCTTCCGTGAAGGGAATAAAGTTGCTGATACTTTACCAAACTATGGTTCATCTTCTTCCAACATGGTGTGGTGGGATTCTCCTCCTTTTATCCTCTCGCACTATGAGAATGATAAGTTGGGTCTTCCTCAGTTTCGTTTTCGTTAACTAGCTAGAATTTCTTTATGCTTGTTTTTTGGATTGGGAGGTTTTGGTTTTTGGTCCCCCCTCCTTTGTATTCTTTTTTCCTTTAATCTCATGGAGTGATGGAGAGGATTCCTCCTCTTCTATCTCTCTCTTTACCAAAAAAAATAAAAAATCTAGTGTACCAAATGGCACGAGGCACCAATGAGAATAAATTACATGAAGGACTATCATTTACAATAAAAAGATGCCCTTGGACCCATTGATCATCATTAGATTTTCAGCCATAACTCATAAGCCAATCCAATTTTCAATCTCGTAAGTTCAGAAAACTTCCACAGTAGGAAGAATCCCCAGTACTTGATCCACCATCTAGATCTTATCTTAGCCAGAAATCTAGATATACTTGTGAGAGCTTCAGGTGCCCTGCCATAGGGCTATGTCTACATGAAACTATGAAAAGGGTGAGAAATATGTGATTCATCATTCGACCGCCGATAATTGATAGGGTTTGGCGATAGAGGCCTTGGCTGTCGTCAAGCTAAGAAAAAAAGAAGATTAGTGTCGTTGTTCTCTTCCTGAAGGTGACACCATCGAGCATACCTAGGCTTGTCATCATTATGATGACCTGCCAAGGCCTATGAGCTTGGGAAGGTCCTAGAACAAACTACGCATATGTATTGGTGTTGCTCATTTAGCTGGTTGCTCCTTGAACTTTCTGCAGACCCCAAATTTGGTCCTTCTTAACCAAATTTTAGGATATAATGACAAGCAACATTGAAGTTAGATAAATTAGAAGACAACAATACTATAATCTCAATAGAATCTAGAAACAACTCTAGCTCTGTCTTCCTATTCTCCCTGATAGGAATCAATTCGAAGTTGAATGTGAGGTTAATTAATTAAGTCTAAAGTTTAAAGTTTATATGATTGGTGTTCAAGTAAATCCCTATTTGTGTGTGTGGCCAAAACTCTAGGTTACTTGACCTAGTGCTAATAGTGTTTAATTAGAAGGATCTGGATATTCCTATTCAATGTATGATTACCTTACCTTGTATGATTCGGATTCTATGAATTGTAATCCTCTATATAAAGGGACCCCTATTATCAATGAGAATACACAGCAATTTTCTCTCAATTTCTGATTCCCAAAAACACGTTATCATCACGAGCCCTAACCCTAGCCCTAAAAACCAAAACCCTAAAACTTTTCTCACCAAATCCCCCAGCAGCTCCTATGCGCCCCTGCGCTCACTGCTCCCAGCGAGCGGGCCCTGCATCTGCTGTCCCTGCAGCCCTACGCTAACCCGCTGCCCCCCAACCACCACACACAGCTAACCCACGCTAGCGTCTGCCCCCCCCAGCCTTACAGCCTGCCCCCCGGCACTCTAGCGCCCCTCTGCGCCAACCAGCCTAGCTTGCTCCCGTGCGATTGGTGCACCCGTAGCTCTGCAGCCCCTGAAGTAGTCCTAGCTTTGCAACTCAATGCTAACCCTACCAATTTAGCCTCACTACCCCTGCAGTGCCCGCGTGCGCTCGCCTACTCTCACGCTCGCTTGACCGCTACCCCAAGAAGTTGCTACCCCGCGGCCTCACGAATCCAAGACCCTGCGACTTCGCGACCACGTTGCAATCCTACAAGTCTGTTTGCTTACACTAGGACTGAAGCTCATCTCCAATCCTACGACAAGGACCAAATACGTTCAGGAATCCTAAGAGGTATGTTTTTCTAAAAGTTCCCGTTTTTGAAGCTTTTGTTCTTTTTCTCTTCTTTTCTTGGGGACTTGTAACCTCCCTTCTTCTACCCCCATTTCTTCATCATAAGGGAGACCTAATTAAGCTAAACTGTGGGGGCTTGTGCTCACTCCAAGTTTGGAGCTTGTTGAGATCTCCAAACTTAGAGTTTGTAGAGAATTTATGATCGATCACTTATGTCATTGTTTCGATCTAATCCAATACCTCTTGGAATCAAATTTCTTTGAAGCGAATATGCTCGGAAATTCCTAATTTTTTGGAAGCAACTATGCTCAGAAATTTTATGTGTTTTTGTGGTAACTTTTTCTGCTCCGAAACTAACCTTTTTTTCTTGTTCTCTTTTAGGATGAGTAACCTGAACAAATTGGACTTTGCTCCATTGGGAACAACTGGCTCTGGATATCACAGGTGGGTTCGTGATGTCGCCAACATCTTAAGGCCGATGGAATCCTGGATACAATTCTCGAGCCTAGCCAGGACGTGCTAACTGTTGAGCAAGCTCAAGCTTTAGAAGCAAATTGAGTAGCCTTAGAGGAAAATAAGGTGAAAGCCATCATCCTAATGACTCGTTATATGGATGATTCGCTCCAGTACGAGTGTATGAATGAAGAAGACCCCAGAAGGCTGTGGGTCTCACTTGAAGAAATATTTGGCAATGTCTGTGACTCCCTGCTTCCTGACCTAGAAGTGAGATAGCATAGCCTCCGCTTCTGTGATTTCAAGTCAGTTCTTGACTACAACTCGGAAGCACTTCGCATTAAATCCTTAATGAAATTTTGTGGTAAAGAGATCATAGAGGCGATGTTGATTGAGAAGACTCTCTCTACCTATCCCTTCTCTGCATTGATGGTTGCTAAGAACCATCAAATCGATGTTACTGCAAGATGGATCACAAAGTTTCATGAGCTTGTTGGAGCTATGAATGTCACTGAAAAGTATGACAACATCCTTGTGAAGAACTATAATTCGAGATCCGTGGAAACAGAGAATATTCCGGAATCCAATTATAGTCGCGCCCCTAAGAGAGGGCACCAAGAGCGAAACCCTAATCTTCGGGATACTTCTGGACGTTCTAGTCTATATAACCGCTCTACTTGGGAAGGTAATCGCCAAAATAGGTGAACACGAAATCGAAGAGGTCAACGTGGAAAGAGAGAGGGAGACAACGCCTCTGGCCATGTTGGTGGCCCCACCAACACTAAGAGCCATCTAAATGACTCTTTCAAAGCGCCTCAATCAATGGATTTTGAGCAAAGAGATGTAAGTTCTCGATGTGGAGTATCCGGTCATTGGGCACACATTTGTAGAGCTCGTGATGAAATTGTCACTAACTACAAAGCATATTGTGAAGTAAGAGAAGCTAACTATGTGGAACAAGAAGATCAAGAAGATGATCTAGAGTGAAGGATTGAAGACTACAAAATCTGGCTTGGATCAATAGATCACCAATTTTGTTTAAGTCTTTATTTTTCCAAGAGATGTAATAGGCAATTGCCATATACTCTGTAGTAAATGTCATTGGTTTAGTTTTTCTTCACATAGGCTCATCCAAAATGAGTGTAATGTCTAGGAAGGTTTTGAGATAAGTGATACTTAAGCGAACTTTGCTCCACCGACATCTCTCTACTCACCTGATCATATTTATTTTGGAGTTACTGGAAGAAGTCAAACGACTACCTTTGTTTTGTATTAGCTAGCATTTAGATTAGATTCTCCTAATGGTTAAGAGACAACGATGTATTCCATTGGCTTATGAAAAAAAATTTGTGTTCTTTTCATTATGACTCAATTTTGATTCTGAGTATATTACTTTGTGACTAAGATGGCTAGGCCATCAGTATTAATTCGAGGACATGGAATAGCCCAAGTTCCCTTTGCCAAATGGCACCTTGATTACTGTCACAGAAACTCTCTACGCTCTTAGGGAAAATCGCACCTATGAATAGCCAACGGATTCCATGCGAAAATGCATGTAGAGAACGGAAATGAGTTCATTTGCAATACCTCTAATGATTGCGAACAAAGGCGCATCTTAGAGAAGTTTATGTGTCTCTCTAGTGGAATCTATGTCAGTATTCGAGCTATTAAATCCAATAAAGTTATGAGAGAATATCTCTTGGATTTAGACACATATTGGTTTTTTCACAATAGGATAGGTCATCCTGGTCATGATATGATGATCTGTCTACTAAAGACTTCACATGGACATCCTTTCTCTCGAGTGAAATGAAGCATGAATCAAAAGTTGATTCCTGGACTAAGTGTGACTGACACTGCTGCCTAGGGCATTGCCTCTATCCACCACCAGCCTAGGGCTGGCACAGTCCCTATCCATAACACCATGGATGGCGTCCATCATGGTGATGGCGCCCCAGGTGATGCTGCAATCACCAACTTTGCTTCAAATAGCGTTTTTAAACGCTCAGGCCCAACCAAAATCCTCATTGGTTGCTTCTAATACCTCTCCCTTGTTTACAAAGCCTGTTCTTTAGGGAAATTAGAAATGAAACCGTCCTATGCAAAGGATGTGAAAATACTCATTCTGTTCTTACATAGAATCCATAGGGATTCTGTGGACTAGTTCAACCAACTTGAGGACGTTTAAATATCTCATGATGTTGGTTGACACGCAAACACGCTAGTCACGTGTTATGCCATTGTCCATCTGTTAATGCTGCTTATGCTACACTCCTAGCACATATCATACAACAACGGGCTTACTCCCTGGATCATCCCATTCGGTCAATTGGACTTGACGATGGTAGAGAGTTTACATCGAAGACTTTCGATGGTTATTGCATTGGGACTGATGTTGGACATTATATTCCCATGAACACACCCAAATGGTCTCGCGGAAATGAATACGATGGTAGTCCGGATATTGGTAATGCACACCAATCTCCTTATATCTGCTTGAGGTGATGCAATATCGCATGCAGCTATACTAATTCGTTTACGACCCACCGCCACTCAATGTATCTCTGCGTTACAGCTAGTGACTGGGTTACAAATATCGTACTTACGCACATTTGAGTGAGCTATTTATGTGCCAATTGCGCTGCCACAACGATCTATGATGGGTCTTTACTGACAAATGGGTAACTCAGTTAAATTTGAGACTCTAACAATTGTCTGCCACTTAATGCCCTTGCAAGGCGATCTCCTTACCACTGGATTTGCGGATGTCACTTTGATGAGATAGTCTTCCCGTCGTTAGGGAGAGATAAGAACATGAATATTCAGTAGGAACGACAGAAATTGTGGTGGTCTGTCCCCACTATATCTCATCTCAATCCCTGCTAAAGTGACGAGATCACACATCTGCTGCAAATATGCCTGCAAGGAAGGACATCCCTACGAAAGGACGTAGCGTCACCCTACACGGAGGTAGGCATGGCACCAACGCCAAAGAGAGTGGCACTCTTGCATTATAGGCCATGGCCCCAGCTAGGATGCGTGGGAGGCCCGTGAGTTCGAAGGATACTTTGGCACATTCCAATCCTTTGATCATCAAGACTCTAAATCCGTCTCATGAGAATCTACCGGGTTATGGTTATAGTTGGGGGACGCCTCAACGTCAAAACCTATTCCTGAGAATATAGAGCTCTATGAAAATTACACTAGTGTACATGAGATGTGGGATAGAAACTCCATCATAATTGATGATGTAGTTGCGCATTTCGTTATGCATGAGTTTGTTTGAGTCCGATGACATCGAACCACGCTCCGTTGATGAATGAATGCCAACGTAGAGAGATTTGGCCTAAATAGAAAGATGCGATCCAGGTTAAGTTGGATTCTCTAATGAAGAGGAAGGCTTTTGAGCCAGTGATGCCAACACCTCCTAACATAAAACTTATTGACTAATAGATCTTCGTTAGAAAGCGTAATGAGAAAAAGAGATGGCAATCTTGCCTTATGGCGTAAGGGTTCTCACAAAATTCCATGGAATCTACAACAATGAGACATATTCTCTCGTAATGGATGTCATTGCACTCCACTACTTATCAGTTTGGTAGTTTTCGAATAACTAAACATGCAGCTTACAAATGTGATCACTACGTATCTCTATAGGAATCTAGATATGGAATATACATGAAGATTCATGGTAAACTTTATTTACCCAAGTCAAGTGGCTCTAGACCACGGAGCGCGTTTACAATAAGGTTGAAACACTTACTAAGATGACTACTTGAATGGGAAGGGATATGCCCACGAGTTTCCATAACAAGTTTCAGATTCTATCGCGGTTCATGTTGCACATGATCTTCATTGGAAGCCCTTAAAGAGTTAAGGGAAACCGCTGAACACTTGAAATCTGAGTTTGAGATGAAGGATTTTGGGAGAACACGATTATGTCTTCATTTGGAACTTGAGCATCGTGTTGATAGATGCTTAGGCATTTTGACAAGGTCAAGCCTCCAAGAACCCCTATGATAATCAGTAGTCTTGATCCTAATAAGGACCCTCTTCGTTCAAAGGATGATGACGAAGATGTGCTAGAGGCAGGAGTGCCTTACTTGAGTACAATAGGAGCATTATTGTACTTAGTTCAATGCACAGGACCTAACATCTCATTTGTAGTGAACTTGTTAGCTAAAGTATAGCTCTGAGCCAACGCGACGCCATTAGATTGGTGTAAAAGATATCTTTTGATACTTGAGATGTACGGCTGATATGAGCTTGTTCTATCCCTACAAAGAGAAGATGGATTCGGACCCATCACACACTAGGAACGCCGCCAACACTGGCCTGCTTCCTCTATCCCCATCCCAAAACGACATAAGTGTTTTGGAAGGTTTTGCTGATGTTGGGTTTCCCTCTGACCCATACAAAGGTCATTCCAAACTGGTTAAGTGTTCACCATGGGAAAAGACCGTGATATCTTGGAGGTCTATAGAACATACCTTAGTTGCTATATCTTTCAACCATGCAGAGATTATTTCTCTTCACGAAATGGTTCGTGAATGTTTATGGATTGGATCCATACTAAGCATGTTCAAACAATTGTAGTTTGAAGTCTACCACAGATGAGCCTACGAGTATTTAGGATAATGCTTTTCGTTTTAAACAAAAGAAGCAAGGCTATATCGAAAGCGACAACACCAAGCATAATAAGCAACAACAGACTCTCCTCAAGATCAAAGTGAACTAGGTTCAATCTGAGGACAGTATGGCAGACTTGATCACTAAGTCATTGCCTAAATTCCACTTTCAAGAAACGTGTTGGTAGCATCGTTTGCTGAGGTTATCCGAACTCCCATGACCATAGTCATCAGGGGGAGATGCAGACATCATGGGGAGATTATTTTTGTCCCACTGGGTTTTTGTTACTCTGCAAGGTTTTTAGCGAGGCAACTAGAAAAGCACTACGTTTTGGGCGACACAAAGGGGAGTGTTCAAGTAAATCCATATTTGTGTGTCTGGCCCAAACTCTAGGTTACTTGACCTAGTGGTAATAGGGTTTAATTAGAAGGATCTGGATATTCCTATTCAATGTATGATTACCTTTCCTTGTATGATTAAGATTCTATGCATTGTAATCCTCTATATAAATAGGCCCCTATTATCACCGAGAATACACAGCAATTTTCTCCCAATTTCTGATTCCCTAAAACAATTGGAACTTTTTTTTCTTCATTTTTTCTTGTGTTTTTCTCCATTTAGAGTTACTCGCAACGAATTTAAAAGCTCAAATTGTACAAAGTATAAATAAAATTACTAGAAAAAAAAGGAAAAACTTGCATTACAGAGAAGCAACCACAGTTAAATATAAGTTTGGTGGCCTTCTCTTACATTAATTTGTCATCCGGTAATATTAGATCTATGTGGTAAGATTCTAATCACAACACATTGAAACCCAGAAATTGCAGTACTATTTCTAAAAAGTGAAGACCTTCAAATACGATTGGAGCTTCTGGGTTAAAAGAAGATTGTGAACTTGGTGGCAATACTAGGCGTCCAACTTAGTTCTTTGGGTGCCGAGATCATCTCCTTATTTTTTCTTTTCCTTTTTTTTTTTTTTTTTGGTCTCGGGTGCTACCACGAGTAGAAGCCTAAAATCCATTGCTCTTACTTGTACATCTGTCGAGCAATGCAGTGTAGACATCCAAGCTAGGGCTGTCAATTCTGACACGACCCGATTACACGACTCGAAACCCGCACGAAATAAAACAGGTTGAACCCGCACGATTAAAAAGCGGGTCGGTCGCGGGTCAACCCGCTATGACCCATTTATTAAACAGTTCAGCCACGGGTCAACCCACTAACACGAAGTGAACCCATGTAACCCGTTTACTAAATGAGTTGGATTATATATTTTATATAACCCGCGTAGACGATCTATTTTAAAAAGTTAATATTATATGTATATAAAGGTCGAATTGTTATAAACTAGAGAATTAGAGAGAGATAGAATAAAGAAACAAAGTGTAGGAGGAGGTAGAAGTGTGTATTTCATTCTCATTAGACCCCTTTATATAAGAGTAGTGTTTACATCATAAGGACATAACTAATGAGTATTTACAGTGGACAACCACATTTATATAATATTTATAACACTCCCCCTTGGATGTCCACCACTAAATGATATGGTGTTGGACGCGATTAATGTTGCCTCGTCAAAAACCTTGCCAGGTAACAAAAACCCAGTGGGACAAAAACAACCCTGGTCGAAGGAGAAAAAGAGTACAACGCACATATGTCCTAGGTAACATAATTTTGAATGCTCCCACTGATAAGAATCTCCCCCTGATTGTTGCAAGCTTCAATCATGTATATAAAAATACATGCACCATGTATATTAGATATGGTGTTTCGATCGCATAGGTGAGACTATGTGTGCTTTGCATAAAGGGGACTCATCATGAATTGCAATTCCTGCAAAAGGTTAGGGTAATACCAATAAAACTATGATAATAAATCTTACCTCAAGTAGAACCAATTTCATATGATCAAATTATAGAGAAAGATATCAGCAAAGAATAACAATATAAAGAAACAACAATTGACACATTTACCTTTATCCGAGCATTAAAATTCAAGTATGGCATACTTAGCCATAAATATCAATTATTGTAATTGATAATTTCATATAGGCTCAATATGAGCTCTAGATAAATTCATAACTTCGCGCGAAAGTTAGAATATGTTGCAACATTGTGAGCATGATTCGAATTCGATTTCTTAGTCTTGTCATAGTACTCATTGAGGCAATAAGTCACTTTGACTGTAATTGAATGAGTATGTATGAGCCTCAGACTTTTGATTCCATAAGTGAGCTTTAAGCTCATTCATTCATGGACTTGCCTTTGGCAATATGAATCGGTCAAGGATTTGATTAAGCAATATGCTTATAATGAAACATAGGATTTGGGGATTTGCTTTTAGCAATTTTCCTTTAAGATCTTCATATTAGCCAAGACAACATGCCATAAGTCTCTCGTCAATATAACACTGTACTTATAGAAAAGTTGTAGCTTGAAGAAGAATGATAAGTCCCATGTCTCTATAAAGAGACTTGTGTCATAGTGATTTTAATTCACTGGAATGAACACCCTCTTGTATTTTAGGGGTTATAAAGTCCAAATATATCATCACGTTTACAATATTCAAATTCATTGGAATTGCCTCTTTCCAATTTGGCCAATAGTATGATTTGTCGACACAATGAAACATGGTAGTATATAGCCCTTGATGATATTTAGTTGCAACACAGATGAGATATCATCAATGATCATCAATTAGAGATCTATCACACATTCAAAATATATGCATGCATTAGCTATAATAAGCTCATTCATATCCGGTACCCATTTCTCTTTTAGGGCATTTGTTGTCTCTCAAGGACAAATTAATTAAAGAATATGGATCTTTGTATAACCTCATAACGAGTGTTATAGGGCTTATATAATCTTCCCTTATAGGGAGATTAAAACATTGGACTTGATGGATATATCCCACATAATGCACGCCGTTACAATAGTGTTTCCTCCCCCTAATGGCGGGAAGACCATCTAGTTTGACCATTCACAAAATATATGTGCAAAAAATTTGGATTGGAAATCCATTGGTGGGTGGCGAGCCCAAACCAATTTTTAGGTCAGAAACCTGTCTTTAATAAGTGTCACTTTCTCAATTTCTCATAATTGATTGAAACTTTTTCTTAAGATAATAATAAGACACGGTGGATAAATATCACACACCAATTCATATCGTTTTTCATAATATTTCTCCCCCTAATGACGGGAGAATTGTCTTATTGAAGTGACAACTCGCAAATATGCGATAAATTATAATATCCTCGTTAGGAAGATTTGCAATTATTGTTGTATTATACAACAATGTAGAGTATGTATATAGATGAGTCTACATGACATAGTAATGACACATTAGTCACGCCAAAATAAATTTATTTGGCTCAATGAAATTTTTAATTCATGATATAGTATACAGTAGTATACTCATAGTTGATTAATACAACTTAATTTTGGTGAAAATTTCATCACCAAATATATGCAATGTATTCCACATAGGTAACATAATACGAGCTCGATCAGTTGGAGCCGGCCATCAATCAAGATCTGCAGCTCTTGAGATGATTGTTACCGTAGCTTATGGAAGCATCAATTGTGAAAAATTATCAACAATTGCAATGGATCATGTCCATAGTTGCATTATATGCATGCAAGACAACTATGTTTGTTATTATATTTATCATGAACATTCATGGTTCAAAATGAATTTATTAATGAACACGTGGTTCATATTATTGTTTGACACTGAAAAATGTCAAAATGATATACTCAAATTTGAGTCTGGGACAGTAGTCCATATGGGTATAAACATATACTCCAATAATAATAGATTTAGGGACCATAGCCCTCATACTCATAACATATGGTTTGAGTCTTCACAATTAGAAACATGTTCTAAAAGTGGAGTGAACAGAGGTTTACATGTACTCATAAAGAGAAGGGACAAAGGTCCTGACATAATTGGAGATCAAGAAACAAGATGTTTCGATCTATTTGATTGTATAACAATCAGTGGAGGAATTTTAAGTCCACATGTAATTGGATCAAGAAACATGTAGTTTCGATCTCATTATAAAGTGACAATTTTATATTAAATTATCAGATAAGATAATAAGAGGAAATTAAATTGAAGTTGTCAAACTCATGAAAATACATACCTCAATTTTGTTGAAAATATAATTGATATTTTTGATACCAATATGTGAGTACCATATGCCAAAATAGAGGCAGATTCATTTAGAGTCAGTAATTGAAATATGCATTAATATAACATTATAACAAAATAATCAATAAAATGGTTATAGTCTAGTTGGTTAGGATGTTTGGTTTGCATCCAAAAAGACCTAAGTTCAATTCCCAACGATAGAAAATAATTTTGTTATTTTTTCACAATAATAAAATGAGTTATTAATAACAATAACTACAAGATAATGGCAATTAAAAATATTATCATGATAATTGTAGCTCTTGCAACAAATACTCATGACAAATTTAGTTATGAAAGAATTGTAATAAAGGTAATTTAAACGTAATAATTATGATTAAACAGATAACGATAATACAACATAATTACGTTTAATCGGTGCCAAAACATGGGCTTAAAATGACTAAACAAAATAAATAGAGACAAAAAAAAGGCCTAAACATAGGCTTAAAATTTATCGGTGTCAAGAAAACTGCCGCTGATCATGTAATCAATATGTTTTCCATTGTCCACAAAAAAAAAATCAGAGACTTTGAGCTTGTTATCTTCACTGACAGATTCTCCACATAATTTTAGTTGGGAGGTAATCATATGTTTAGCGGAATTGAAAATCAGTGACAGATTTAAAGTTCTGAAGGCGCAAAATGCGTCCATTCATATCGTGCTCTAGATAGAACAATGATTTTCTGGTGAGCAAATAGATCAACATTGGCTTGCCAAATCTCAAGTGGATCTTTCACCGTAAGGTAATCATCTTTTAGGATCTTATCAAGATGATAACTCAAGAAAATCATAGGCTTGGCGGGATCTTGCACAGATGACTTATTGTCAACTTTGATGACATTTTTAGCATCAAATAGTTCTTACCAGAAATTTTAAGAGGATCATAGTCCAATTTTGTTAGATGCGTCATCTTTCTACAAACAGAAAAGATGAGATATATTAGGATCCATAATTATTAGAACAATATGTCCTATGAAAAATTCATATACGAAACAAAGGTTTCGAAGAGTTCATAAATATGAACAATGGATCCCATAGGGAACACACGAGAAAAACATTCGTGTGATGTCTATAGAACCATAGGTTCTAAGACTACTCGGTCAGAGGACTCGAGTCTTGAGCAATGGAACATGTAGTTCTCATTGTCGTATATGAAATATAAATTTTCAACGATTATATCATATAAAAGATACATACAAATATATGTAAATGATAGCATAAAGAAATTGATATTCATCTAGGAGAGAAAGAAGAAAAACTCATAGATCATTAGCCTTGATCATAAGCAACTATGTTGCACCATAAGGCTTGCGGATCATCATGGAGTTCAAAGAAGAAGAAGAAGAAAAATAAGAGCAAATTCGTGCTGATAACGTGTTATAAACTAGAGAATTAGAGAGAGATAGAATAAAGAAACAAAGTGTAGGAGGAGGTAGAAGTGTGTATTTCATTCTCATTAGACCCCTTTATATAGGAGTAGTGTTTACATCATAAGGACATAACTAATGAGTATTTACAGTGGACAACCACATTTATATAATATTTATAACACGAATAAGTATTTTTCTGACTTTAAACTAGAGTTACCACTTCACCATTAATATTATAAATTCTCTGGTGAATTTAATCAATTTAGGCAATTTTTAGTTAAATCGGTCGCAATTTTAACCCTTAAATGAGTCATTTTGTCCAACACGACACGACTTATTTATTAAATGGGTTAAGCGGGTTGAAAAGGGTAACCCATTTAATAAATAGGTTGGGTTTGAGTTTAAATTTTCGACACGATTATTAAATAGGTTGAGTTTGGGTTTGTCTTTTGTGACACGACAAATACCTTGACCCAACAAGAACCCAACCCGACATGACCCATTTACAACCCTAATCCAAGCTTTGTTTGGTTCACGTTTTACTTTCAAGATTCTAATCAAAACATGGAGGATTGTCGGTGACTCTAGCCTGGAGAGTTGTGCCTGATGAGTGATACTGAGAGCGAGAGGGAGTATAGCCAGTGCGGTGAGCGATACCGAGAGCGGTAGTTTGAGAGAGATGACCGACACCGAGAGCACATTAAAGGGACTGGTTCCTAAAGTGGCAATATTGATTTGGAGTGGTTAGATAGCGTATGTAGACATTAACAAGTATGTAGCTTTTGGTCAATCGAAGGTATGGATGGGAGACTTCTGCTTGAAGTAGCTCCTAATTGATAGGCAATGAAGAATTCTGGGATGCCCAGAGAAGGATGCGACTCGATCCCCGGAGGAAGACTGCATATGGGTGCCCATAATAGATATGCATATTTGAGTTTAGTTCTGCAGTTGAAGATAAATCAAAGTCCTCAAGTGACTAGAGGCCATCGAAATGTTTCCTCTTATATGTGATGGCATAGATGATCAGTTCTCAGGGCCGGCCCTTGCTATAGGCCCAGTAGGCCTGTGCCTATGGCCACCAATTTCATGGGCCCCAAAAATTTAAGCTTGTTCTCATATATATTAAAGAAAAAAATTGATTATGTTCAGTGTTGGGCCCTCAGTAACTTTGCTTTATAGACTAATATTTAGTAGTAGGTCTCAATTATTTCTGATTGGGCTTATCCCATTCATTGTCCCAGGTTGTGGTTTTTGGTTTTTGCTTTGTTCTTTCTTTCTGTTTTTTTTTTTTTTTGTTAAAAGGTATTCCTAATCTGGTTTTAATGAATGATTTTATTGTTCAAAAGAAGAAGAAAAAAAATGAATTAAGCGACTTTGCAGCTGCAAGGGTATTTTGTTTTTCCTTAAAAGCAACTGTCGTGTTCTCTATGACAGATTATGATGAAACTCTTTCAACTATTATTCATACCTCTCTTAATTAATATCGAGTATTTTATTCTCCACAGAAAAGTAATTTAGGATTTAGGTAATTTGATTATCATTCTCATCACAACAGCTGCAATTAGTTGGTAACAATTTACAGATTTACATAAATTTCATATCTATATTACGGTTTTTGAAGGGAAAATAAAAAACTTACTAACATACATGAAGGTCAGGCGCCCCATTTATTTTGTTCGCCTCGAGCCCTGAAAATCTCAGAGCCGGCTCTGTCAGTTCTACAACCATAATCTATTACATACATTAAGCAATTGGTTGAACATCATATGCTTGATATATAGAAGCAAGTATAAATAACTAGTATGACAGAAGACACAAGTGTCTCCCCAGTTTAAGAAATCCAAGCCTGCATGTTCTGAAGCCTTAATCACAGTGCCGAGAACTTGGAGTCTCGGAAGCTTAAAAGAGTTGGCACCAAGTTGAGAGGAGCACACTTAGTTGAATTGAGAGGAGAGTTTATTCATGCGTGTCATTGATTTAGAGCATGGTAGATCACATGTAACATTGAACTATAGAAAGTAGACTTCAGTGCTTCGAGAATCTTTGCATGGAATTTTCCCATTAGGAAGAAATGTAATGGCATGATGATAATGATTACAAGGACTTTTGTATATTATACATGCATGTACTAGGGAACTGGCATCAGTAACATGCTTAACAATTAAGTCATAGATTTGTGTACGCCTGGGAATTCAAAGTCGAGAAATCGATACCGATCCCGTCCGATCTAAGTCGAAACAGATCGACTTGGTATGAAAAGATAGTTCTCCAGAATCCCGATTCGAATCGTACCGAAAATTATGTAAACGGGTCGACACCGGTATGGGTCAAACACATACCGAATTATCCAAGCCGAATCTAGATCATGACCTTCGGAGCTCCGCTGCCCGTGGCGGTTCTGTCTTAGATTGAGTCGCTGGGATTCATGGTGAGCCATGGATACGGCGGGGGTGGTGGTGTCGTGCGCATTGTGAGCCCCCGAAAATTTTGTTTGATTTTTAGAAGGCAATTTTTTCGCCTATAAAATTGTTCCTGAAGGTGTTTTAAGTGAAAGAATCGATTTCGGAAATTGTTTTGGTCTCGAGATCACAATTTGGGCCTTATAACTTAAGTTTGGGCCAAGGTCCTCCCTTGGGCCGAAAAAGATTACTAAAGTTGGTTGGGACAAAAGATTGTCGAAGCAAATATGAAAGTGAGACGAATTAAGTTGTAACAAAGTTTTGGATTTTGGGTTTTTGCGAAATCGAGTTTTGGGCCCAGGATGAAGTCGAGAAATAACTTAGGAAGTTTTTGAAGAAAAACTAATAAATTATAAGTTACGAGATTCGTAATTTGATGCGAGGGTAGGATGGACTTTTCACACGAACTAAGAATAAATGGGTTAGAAAACCCTAGAGACCTCACAACTCTACTCTCTCCTCTCCCAGCCACGTTGCACTCTCTCTCTCTTTCCTCTCTCTTTCCCGTCTTCCCACTGCTAGTGCCGAAATCCACCATTTCCGGCCACCACCTCATGTCACCGCCACCACAAATCGAACCTACATCCAAATCAGACCCAAGCCCGACCCTCAGCACTGACATGCATCGCCGGCAACCTCTACACTCACCAACCCATGACCGCGACGCCACTGCTCCTCGAGCCTCGTTGATTACCGGCCATTATTCCAATACACCGCCGCCACCTACGATCTCGGGTTAGGCTGTCAAACATCACCCCAAAGTCTCGTCGCTAACCCGAAGCTGGAGAACACCGTACGCAACCTCGCCAGCGATCTGGGCTTCTGCAAAACCAGGGATACCACCTCCGGCCATGATTGAACGAAGCCACCACCTCGAAGAAGCTTAGGGCTGCACGAATCGCCTTAACCCTTTAGTACCAACTTCTGACTCTAACCAGCCACCGCACGTGCTACACACTCCGGCGACAGCATGTGAGCCACCCAGCGCCACCGTGAGGGCTATGAGCTTACTCCCCTTCGTCTGGTAAGCTGGATTTTTATCCCTTCTTCTTAGTATGGGCTTCTGGTTTGATCTTGATTGAAAACCCTAACTCTATACCTTAATTTGAAACTTGTGAGGATTGTGGAGTCTGCGTTTTGGAGAATTTGGAGGAGGAAGAGACTGTAGGCTCAAAATGTTTTCCTCATAAGTCAAGAGACTACCCCTTAAACAATCGAGTTTTCCTTACTAAAGTGTTTTGTTTTACAAAGCTTGAACATTTTTTGTTCTTCAGAAGTTCTGCAGCCTAGACTTTGAAAACAAACTCAAAACTATCTTCGAAATGCATTTGAAATTATTCCCTTACCTACCAAAAAGTTCTTGCCAACAAATTTTGTTCCAAAAGTAGGAAAGTTGAAAATTTCCCTATTCTGTTTTCAAGTAAAATTGAAATTCCAAGAATTTTACTATTTTGTCTCTGCAGCTACTTGAAACGTAGTTTTATCCGACCTCTACTACTTTTCAATTTCTAAAATTTTGACGACGGTCTCAGTTAGCATTTCTAGATTTGAATCTAGGGATTTGGTTGAAATTGCTTATCCAAAAAAAAAAATTCCAGTCGTGAACCCATTCAAAATTATTTTCCAACCTCTTGGAAACTTGGAAATGTTAAACTCGTTGTGGTTTTCTTTTCTCTTTGGTTATTCTTTTTATGTAAAACTGGTGGTTGGAAGAATGTTAGTTCACCTTTGAATTTACTCAGGACACCCACTTCGAAAGTAAAGGATTACTTTAAAGGAGAATATTTAGAAATTACTTTTTCTTGTGGTTGGACAAGGACACAAGGAAATAAAGTGCTTATAACCGATTCAACTGTTTTGGCTTGACCAAAAAATAATAATAATAATAATTTGAAGGAGCGCTTATGACTTGATTTTTGAGTTTTGACATCAAACGAGTTCGTATGATGAAAATGAAAGTTCAAGGTCGAGACCGTGAATAGAAATGCTACGAACTTTACAAATTCCGAGGAGTCAACTTTGATTGGTGATCCTCGAATTTCGTTGAGCATTATCGAAAGGTATTGTTGGAACTTGACGCTTTGAGCATTGGACAGTCTGTTCGGTCAATACCAAGCAACCTATCGATTGATGTCTCATGATGTGTAGTAGATACCTAGATGTCGCGATTTTACAATGTGACATCAAGTCTACTGAATTGTGTGCTTGGTTTCAATGTCATATGGACAAGCTGTCACAATTGTTTGTTCATGGAGTAAACAATATCTGCTAAGTTACGAATAAGGGTGTATGAGGTTTGACAACCAAGATCGTTGATAACTACGAGGCTGACGTTAGTGATAACATCGTTGACGTGTCATTCGTAGTGACATTCTACTAAACTTATTTATGTTAGACATGCAAAGAAAGCTTAGTTTCCTTTCTTGGTTGCTACTCATATTTAAGGTTCAAATCCCCGAGTGATTTTCTACTCTCGTTGAATGGAAATTTGGTGTAGAAGTCAATTTGTTTTAGGTGATTTTGAAAAGTAAGCTATTATCGCATGGTTGCAACGAAGTTGCTATTCAATGAGTTACTATTCAAAAAGGATCATGATTCATGGGGAGAAGTGTATCCTATGGAAAGTATAATAGGAACACTTGATGAAGTGATAAAGAATAGCCCCGAAATTGGGATATGTAGTTAACGGAAGCACCAATTGTGAAAGTTTTATGAATGTTATTATGTTGCGTAACTTGATGCGTGATGGGGTATTCCACGCAACTTGCTTACAAGTAACGCTTGAGAAATTCTTAAGTGTTGGTCATTTAGTTGTGGAAACAAGGTTGATAAGTGGATTTACTACTGCCTTGCAGTATGTTGTTATTGAGATTAGTGGGTGACTAAGTGTTAGTCCCCAATTTGTTTTAAGGCTCTTTGAATTTTTCAGAAATGCTGGAATGATAATGTCTTTGTCTATGGCATTGAGCTCAGAAGAGTTGGGTGAGACTATGAAATCAAATGTGTACGTATACACACACAATGTGATTGAGGGAAATCGCAATTTTGCAAAAAACAAATGGTTAGAGAGTTTGATGAAGTAGTCCCCATAAGTGAAGTTAGATGAACCATGTGAAAGGTAAAGGTTCAAAAAGTATCAGAGGAAGGTAAAACTATGTCTTGTGCACACTCGAGTCCGAGGTGAAAAGAAGTAACCTCTCTCATTCCTGCATTGGGAAAATTTCGAGGACGAAATTTATTTTAAGGGGGGTGGAGTGTGAGCCCCGAAAATTTTGTTTAATTTTTAGAAGGCAATTTTTCACCTATAAAATTTTTCCTGAAGGTGATTTAAGTGAAAGAATCGATTTCGGAAATTGTTTTGGTCTTGAGATTACAATTTGGGCCTTAAAACTTAAGTTTGGGCTAAGGTCCTCCCTTGGGCCGAAAAAGATTACTAAAGTTGGTTGGGACAAAAGATTGTCGAAGCAAATATGAAAGTGAGATGAATTAAGTCGTAACAAAGTTTTGGATTTTGGGTTTTTGCAAAATCGAGTTTTGGGCCCAGGACGAAGTCGAGAAATAACTTAGGAAGTTTCCGACGAAAAACGAATAAATTATAAGTTACGAGCCCAAAAACCTTAAAGCAAACAGCTAGGATAGATTCGTAATTTGATGCGAGGGTAGGATGGACTTTTCACACGAACTAAGAATAAATGGGTTAGAAAACCCTAGAGACCTCACAACTCTACTCTCTCCTCTCCCAGCCGCGTTGCTCTCTCTCTCTCTGACCTCTCTCTTTCCCGTCTTCCCACTGCCAGTGCCGAAAACCACAATTTTCCAGCCACCACCTCATGTCACCGCCACCACAAATCGAACCTACATCCAAATCTGACCCAAGCCCTAGCCTCAGCACCGACATGCATCGCCGGCAACCTCTACACTCGCCAACCCATGACTTCGACGCCACTGCTCCTCGAGCCTCGTCGATTTCCGGCCATCATTCCAACACACCGCCGCCACCTACGAGCTCGGGGTAGGCTGTTAAACATCACCTCGAAGCTGGAGAACACCGTACGCACCCTCGCCGACGATCTGGGCTTCTGCAAAACCAGGGATACCACCTCCGGCCACGATTTAACGAAGCCACCACCTCGAAGAAGCTTAGGGCTGCACGAATCGCCTTAACCCCTTAGTCCTAACTTCTGACTCTAACCAGCCACCGCACGCGCTACATGGGCAGGCGACAGCGTGTGAGCCACCCAACGCCACCGTGAAGGCTACCAGCTTACTCCCCTTCGTCTTGTAAGCTGGATTTTTATCCCTTCTTCTTAGTATGGTCTTCTGGTTTGATCTTGATTGAAAACCCTAACTCTATTCCTTAATTTGAAATTTGTGAGGATTGTGGAGTCTGCATTTTGGAGATTTTGGAGGAGGGAGAGACTGTAGGTTCAGCCTAATTGGTATTGGAGATTGTTAAGGATTTCCGAACTCTGTCTTGGATAAAAGATTGGTTGAGGGTTGTTCATTGATGGTATAATTTCTTCTAGGGAACAAAATGAATGATGGTGGTGGAAAAGCAGCCATGATAATTCGAGTCTCTGTGGAAAAGAAGCTATGGTAAGGGTCTGGGTATCTTGAACATGTATTGTTGTGATCCGATTGTATAAGTTGAAGTTGTGGTTTGGTTGAATAAGTGAATTGAACTTTGGTTTGCAATACTGAAATGGTTAGTGCTTCAGAGAGTGGTCGGTTTCGTTAGAAAGTTGACATAATAATGAATTTGAGTATGAATTGGCTTTTGTATTGAGAAGGTTGGCTTTGTTAATAAAAAGGGGTGAATCTGTTAGCAATGCTGGAAATATCATATCACGCGGTGGACAAAGAATGATTGATTTGGTTTAGTTCTGTAAAGAAGTTGATATTTTAGATTGAGTCAAAGTGTCAAACAACTTACTCAAAAGTGGTCATATCCCGAAATGAAAGTAAGAAATGAAATTGATCGGGAATGATAATCACTATTTATTTGTTAAGTTTTAAAGATTAAGTAAAATGGTCAAACTGGTTGACCTGAAATACATTCAAGAAATAAGTATGATCGCCATCTCCCGAATGAGCTTATTACATTAGGTGGAATGTTCGGGAATGGAAATTGTCAATTGTTTTCTTAAAGTAAAAAGGTTAAAGAAGTGAAGGTCAAAGTGGTAAGTATAATTGCCATATCTTAAAGGGTTCAAATGCCATATCATTTGAATTATTTGGGAATGGATAATAGGTTTCAATGACTAAAAGAAAATTCCATGGACTTCAAGGAAGTTAAATAAATGCTTTGGTTGCTCGGTTAATTGAGTTATAGTGTAGTCAATGTACTCATTGATTTAATTTTATTTCAAAGGACTTGAGCGTGTGCACATGGATTTGGACAAATGATCGAAAGTCGGGAACGAACCCGAATGTGGACGAGCACTCCATATCCAGGTAGGGTGAGCTGTCCCTTCCTTGTTAGAGGCTTTTCTATATGTGGAATGCTCTAGTATCATAATACGTTGCCTGCAAGTACGTTTTTGGTTGTTCATTAGTCGATGCCTCGTGATATCCGTGTTTCCATAACTGATAATTGTTTATTGTGAAATCCAAGGCTAGACTTGTATTGTTGAGATACTGTACCCATTATATGTTTGTACTTGTGACCTGAAACTGAATGGGACCTAGACGCGTAGATTCCTAGGGATCCCACGGTGTTGATAACCGTGAACCTCCGGAGGGGGCTGTGCTCCTATGTATGTTGAGGAAAGGTAAGTACAGACAGTGAACCAGTCATAGAAGACTTAGAGCCAGGAAATGGACACTTTCGCTACTTGTAGTCACACGGACCACAGAGTAGGTGGTCGGTTCTCGAAGGATGACGAACTGGATCGGTCACCGTTGTGTTTGAGTTTAACCAGCAGGTAAGTATCTCGGAGCTCCAAATTGTGTGAAGCATACTACATATGCTTTATAAAAGAAATAAATGTTTGTGGTTGCCTCTTTTTAAAGTATTTTCGATAAACGTGCACAATATTATGTAGTAAATATTTTCGATTATTATTATAGTCTTTCAAACCTAGCTTGGTTGGGTCGGCCCCTATTGGGCATGCGAGGACGAAAGCTCACCCCTACAACAGTGTGCAGGTTTCGAGTATGTGGTCGGGGAGCATACAGAGGAGGCACATGGCTCGGCTTGGTGCAATTCTCGTTGACTATGTTAAAAGAGGGTTTTGGTCCGTTATCATTTTTTTGAAGTAGCTTGTTTATTTACTTTTTATTTATTTCCTACTCGTTTACAAAATCTTGGGAGACCCGCAACCCTGGGGTGCGTCTCTCATACTTGTATTTACTTAGTGATTTGTCATTTTCCGAATTGGGCTCCTTTTGCAAGCCCAAAACTCTTAGCCCATTTCAAATTCCTCTTTTGAAAAGGTGTTGTTTGGTTGCTAGAACGATTTGTCCAAGAAAGTTTTTTGTAACCCAACAGTTTGAACCCAAAAGGCCTTGCGATTTCGGGTTGATGAGTTATCGGGATGTCATTCATGACATGTCGGTTTCTCATTGGCTCGGGGCAGTGGTGCTGTGGGACCCCTCTCTTGGGTCACCATACACATGGACGTGGTGGAGCTGCCATGACTGGTCTTAGACCAATTATTGAGGATATGAACATGGGTTGATTCTTCTGCTTTCCCACATCTCTTTGTCCCAAATCCCAACCCACCTCTGCACCTACAGCATACCCACCTTCTTCCTTGCTCCAATCCACCTCTGCACCACCAATGCAGGAGCCCAATTCACGAAGTGAGTTCAACGATGAAAATGTGGAAAACCCAGATCATGAAAATGAAAATGTGGAATCCGATTGGTACCGAAACTATACTGAATCAATTGGTTTTGGAACCAATTGGTATGGTTGGCAAAATTCCGGCTTCCCGAACCGATCCGAGCCGACTATAAAGTTGATATTAGTGTCGGTATTGGCCCATTCCCGAGTCGAACCAAACCGATCCCAACCCTAGATTTGTGTCATGTATGCACGTATTGCATGCATGGTGATGGTCCATATACAATGCGGCCAATGTCACCAACTATGGCTATGCGTGAATTTACTTATGAGTATGACAACTCATACATGAAAGGTATCTATAAAATTGCAATAGATATACGTGCCCTATGCATAAGCAGATGAGCATTTTTTTTTTGTCAACCGCAGATGAGCATATTTGAATGTCAATTATATCATGCTCTCTTATATGTGGCAATAAAGTGGGAGTCATGTTGTTGCAATTAAACACGTGTGTATGAGTGAGGATCAGATAAATATAAAGCAAAAGACTTCGTTTTGGTAGAAACTAAAGCCAAGTGAACTTTAGAAGAGTGTGAGCTCATATGTTAGAACCGTGATTTAGCCTATACGCACAAGCTGGAGATTTAACTAGGGAAGCAAACTTATCTGATTGCTGCAATTGAAGCAGAGAGTTTTGGTGCCGGAATTGGTGGGTATCACTGTCGCTACTGATTGGTTAACACGATTCCCCACCATCTCAATCATAGAATGGATGTGTTTCCTTGTTACACATGCGGAAGGTGAAAACATGCATAGCGATACCCAGTTTTGGTCAACATTGCATCTAAGCTCGGAATGCATATCAGGCGGGCCTCGTATTGCGATACCGAGAGCAATAATTGAGAGGGGTGCAAAAGGAGAACCCAGAAACGGCCATGGGTGGAGAGAGGTGATTCGTGGGTGTTCATAGCAGAAAGTTGTGTTTTTGTTGCCTCCTTTTTCCTTAGCGGTGAATATCAAGGTATTGAGGCTGAAAAGGCGCGAGGCGCATGAGAAAATGAGTGTGCTTTGCAGGTGAGGCGCAGAGGCGGCAAAGGCGCCAAAAACGCGTCCAGAGGCGTTCAATGCGGAAGCTCAGAATTTTTTTTTTTTTTTATTTACACACCAAAACGACGTGGTTTTGGTGTTTTGGGAATTAAAACTCCCTTTGTTCTCGAGCTGCAGTCATTTTCGAGTTGCTTCAGCCTCCTTCATCAAAACTCCTACTCCTTCACTTCCAAATATCAATTCCCAAGCAGCAAATTTGATAAAATGATCAAGAGCCCATTGGTTTTCTCAAGGATTTCACTCTAAAGGAGGCTGTTTGCAGAATTGGAGCAAGAAATTTTCACTTTCAGAGTTGATTTGATTTGAAGAGTTTAAGGTATGAATGTTTATCAATTCAATGTTGCGATCCAACTTTGTTTTTCTTGTCATGATAGAACTAGTCCCACCCATGTTTATGGTCAAAGTAAGTAACTGTTTTGGGGTTTATTACAAATTGAGTTCATCGAAATAAACTCAGCAGAGGACGAATGTGCTAGTCTTTGGTTAATGAGAAAAAAGAAGTCTTCGGTCTTTGGTCAATTTACATACAATAATTGAATCAACCGATTGTTATATATATATAATATATGTGTGTGTGTGTACACTTCATAGTTGCTAAAACTAGTTTGTTTAATTGATATGCTGCCCAGATTGTTATGTTTTGATTCTTGGCAGATTGTACATATTGTTATGCTTATATGTAATCGATAGGTATATTTTGATTCTTGGCAGATTGTTATACCTAGATTGTTATGTTTATATGTAATTGATAGGTATGTTTTGAATATTGGCATATTGTTATGCCCAGATTGTTATGTTTATATGTAATTGATAGGTATATTTTGATTCTTGGCATATTGTTATGTCCAGATTGTTATGTTTATATGTAATTAGTAGGTATGTTTTGAATATTGGCATATTGTTATGCCCAGATTGTTATGTTTATATGTAATTGATAGGATGCTATGTTTTGGGCAGGCAATAATGTAATATAGCTCTTTATACGTAAGGCTTACGCCTTACGCCTCAAGGCGAACGCCTTACTGAGGCTTTCTCGAAAACGCCTCGGCTACGCCTTAGCCTTTTAAAACATTGGTGAATATCATCGAGATGCCTGGACTATTATATCAATACCGAGTTGGAGTGGTGAGAGCGAGTTCAACATTTCCAAAAAGTTCATTGCTTCACTGTTTGAATTTTGAAATCGACATTGAGAGGTGTCATATATTAAGACCGAGTGTGGGTGTTGGCCAACACGGGCAGCTTCACCGTTCATTGTTCTTCCGGTACCGAGAATACTTTGAGATTGAGCTGCAACGTGAGAGAGGGAGATTAGGACTATCGACATAGAGGAGTGTAGATGTTGCCGATATCGGAAGGATGAAGTGCAAATGACAAGGCTGCGAGACCAAGTTCAGGTCTTTGAAAGTTTCTGGATGTCGAGATCGAGTTTGATATCATTGGCGAGAGCAAGTGAGACGTGCCAGGAAGGGCGACACCAACACGGAGTAGCCGGGCCGGTGAGATACCAAAGTGCCATAGTTGAAAGGGGAGCGACACCGAGAACTGGTGGAGTCAAAATCCCTAACCAACTCTCAACAGAGTCAAAATCCAACAACGAATCTACAGAGGACAGATCGATGGGTCTTGGATCAACGGCGTCAGATTGGTACTTTGGAAGATTGAGCTTCGAAAATTTGGAATCTACTGTGAATAGGTCGAGGCGACTCGTCGGAGACTGGCAAACGCGATTTTTGTCGTGGTGAGTTAATTACCTTACGAAACATTGATTCAGAGGCTTGTAGGCGGTTAATGCAGGTGGGATGATGACAATGATTAGAGGAGATGGATTTGATTCTTGCTGATTCGTGACAGAAACAACTCTGGTAGTGGGTGCGCATGGTGACGTCGCGTTGTAATGGCTTCCGGCCGTCGCTGGACTTAAGTAGAGACCGGGTTTGACTTGTTGGAGGTCAGCGGACACCGTGGTGGTGGAGGTGAGGGACGGTGGTGCCTAGATACTCATTGGTAGAGGAGAGAGATGATCTCAGATCTGGTTTCTTTCTCCTCAAAACTTTCTGCACTTGAAACCCATAAACCATATATAGTTTGATTTTGATGGGAGGGAGATGAAGATCAAGAAAGAGAGGCAAAGATATAAGCTCTTTGGTGCATTAGCAAAGGGAGATCTAAGAGGAGAGAGAAAATTGGTTGCCGGAAAATTTCCAGTGAAATTATGTCAATTGCTTGTGGTGAGCTATGAGGGTGTTTTCCACTTAGGAGACCCTCTTCTAGCACCAAATGTTTCAATGGTAGAAACGGAGTTGTCGTGAGGGCTTCCATCTCTTAGATCCGGTACCTGTCAACCATGAACAGAGGTCAGAGGGAAGACCGGGCTAGCCGGCCTTTGACTCTCTGATGTCTAAGTCAGATACATGTGAGAATGTAGACTAGGTAGGAGTTAGTGGAGAATGGTAACTTACCTTGAATGAGTGGAGACATGTATTTAGGGGTCATCATGGGCCGGGTTAGGGCTAGCCCTGCCCTAAATTTTAGGGCTTAGGGTAGGGCTGGGTCGGGCCTAGTTAAAGTCAACAAAATTTAGGGTAGGGTAGGGTAGGGCCGAGGCTTAAATATGCTAACCCTTACCCGCCCGAAAAGTCTGAGGTCAAAAGGGCCGGGTCGGGTCGGCCTTCCAAATAGGGCCGAAATGGGCCTAAAAGGGTTTTAATTTGTTTAACAAAAGGAAATACATTATTGTTTTTTCCTTAAAATGTGGCTCCATGGTCATATAGGCAATATAAGACTCATTGTTTTTTGTTGATCATATTTAATATATATATATATATATATATATATACAGATCCCATCTAGAGCGGAGCTCCGTTTTGAAAATTTACTTGTGAAGTTCGAGTTTTGGGTCACTTTTCGATCGCACATCCACATCTCGACCGTTCAGTTTTTAGGTACTAGTGTATAGATCGTCTCTGCAAATTTTCAGCCAAAATGATGATCGTTAAGGCATTGATAATTGCCTTAAAGCAAGTACGGTTCAGGTTGACAGATTCAGTCCGTCCATTGGTTTAAGCGAGTTAGATACCTTAACGATCATCAATTTGGCTGAAAATTTGCAGAGATGATCTATACACTAGTACCTAAAAACTGAAAGGTCGAGATGTGGATATGCGACCGAAAAGTGACCCAAAACTCGAACTTCACACATTAATTTCAAAGCGGAGCTCCGCTCTGGATAGGATCTGTGTATATATATATATATATATATATTATATATTGAGATTAACTTATAAGTTATAAGATTTATAAATATTATCTAATGAGATTATATTTAATTAACTATCTCTCTAAATCTCAAAATTAATTTTTATTTAACAAAGAAAACAAGAATTAAAGAAAATAAAGCTTAGGAAATCAATTACCAAAAAAGAGATAAGTTGTATGCTATAGAAAAAAGAGAAATTTGTTTTTAAAATAGAAAATATTAGGGTTTAAACGGGCGGGCCTAGAGGGCCGGGCCGGGCTTGGCCCTAACGGGCTCAAACGGGTAGGGCCGAAGGGCCGGGCCGGGTTTCAATTGCATGGCCCTTACCCTACCCTATTTGAGAAAAGGTCGGGCCGGCCCGCCCTAATGCAAGGGCCAGTTAGGGCTTCGGCCCTATGGGCCGGCCGGGCTTTGGGCAGGCTTAAGGCCGAAGGGCCAAATGATGACCCCTACATGTATTTATAGTGTGGGGATGAGTTTGTCACCCTTTTGTTTCCAATGTGGGACTAGCTGTGGTCCACCCGATACCACAAGTGTAAGGTATCAACATCATGTCTGGACTTTATTGGCATTACTTTAAGTGGCTAATGAGCCTTGTGTTTCCGATACTTGTGCATGAGAGGTATCTATACCAACACAAGGCAACTTCATCAAGTACCTAATCACATACGGTCTCAACTCAGTACACGGAACACAAACCGATTAAAGTTCAAAACTCCCATTTGAACTAAAACCCTGAAAGTAACGCCAATTGAGGCGGAACTTCATCCGAGATACTCCTAGGATCAGTATGTCAAAATGACAAGTCGATCGAATGGCCGGATTCTCACGGATCGACAACCGAGATAATCGAAACTGCTAAAAACCCTAACATGCTCAAACAATCTCCAAATGCTACAAATTATATATTAAAATGCTCGTATCGATGAGTAAATGATTATAATAAGAAACTACCCCAAACATGGCCGAACGCGCCGCCACGCACAGCCACAAGAAGCACAGGCAGCTTCACATGCACCGCATGTGCCACGGTGCCAAACTCAAAACTAGCTCAATCCGACCGTCCAACTTAGAGAGCTCAACACAAGGATCAACTTTAATACTTGGGATTTGAGCCAACTTGGCCTAGATAGCCGCTGCAAGCCAAAAATCACTATTCACCGTGAGTTGAAGCTCCTCCAGTGCAAATCGGTCAACACCACCATCCAGGATGAAAAGAGGAGGCTTCCACGAGTAGAACGCGACCGGTTTCGTGCTCAGCTGTAGCCGGAGGAAAGAATTCCAGCCAAGTCAGTCACCGCCTGACTTTGGAGCTTCGATCCGCCGCAGTGGATAAGAATCGATGCAAGCCACCACCGTAGGGAGGACCGAAAGGAGGAGGCGAACAGATTTGGGCAAGCGCCGTCGCCAGAGGATGCCGGAATTGGAAGTTATCGTCGGGTCGGGTTTGACAGTTTCCCGCAGATCCTAGGGTTTCTGAAGAGAGAGAACGGGGAGAATGGGTTTCCAATTTTGGAAACCTTCTAAAAATATCAAATAATGATTTACTATTTTCATAAACTTCTATTTATAGTAATTTCTCAAAATAGCATAATCTTCCGTTGATCATAACTTTCTCATATGAACTCCGATTTATGTGTGCCGCATGTCCAAGAACTTGTATCGATGCGCTCTACGACTTTCATGAAGGAAGTTTTTAGAGAAACTCAATGAATAAAAAGTCAACATTTTGATCCCTCGAAAATAAAACGTTTTGAGTAATTATTCGTCCGAAACACTTTCGCTCCACCGTACATTCGAAGCACGAAATCGTACTAACAAACATTTTATTAATTTCTGAAAATTCTAAGAAATAAATAACAAATTTTAAGGTATTACAAGCTCTTTTCTAACTAAACCGTACTTAGTTTAATTCTGATGCATTGTAGTCTGTATTTGTTGAGATTTTCATCTTAATCAATATATTTTTCCTTAAAGTTGTTAAAATAAGAATTTTTTTTTATTTAGTTTATTTATGGGTTCACTCAAGCTCCTAATTGTATCATTGACATACTCCAACATGATTGTAATATATTGAACTAGTTCCTCAATAAAATTCATATTTCCTCCAAAAAAAAAAATATTGGTTATGTAAGTTTAATAAGCACCTTCACATATAGAAGCGTAAGACGAGTCGTATTTCACTGATACTTTGGAACATGTTTGCGATTTTTTTTCCTTTTGTAGAGCATTGATTGAACTCATTCGGTCTTATGCTAAGAAATCTCTATTTTAAGTTTGTTTGAGTAATTTTTTTATAAAGATCTTGGTTAAATTGAAAAAGTTTAACGTATTAAAGATCTTGACTCCTAAGTCTCGTGAATTGAATTCCTCTTGAGCCTCTGAATTCTCAAGGATGGCTCTGCCTTGACACCAGCAAACAATGCACAAATCCGAAGCAAAATAGTGTCCCCTATGGCTGAGGTCAGTGATTATGTGTGGTGAGGTGATCCTCAACCTTACCTGAACTCGAAACCATTGGAACCACTTAGTAAGCCAGCATACCGCTAGGTTTTTTGCGGTAGAAGCAGTCTGTTGATCACCTCCAAAGTACCAAGAAGGTTCCAACAGGGAGTAAGGACTGTAAGGTCAGGAACCTGCCCAAGGACAAGAAAAAGAACTTTCGACGTTCATCTATGAGAGTTTATTTAGTGATCTAATCAAGGCAATTATGATCCGACTAGAAAAGGAGAATCGTCCTTCCTTACTAGTTTGGTTCTTCCGGAGCCTCATTTTCGAAATTGAAGCTCTTCTATAAATTTTCGGAGATGTGTTTATATGATTGATGGTGGCCAGAATAAATTATTATTTTTTAATTAATGTAATAACTATGAATTCACAAAAATTACTTGTTTGTGTGTCGAATTCAGAGATACCCTCTTATAACTAAGAGATGAATGCCACTAGACCAAATAGTGTTAGACATGTTTACTGATTTAAGAAAAAAAAATTGCGCTAAAGTTTCAAAATAAACTTAGAAATCTACATTGGAAAAAAAAAATAGAAAATTACATAGTAGCACATGACAAAGATATAAACAAAGAAAACCCACTTGCCAAAAGATTTATACAAATAAGGACATGAGCTCAGACCCAAAAGTCAAATGATGCAGGTCTGACCCCTAATTTTAATGCAGAATGATCAAAGTACTCAGTTTAATGAAATATTTACCCGTATGCCATTGACCCAATACCAACGGCCTAAAACGAAAATCCAAAGCCGTGCACGGGCTGCCTCCAGTCCCGAACCGGCCAGGGCTCTCCTCAAGAACATTGCCATAACCATACTAGCCAAATCTTCTTCTCTTCTTTTCAAGCCTCTCAGTCTCTCACACTCTTCTTCTTCTTCTTCAATCCCCACTTCCCAATTCTACTTCTTCCTGAAGTCTAGGCCTTTCCCTGCAATCCCTTCTTGGGTCCCAATTGACCCGACTAATTTCGAATTTACTTTGCACCAGGTTTGCCTCTGCAGCTCTTAATTTAGAGAATTGCAACTGGGTTTTGTACTTCTATATTTTAGTTGATGAGTATCGTAAAGATGATGCCTTTATGGTTTGATTTTGGGGTGTGTGGTTGTTTTTGTGATGGGTTTGTTCTCTATCACCTTTTTTTTTTTTTTTTTTTTTTGTGCTGGCTATTTTGCTTTATGGTTTGGCTTTCTCAGATTCGTGGTTTCCGCAGTATCAATTCATGAGGGTTTGTTTTTCAATTTTACCTCAAATGCAATTGTTTTTTTTTTTTTTGGAATTTGTTTGTTTGTGAGGATTGGTACAAGTAGTATAATGTTGCAATGATGATTAGTAACTATTGTTAAAAAAAAAAACGTAGTATAATGCATTGATTGATTGATCGATCTGGATAATTATCAATTTTGAGTGGAGGGATTGCTTACTGGATGCTATTAATTGAGCATTTCAACTTCAAGGCAGTTATTTAGTGTTATGAAAATGAAATCGTTAATAGGTTTTGGAAGGTTAATTTTGCGTATGATGTATATGTACATAGTTATCAAGTCTTAAGATTTCTTGTTCTTCTAAAAAAAAAAGATTTCTTGTTCATTAATTCTGCAAGTATGAGTGTAACAAGTGCAGTAGCAGAACACGAGTACGAGGGCAGTAGCAGAACTGCACGAGTATGAGTTCAGTGAGTGCAATAGCAGGATTGGATGAGTTCATTAGCAGGATTAGGCGATGACGAGTGCAGTAGCAGAACACGAGTACGAGGGCAGTAGCATAACTGGACGAGTATGAGTGCAGCGAGTGCAGTATCAGGATTAAGCAATGACAAGTGCAGTAGCAGGATTGGACGAGTGCAGTAGCAGGATTCGGCGATTATGAGTGCAGTAGCAAAACTGGACGAGCATGACTGAAGCGAGTGCAGTAGTAGGATTGGACGAGTGCAGTAGCAGGATTAAGCGATGACGAGTGCAGGAGCAGAACACGAGTACAAGGGCAGTAGCATAACTGGACCAGTATGAGTGCAACGAGTGCAGTAGCAGGATTAGGCGATGACAAGTGCAGTAGCAGGATGAGACGAGTGCAGTAGCAGGATGAGACGAGTGCAGTAGCAGAATTAGGAGATGACAAGTGCATGAGCAAAACACAAGTACAAGTGCAGTAGCAGAACTGGACGAGTATAAGTGCAGCGTGTACAGTAGCAGGATTTGACGAGTGCAGTAGCAGGATTACGCGATGACGAGTGCATTACCGGAAGAGGGGATTTGTGTTGGGAAACGTACTAGTGAGATGAAGTTTAGAAAATTTTGGTACTTCAAAATTGTGGAAATTTCAATGGATATTTTGCGCAAATTAAAATTTAGAAAATTAGATGGAAGTTTTGATATATGGGGTAAATATTCGTATCTAAAACTAGTTTTGAAGATATTTTGGAGAGTTTAAAATATCGATAAAGCTAAGTTATGAAAAAAAAAGGAACATAAAAATATTATTCTAAAAAAAAAAGTAACATAAACAAATTATTCTCAGAAAAAAATAATATAAAGGGATTATTCTAAAAAAAAAGTAACAAAAAGGAATTAGAAGCCAAAAGTAGTAGTTAATGGTAAAAAAAGTAAATTAACTCATGACATGTGGCAAGTGGAGAACATATTGTCCTTATTTGTAAGATTTAATCCTTATAAAGGGATTAGAAGTCAAAAGAAGTAGTTAAGGGTAAAAAGGTAAATTAACTGATGACATGTGGCAAGTGGAGAGCACATTGTCCTTATTTGTAAGATTTAGTCCTTATATGTTTAATTCAATCTTTAAATGATGTATTTATTAAGTTATCTTTTGTCAATAACTTATATGTAATTTGTTAATAAAAAAAATGGTCACGGAATTATGTAGGAGTTTAAATTCTATGTTCTGTCTAATTCAACACCAAACTAACTTCATTACAAGAAAAAGAAACGTAAAATATACAAATGCATTTAAATATTGTTTATTCATCATGCCTATTCCAGTTCCTAGTTAGTTAGGATTCCTAGTCTTAATATGTCTCTTCTTTTCTATACGAATTAGGATTAGTAATCTATAAAAGCGTCATCTAGTATCCACTTCTTCCATGTTCTTTTCAGATAATCTAACCTACCAGTTGCTTCCGAGGTCACTCCTTCTCTTCTTTAGCTTTATTTCTCCACTTAATTTCCAACTGTACGTCCATATGACCTCTGATGAAATTTTATGCAACCCAAACATGGAAGACACAGTGATTACTTCACCCACGAGATCGAGCTCCGAGTCTTCTAGTTTTAGTCTTTACACATGTCGTCTTTGTTCTAGGGCTTTCCCAACCACTCGGGCCTTGGGAGGCCACCAAACTGCTCACCGCAAAGAAAAAAGTGAGCGTTTACTCCATATAATACGCCAAGCAGAAATCGACGAGCTGAAGTATGCTGCTGACAATGATGTGGTGCTGTCACCAGTACCAATCAGCTGGGCACCTCCAGCTACTGATGATCAAACATTTAAAGTGTACAACTTTATGCCAATGGGGAATGGGACTAGTTCAGGTTCAGAGAGTGAGCAAGGGTTAGAGTCCGGACTGGGGGTGGGGTCAAGTGGATGTTCAGATAATAAGGCTTATGATGTAGACCAGAAGAAGCGCAAGTTTAAAGTGTACAGCTTTATGCCAATGGGGACTGGGACTAGTCCAGGTCCTGGTTCGGGTTCAGAGAGTGTGCAAGGATTAGAGTCCGGACTGGGAGTGGGATCAAGTGGATGTTCAGAGAATAAGGCTTATCGTGTAGACCAGAAGAAGAAGCATAAAAAGCAGAAGTTTATGAACTTAAGTGGATGTTCAGAAATCAATGAGGCTTCTGATGAAGACCAGAAGAAGGTGAGCAAGTCTACGAAATTAAGTGAATGTTCAAAAAATAAGGCTTCTGTTGCAGATAAGACGGAGAAGAAGAGCAAGTCTACGAATTTAAGTGAATGCTCAGAGAATAAGGCTTCTGCTGCAGACCAGAAGAAGCGAAAATATACGAAGTTAAGTGAATGTTCAGAGATCAATAAGGGTTCTGACGCAGACCAGAAGAAGCGAAAGTCTGCGAACTTGAGTAGATGTTCCGAGAATAAAGCTTCTGATGCAGACCAGAACAAGAGCGAGTTTAGGAAATTGATGCCGAGTCCCGAGCTAACCATGGCAACAGGGGCTGCTCCGGATGTGTTGGTTCAAGTTTTGAGTACTGACTCTGATGAAAACGGGTGCACGGAGTACTTCTAATGATTATTAGAGTGTTGTCTTCTTTTTCTTTCTCCAAGTACTACAAATGGTGTTTGTATACATCTCGAAATAGACTCGATCTTTCTGTTGTATTCAAACAATTATTCATGTAACATGAGGGAATGATGATAAGCTTTAACTATATTACTGGCTTTTGATTTCTTCTACTTATGGTTTTGTTATTGTTTATGTCAATATTACGTTAATTTTCGATGAAGACAAATATTTTATTCGATCAAAAGTACTAGAGAAGTTGAACGAAACAATCGGTATCGCATGCGATGGTACGTAATAGATAATTAACAACCGGGCGAAATTGCTTTAACAATTTTTCAATTTCTAATAGTGAATATTATCCGTTGGTATAGCTAGAAGGTAATTTATAAAATGAACTTTCCGATCTCCTCCCTCTAAACTAAATTCATAGGTGCATGTGTTTTTTTTTTGAGATAAATAGCTGCATTGTTTTACTAATATGACGAAGGAAATTTATTCAAGAACAATCTAGTAGGGCTGACATTTTCAACCGAGACAAACCAACCAACCGAATCCTAACCGAATCAAAGAACTTGGTAACCGACACTATCGGTAACCGAACTCTTGGTATGGTACAACCGTACCAACTCCACATACATGGTACGGTAGTGGTTTCAATTTTTGTATATACATGGTATACCGTACCAACCGAACTCATATATAATTAATTAATTACTCATATTTTTTTAATTTTTTATTCTTCTCACTTCTTCTTTTCTCTTCTCTTTCTTCTTTCTTCTATTTTTTATTCTTTCTCTCCTTCTTCCTGGACAGTCACTTCTTCTTCTCTCTCATCTTTCTTCTTTCTTCTAGTTTTTTATTCTTCTCTGTTCTTCTTTCTGGACCCTCTCTTATTCTTCTCTCTTCCCTTTCTTCTTTCTTCTAATTTTTTTATTTTTCTCTCTTCTCTTTCTTCTTCTTCTTTCTGGAGACACTCTTCTTCTTCTCTCTTTCTCGTTCTTCTTTCTTTTTTCTTCTTTCTAGACTCTCTCTTCTCTGAGCCTCTCAAACTCTTCAAAGAAACTCTCTCTCTCTCTCTCTCTCTCTCTCTCTCTCTCTCTCTCTCTCTCTCTCTCTCTCCCTCCGGCATGGGCCCTCAATTCTCAGCCTCTCTCCAGCCATGATGAGAATTCAGTACCTCTGGTTAAATTGAACTTCCACTCTTCCAGCTCTCTGGCTCTCCCATGACTCTGGGTTCCTTGGTTCAGTAGCAAAAGTGGTAAGTCAAATTTTTGGGTTTTGGATTCGGTGATTCTTCAAGCTCGATTTCTGGGTTTTGGATTCAGTGATTCTTCAACTCTTCACTCTTGTTAGAAACTCGGTTGGAGGACCAACCAACCGATACCAACCGAGCTTCTCAATATACTGATATGTTGGTATACCGACTTCTGTGGCCAGTAATGGGAAAAGATTTTGTGTACCAAACTAGTCCGGTACGGTAGCTGGTTTTGGACTTGCAGCTGCGGTATCGAACCGAACCCAGCCCTACAATCTAGTTCCAAGATGGCTCCCCAGCTCCTTTTGTGTAAAGAACAAGATCATTCAATTTTTATCGGTCAATATATAACATAATTCTCTAAGAATATGACCAAGGAAATATAAACTTTTTATCTCTTGTACAACTATAGTATAAATAACACTAATGATCTACCTGAGTTCTGTCTATAGTTACATGACAAAATCTTCTTATAAGATAATCAGGGCCGGCCTTGCCTAAGGGCGGGCTTGGCGATGGCCCAGGGCCCAAGTGAGAGGGGGGCACAATTTTTTTTTTAAAATAAGGTTATATATATATATAAAAAAATATTTATATATAGTATATGTCGACAGTAAACAAAAAAAAAAAAAATTGCTTTGTTCCCAAACGCAGTGTCTTCTCTTCTCCTCTCCTCACTTCAAAATGGTTTTCTCTTCTCCTCACTTTGAGAATTGTACACACAATTATAGCAGACGAATTTCAAGAATCTCTTAACTCTCTCTAAAACTTTAAAAACAAACAAATTTCTCTTGAAATATTGGGGTTTCAATGGTTATTCAATCAAGCAATTTATTTTCATCATCTGTCACCTCCTCTCAATCTTTCGCTCCTATATTTTTCTCTTCTTCTACGGTGATCAGACATAATTTTTGGCATTCCATAGATTCAGGCTGCAATAGAGATCGATCAAAATAGGTATAGTTAAATTGGGTGTTCTTTAAATTATTATTATTATTTTTTTTATGGTGGGTGTTCTTCAATTTTTAAATTCGTTGAAATTTTGGACATTATAAGTTCTATTACAGGCATTTTGTGGTATTTGTTGATTATTCTAACAACTATTATAAATTTTTGTGCCTGTAATCTCAAAATCTCGACTATACTGTCACCGCTGATGTTCAATTTGCAGCTTTCAACATCCTTAATCAGTTAATTACAGGTTCAATCTATATTGAACACTAGAAGATCAACTTTTTTTTCCCCTACAATGGAATTTTTTTTTTTTGCTCTCTTTCTCTACAAACATAGCATCTTTAGATGCATTAATTGGAAGTCAGAAGTTGCAGGTTGATATGTTGATGCATACGTATTTACAATTGCTACATCGCAATCCTTGTTTTATTGTTCTATGCTCGAATGTTTATCATTTAAAGTTGTACTGTTTTACATATGAATATATATATATATATATATATATATATATATATGGGTAGTTAGGCACCAAAATTTTTTTTGCCCGGGGCATCAAAAACCTCAAGACCGGCCCTGAAGATAATAGGAGATTTCAATTTTACTATTCTCGACCAGTCACGTGGATGTTACATTTATAATTCAACAATGATTATTTTGAGCTTTGACGTACAATTTCATGCACATGCACGTACGTGTGTGTTAGACACATAGACACACACACACACATCCAATAAAAACATTTAGTATACTTATTGACACAACTTTTGTTTTAACTTTCCTTTTTTACGTTTAATTAAATAACAAAAATAAAGAAACCCTCAATCTCCACCTTTAGAACATCTCCAACAAAATAACTAAAATCAACTTTAATTTGACTAACGTGTCAAGTAAAAACACAACCAAAATAAAGTTATATTTGTTCAAGTAAACCCTAATTTGTGTTTGGCCCAAACTCTAGGTTACTTGACCTAGTGGTAATAGGGTTAAATTAGAAGGATCTAAATTCCTATTAAATGTACGATTACTTTCCTTATATGATTGAGATTCTATACATTCTAATCCTCTATATAAAGAGGCTCCTATTATCAATGAGAATACACAGCGATTTCCTCTCAATTTCAGTTTCTCTACAACACGTTATCAGCATGAAGCCCTAACCCTGATTCAAGAAGCTAAAAACCTTGAATCTAAAAACAAAACCTTAAAGCCTTTTCTGCCTCCACCTCACACCTTGAAGAACTCGATCCCAGGAGTCCAGAACCGGCGGCCCCACCCCAAGAACCTGCCGGAAACCCACCGAACCGACCACCGGAAGCTCCATACAACTCGCAGCAAATATTCCACCGGTTCACCATCTTCCGAACCTCCAATTTCCACCAAATTTGGGTAGCAGAAGCCTCTTGATCTGAAGTTTCAGGAACCTGAATAAAAATTTTAAAAACCGGTGCAAAACTTGCTGAACCGGTAGAAGGAAAAGAAAAAAAAAAAAGGAAAAGAAGCCCAAGACCAAACCCAAGGCAGAGGCCCACTGACGTAGGCCAACTGCCATGCCATCAAGAGGACCCACAACCACGTCAACACAGGACCCACTGACACGTCAGCACAAGCCACGTCATCACCACCACGTCAGTAGCAGGACCCACTGCCACGTCAGCATTAGTGGTCAACTCTCGGTCAACGGCTTTTCCGACCACTTTCCGGCAACTTTTTCTAGCCAATTTTCGGCGACTTTTTCAGGCCACTTTTTCCAATCAAATTATCTGGCGACCTACTTCGATGTATTTTTTACTAAACGTTCCCGTTTTTAAATTTAATTTCTCTTCTTTTTCGGGGATTTGCAACCTCCCTTGTTCTACCCCCCTTTCTTTATCATAGGGGAGACCAAATTAAGCCGAACTGTGGGGGTTCGTGCTCACTCCAAGATTGGAGCTTGTAGAGTTCTCCAAACTTAAAGTTTGTTGAGATAAAACGATCGACTGCAAACATCATTGTTTCGATCTAATCCAACCCCTCTTTGAATCGAATTTCTTGGAAGTGACTACACTAGGAAATTCCTAATTTCTTGGAAGCGACTACGCTCAGAAATTTTATTTGTTTTCGTGGTAGCCTTTTTTGCTCCGAAACTAACCCTAATTTCTTGTTCTCTTTCAGGATGAGTCACCTGAACAAATTGGACTTTGCTCCATTGGGAACAACTGGCTCTGAATATCACAGGTGGGTTCGTGATATCCGCCAGCATCTCAAGGCCGATGGAATCTTGGGTACGATTCTCTAGCCTAGCCAGGACGTGCTAACTGTTGAGCAAGCTCAAGCTTTTGAAGCAAATAGAGCAGCCTTAGAGGCAAATAAGGCGAAAGCCCAGGGCTGGTCCTGAGATTCTAACGGCCTGAGGCGAAGAATTAAAATGTGGCCTCCTATTGTGTGTGTGGGTGTCTATATATATATATATATATATATATATATATATTATTTTATTTTTGCGCCAAATAACAGTATAAAATCATGTATTTTGAATAAAAGTAAATATGAAATCAATAACAATACAAAAGTATATGAATATTTATTCCTTGCATAAAATTCTGAATTACAAAACTAGTTAAACATAAATTTGATGTGGGAAATTTTCTATGCATACACAATCAATATATAGGGTTTAATTTGGGTTAGTTTTCCATAAGGAGAAGGAAAAGAATAGTTATTCATATAGAAGAAGGAAATGAAAAGTTTATATGGAAAAGGAAATGAAAAATAAAAAATAAAAAAGGAGGCTGGGCCACGGGTCCAAGTTTAAGGGATTGAATGGAAAAAAAAAAACTGAAAGGGCAGCTGCTGGGCCCCACACTGCCACTCAATTCTCTTAATTGATTGAAAAAAATTCAAGAGAGAAGTGGAGCTGGGCGTGACTCGAACCTTGGTGGCCAAGGATGGAGTCTAACTTCTCTTCCGCTGGAGCAACACGCAACCACATGCTTATGGCAACAAACAGTAATATATATATTATATTTAACTTATATACAGAAATTCCAAACTCCGGAGGCCCCCGGGAGCCGGTGGCCTGATACGGCAGCCCTCAGGGCCGGCCTTGCGAAAGCCATCATCCTAATGACTTGTCATATGGATGATTCACTCCAGTACGAGTGTATGAATGAAGAAGACCCTAGAAGGCTGTGGGTCTCACTCGAAGATAGATTTGGCAACGTCCGTGACTCCCTGCTTCCTGACCTAGAAGTGAGATGGTATAGCCTCCGCTTCTGTGATTTCAAGTCAGTTCTTGACTACAACTCGGAAGCACTTCACTTTAAATCCTTAATGGAATTCTATGGTAAAGAGATCACAAATGCGATGTTGATTGAGAAGACTCTCTCTACTTTCCCCATCTCTACATTGATGGTTGTTAAGAACTATCGAATCGCTGTTACTGCAAGATGAATCACAAGGTTTCATGAGCTCATTGGAGCTATGAATGTAGCTGAAAAGCATGACAACATCCTTATGAAGAACTATAATTCGAGATCCGTGGGAACAGAGCATATTCCGGAATCCAATTATAGTCGCACCACAAAGAGAGGGCGCCAAGAGCGAAACTCTAATCTTAGGAATACATTTGGACGTTCTGGTCCATATAATCGCTCTACTTGGGAAGATAATCGCCAAAATAGGCGAACACAAAACCGAAGATGTAAACTTGGAAAGAGAGAGGAAGGCAACGCCTCTGGCCATGTTGGTGGCGCCACCGACACTAAGAGCTACCTAAATGACGCTTTCAAAGTGCCTCAATCAATGGAGTTCGAGCAAAGAGATGTATGTTCTCTATGTGAAGTGTCCGATCATTGGGCACACATTTGTACGTATAGCTCGTGAAGAAATTGTCACCGCCTACAAAGCATATAGTGAATCAAGAGAAGCTCACTATATGGAACAAGAAGATCAAGAAGATGATCTAGAGTGAAGGTTTGAAGACTACAAATCTGACTGGGATCAATAGATCGCCAATTCTGTTTAAGTTTTTATTTTTCTACGAGATGTAATAGGCAATTGCCATATATTTTTGTAGTAAATGCCAATGGTTTAGCTTTTCTTCAAAGTAGGCTCACTCAAAGTAAGTGTGATGTCTAGGAAGGTTCTGAGATTAGTGGTACTTAAGCGAGCCTTGCTCCACCGACATCTCTCTACTCACCTGGTCACATTTATTTTGGAATTAGCGAAAGAAGTTAGACGACTACCATTGTTTTGCATTAGCTATCATTTTGGATTAGATTTTGTTTAGATGTCAAAGAGACAATGCTGTAACTCCATTGGCTTATGAATAAAATTTCGAGTTCTTTATGACTCCATTTTGATTATGAGCATATGACTTTTGTGACTACGATGGAGTTCAAGGACATGGAATAGCCCAAGTGCCACTTGCCAAATGACACCTTAATTACTGTCACAGAAACTCTCTACGCTTCTAGGGAAAATCACACCTATGAATAGCCGACGGATTCCATGCGAAAACGCATGTAGAGAACGGAAATGAGTTCCTTTTCAATACCTCTAAAGATTGCGAATAAAGGCGCATCTTAGAGAAGTTTATGTGTCTCTCTAGTAGATTTTATGTCACTATTCGAGCTATTAAATCCAATAAAGTTACGAGAGAAGATCACTTGGATTTAGACACATATTGGCTTTGTCACGACAGGATAGGTCATCCTGGTCATGATATGATGATCCGTCTACTAAAGACTTCACATGGACATCATTTCTTTCGAGCGAAACGAAGCATGAATCAAAAGTTGATTTCTGGACTAAGTGTGACCGACGCAGTTGCCTAGGTCACCGCCTCCTTCCAGCACCAGCCTAAGGCTGGCGCAATCCCTATCCATAACTCCATGGATAGCGTCCATCATGGTGATGGCGCCCAAGGTGATGTTGCAATCACCAACTTGCTTCAAATAGCATTTCAGACTCTCAGGCCTAACCAAAATACTCATTTGTTGCTTTTAAAGCCTCTCGCTAGTTTTATAAAGCCCATTTCTTAGGGAAATTAGGACTAAGACCGTCCTATGCAAAGGAAATGAACATACTCATTCTGTTCTCACATAGAATCCATGGGGATTCTGTCGATTGATTCAACCAACTTGCGGACTCTTAAATATTTCATGATGTTGGTTGACACGCAAACACGTTGGTCACGTGTTGTGCCATTGTCCACCTATAAATGGTGCTTATGCTACACTCCTAGCATATATCATATGACAACGGGCTCATTCCCCAGATCATCCTATTCAGTAAATTGGAATTGACTATTCTAGAGAGTTTACATCAAAAGTCTTTCGATAGATATTGCAATGGGACTAATGTTGGACATCATATTCCCATATACACACCCAAATGGTCTTACGGAAACGACTTCGATGATAGTCCGAACATTGGTAATGCACACCAATCTCCTTATATCCGCTTGGGGTGATGTAATATCGCATGCAGCTATGCTAATTCGTCTACAACCCACCGCCACTCAATGTACCTCTGTGTTACATCTAGTGACTGGGTACAAGTATCGTATTTACGTATATTTGAGTGAGCCATTTATGTGCCAATTGCACCGCCACAGCGCTCTATGATGGGTCTTTACAGACTAATTGGCAACTACGTTGGGTTTGAGAGTCCAACAACGTCCGCCACTTAATGCCCTTGCAAGGCGATCTCATTACCGCTAGATTTGTCGGTTGTCACTTTGATGAGACAGTCTTCCCGTCGTTAGGGGGAGATAAGAATAAGGATGTTCACCAGGAACGATAGGAATTGTCGTGGCCTATCCCCACTATGTCTCATCTCGATCCCTGTTAAAGTGTCGAGATCACACAAATATGCCTGCAAGGAAGGACGTCCCTACGAGAGAACGTAGCGCCACCCTACGCGGAGATAGGCATGGTGCCAATGCCAAAAAGAGTGGCACTCTAGCATTACAGCTCATGGCCCCAACTAGGATGCGTGGGAGGCCCGTAAGTTTGAGGGACACTTTGGCACATTCCAATCCTTTGATCATCAAGACTCAGAATCCGTCTCATGAGAATCTTCCGGGTTAGGGTTATCGTTGGGGGATGCCTCAACGTCAGAACCTATTCCCAAGAATATAGAGCTCTATGAAACTTACACTAGTGTACATGAGACGTGGGATAGAAACTCCATCATAATTAATTATGTAGTTGCGCATGAGTTTGTTGAGTCAGATGATATCGAACCATACTCCGTTGATGAATGAATGCCAACATAGAGAAATTTGGCCTAAATGGAAAGATGCGATCTAGGTTAAGATGGATTCTCTAACGAAGATGAAGGTTTTCGAGCTAGTGATGCCAACACCTCCTAACATAAAACCTGTTAACTAATGGGTCTTCGTTAGAAAGCGTAGTGAGAAAAAGAGATGGCAATCTCGCCTTATGGCACAAGGCTTCTCATAAAACGCCCTGAAATCGACTACGATGAGACATATTCTCTCATAATGGATGTCATTGCACTCCACTACCCTGTCAGTTTGGTAGTTTCCGAATAACTAAACATTGAGGGAAACCGCTGGACACTTGAAATCCGATTTTGAGATGAAGGATTATGGGAGAACACGATTATGTCTCAGTTTGGAACTTAAGCGTCGTGTCGATAGATGCTTAGGCATTTTGACAAGGTCAAACCTTCAAGCACCCCCTATGATCGTCCTTAGTCTCGATCCTGAAAAAGAGCCTCTTTGTCTGAAGGATGATGACGAAGATGTGCTAGAGGCAGAAGTGCCTTACTTGAGTACAATAGGCGCATTATTGTACTTATCTCAATGCACATGACCGGACATCTCGTTTGTAGTGAACTTATTAGCTAAAGTATAGCTCTATGCCAACGCGACACCATTTTGATTGGTGACTTGAGATGTACGATTGATATGGGCTTGTTCTATCCCTACAGAGAGAAGATGGATTCAGACCCATCACACACCAGAAACGCCGCCAACGCTGGTATGCGTTCTCTATCCCCATCCTAAAACTATATAAGTGTTTTGGAAGGTTTTGCTGATGTTGGGTACCTCTCTGACCCACACAAAGGTCGCTCCCAAAATGGTTAAGTGTTCACCATGGGAAAAGACCATGATATCTTGGAGGTCTACAGAACAGATCATAGTCGCTATATCTTCGAACCATGCAGAGACTATTGCTCTTCACGAAGTGGTTCGTGAATGTTTATGGATTGGATCCATAATCACGCATGTTCGAACAATTGTGGTCTGAAGTCTACTACAAGATGAGCCTACGAGCATTTAGGATACTGCTGTTCGTTTTGAACAAATGAAGCAAGGCTACATCAAAGGCGATAACACCAAGCATAATCAGCAACAACAGACTCTCCTCAAATACCAGAGTAAACTAGGTTCGATTTGAGGATAATGTGGCAGACTTGTTTACTAAGCCATTGCCCAAATCCACGTTCGAGAAACATGTGGCAAGAATTGGCTTGCGAAAGTTATCTGAACTCCCATGATCGTAGTCATCAGAGGGAGACGCAGACATCAGGGGGAGATGTCTACATGTTCACCTCGAAACATGAAGGGTGTGTTGTGCTCTTTTTCCCCTTCGACTGAGGTTATTTTTGTCCCCCTGGGTTTTTGTTACTCGGCAAGGTTTTTAACGAGGCAACGAGAGAAGCACCGCGTTTGGCCAACACAAGGGGGAGTGTTCAAAAAAACCCTAATTTGTGTTTGGCCCAAACTCTAGGTTACTTGACCTAGTGGTAATAGGGTTGTTTGACGCGGAAACCAGTTGGCTTGCAAACTGTCTCTTTTGAGAGTGTGTACGCAGGCGTGCCAGCACCGTGGGGTCCAGTCGTCAGGGGAGTCCCTTGACTTGACTTCTTCTTCAAGCGCTGTGGACGAGGAGAGCACCAACCTCGTCACAGGGTTCTTCTCTAGCCTTCCGAGAAAGGACTTCTTGCCTTACGGATAAGGACTTTGGATGTGATCTCTTCGTGTCACCGAATCGATACTTAGTATTGTAGACTAAGCAGAGCAATCACTGGGAAGTTTGGAGAAAGCACGAGTTTTGCTAAAGCATAACTTTAGCTTCGCTGGGTTGCGAGGGCGTTACCCTTGCTTCGCTGGTTGTATCGGTGGCAGTAGTACTAGCAGTTGGCTTGCGAGGAGACTAGGACTGGAAGCACGGTCGCCGGGTTGATCTGGTGATGCTGACAGTCGGCTCGCGAGGAGACTAGGACTGGCGGGCGGTCACCGGGTTTCAACAAGGTTGAAGGTTTGCTCCGGGGAGGCTTTGTAATCGCTGGGATTAGTTGATTCGAAAAAAGGGGTCCTTGTTCTATCCTTGAACCCTAGTATTTATACCTAGGGCTTTGACTGTTCCTTGCTATAGAAGGATTATTGATTGAAGCTTCCTATTCAATCTCTGCTACTTGATTCCAATAAGGTTTCGTTTTCCCTATGGATTACGGAATGGGCGAAGCTGTAACCCAAACCCTAGCAGGCTTATTTTTGGGTCGTAGGTATCGGCCCGCTATGCTAAATCCACTAAAGGATCTTGCCAAAAATACTTTTGGGCTCAAACATTGCCCCCTAGGCCCCGAAAGCAGGCCCGCGAAGATGTAACTGATTGAAGGGGACTAAAACGACGCGTTGGACGCTTGAACCGATGTCATTAATGAAGGTCGCGTCCCTTCGTTTGCAAAACACCTTTCTGTCATATCGTTTCCCTCACAAAATTCCTTATTTAAACCCACGACCGCTAGACCTGTCACATCAGAAACCCTTCCAGTCTCTTAAACCCAGAAAAACCCATTTCTTCCGATATCTCCTTTGCAGACACCCAAAAATGGCTCCCCTGAAGAAAATAGTTATCGATCAAGAAGAAGAGTTAAACGAAACAGTCGCCCATACTTGCGGAACCAACATCAGTGCCCGCATTCATCTCCAAACATCTATCCATCGACCCCTGCTCCTTTGATTCTCCGACCACCAAACCGGACTGAGGCCAGCGCCACAAGATGCTATTCCAGCCGATGCTGCCGCTCTCTACGGCCTACCCGTCCGGCGGCCTATTCCGGTCCTCCGAAGGACTCCTGGAGATTTCAGCAGTCAAAACCATCGAGCCAAAATAGGACATTGGCCGTCCTCCATAAGTTCAGCGGAGACCTCTTGGTATCGCGAAACGCAGGCGCGGGATCTGGCTGGTTGGAATGCAGCAAGTATCACACACACCATCGATCTATGTTTCCATCTTCCGCGCGGCGGCAATCGTTCGCCGCTCGCTGCCTTTCTGTGTTTCTGGAATACCGCCACTAACACTTTTGACTTTAGATTCGGTCAAATGAGTATCACCATGCTGGATATTCTTGCCATCACTGGCTTGCCCATCGATGGCGAGCCCTATTTGCATGGTCAATTTGATTATGTGAACTTTACTTCAACCATGGCCCAACACGGTCGCAGCGCTCACAGTGGCTCCTACCCACGATGGTTGGCGTGTTGTGCTCCCGGAGGAATCGCTTTCCTGGAGTATTGGCTCTGCAAGTTCATATTCTGCACCTCCTCTTGCAAGCCCACTGGTACTTAGACTTTTCTGGCGACGGCCCTCTACAATGGCAGCAACGTCGGGCTCGGGCAACAGGTACTAGGAGCCCTCTACCGCATGTTATATCAGGCCACGATGCATCCATTTGAGACTAGCATGTCTGGCCCCTTCTGGGTCTTGGACATCTGGATCCAAACTTACTTTCCATTCTTCCGTCGCGATGACATCCCGCTACTTCCGCCGGCCGACCAACTCCTGGGTCGGTAGTTCAGCCATAAGGGAAGGTACTCATCCCCTCCTTACTCCGAGTGTTTTTCCTACCTGTACCTCCTGGATGAGATGCCATACTGCGATACAATTTTGGGTAGAAGATTCCCACCTTTACTTGAATATGGCTTCTGTTAATGTTTAAAAGTCTAGCGGTAGCTGGACCTTAGTTAACGCTGATCCGGCGGGCGGATCGATACCTTTGTTGTGAGTGGTTCCCGTTACCTGTCAAATAAAATACAATGGGTGTCAGAGGGAGACCGCGCCGGGCGGTCTTCAACTCTCCGATGCCTAAGTTAGTCAATGTATTTATGTTGACAAAGTAACAGTAGGTAAGTATTGAATGCGTCATTAATGAGGAGAGAGGAGAGAACCTTTTATAGGTGAGGAAGAGGATGATCTTCTCTTTGTTTTCGATGTGGGACTGATGGTGCTTCAGTTCCCAGTTTCAGTAGCTTCTGATGCCATCTTGACACGGCGCGTGGCGGCGCGTCGGCGGTGCTTTGGGGTTGATCCGGGGCTCAGGCGGTAACCCGGCTAACTGTCTTTACGCCAGTCACTCATATGGTGGGCGTTGGTACCCCTGGTGGTACCATGAGCGTGGCTCATTATAGCTAATTATGCTTGCAAATGGACATGTATGTACAAGTCCCCCAAATCCCCAGTCAAGGAGGGCAATCTTGGTTGGGGAGTTGATCGGCGGTTTGAAGCGTTTCTCCCGCTAGACTTTGCAGAAGCATAATTAGCGTCAGTGCGTTGTCAACCATGGATTTACTGAGAAAACGCTTTGTGCCCTTTCGGGTGGGCCCCTGCTAGGCCCCCCAGGGAGTCCCCTACTCCCCGGCTAAGATGGACCTCCGGATGGTCGTTGTTATTGTTTGTTGAGGGGAGCTGCACGGAGCAGCGCTGCACGGAGCAGAGGGTGTTGGGTTGCGAGCCCAATCTTAGCACCCAGGTGACGGGGGTCAACGTACCTGATCAGGGCTGTCGTAGACTGTTGACTAGTCCCCGTGTCCCGTAGGGACATTCTGACCGTAACCCCGCGTGGCGGCGTTGTCAGAGAGGCGTGGCCTCGGGATCCGCCGCTGGCGGAAGTCCCCCCGCTAGATGTAGCAGGAAGCAGTGTCAAGTAGACGTGCTTGGTATTTTATTGAGCGGTGTTGCGCTGAATAAAGTACGCAGCTTGTCAGATGAGAAATGGGGTCAGCCAGCGGTGCGCTGTGTAGCGGAGGACGCCCCGTTTACCAAATGAGGAGAGAAGCTCCGCCGGCGGGGTTTCGCTCAGCGGAGACTCCGTCACTTGGAAGATGACAAGTGAGGATCCGCTGGCGGGGTTTCGCTCAGCGGAGACTCCGTCACTTGGGAGATGCAAGTGAGGATCCGCTGGCAGGGTTTCGCTCAGCGGAGACTCCGTCACTTGGAAGATGACAAGTGAGGATCCGCTGGCGGGGTTTCGCTCAGCGGAGACTCCGTCACTTGGGAGATGCAAGTGAGGATCCGCTGGCGGGGTTTCGCTCAGCGGAGACTCCGTCACTTGGGAGATGCAAGTGAGGATCCGCTGGCGGGGTTTCGCTCAGCGGAGACTCCGTCACTTGGGAGATGCAAGTGAGGATCCGCTGGCGGGGTTTCGCTCAGCGGAGATTCCGTCACTTGGGAGATGCAAGTGAGGATCCGCTGGCGGGGTTTCGCTCAGCGGAGACTCCGTCACTTGGAAGATGACAAGTGAGGATCCGCTGGCGGGGTTTCGCTCAGCGGAGACTCCGTCACTTGGGAGATGCAAGTGAGGATCCGCTGGCGGGGTTTCGCTCAGCGGAGACTCCGTCACTTGGGAGATGCAAGTGAGGATCCGCTGGCGGGGTTTCGCTCAGCGGAGACTCCGTCACTTGGAAGATGACAAGTGAGGATCCGCTGGCGGGGTTTCGCTCAGCGGAGACTCCGTCACTTGGGAGATGCAAGTGAGGATCCGCTGGCGGGGTTTCGCTCAGCGGAGACTCCGTCACTTGGGAGATGCAAGTGAGGATCCGCTGGCGGGGTTTCGCTCAGCGGAGACTCCGTCACTTGGAAGATGACAAGTGAGGATCCGCTGGCGGGGTTTCGCTCAGCGGAGACTCCGTCACTTGGGAGATGCAAGTGAGGATCCGCTGGCGGGGTTTCGCTCAGCGGAGACTTGCCATGGTTGGGGGTTTACTTGTCAGGTGGTGACTTCCCTTGGAAGCCAAAGAATGATGACGGTTGACACGTGGCTAACTCTGAGAGGGTTAGCGTCTGGAGGCTTGTCTCCTAAGCCTAGCCGTCTCCTCGTCATTAATGCGAGTAATGATGGATTTCGTAACCGAGGCGACGCCTCGGCTAATCCAGGGAGTTAATGAAGACGTGGGACACGTGTACGGTTGGTACGTGATGTAGTTTTGTAGCGGACGGCTCAGGATTATTTGATGTTGACATAAAAAGGGGGGAACTGAGCGAGTTTCGACATTTGTGGAAAATCTTCAAATCTGAGTTGCCTGCTTCGAGCCTTGTTCGCCTGCGAATTGCGAAGGAGATCCCCGGGTTTGCGTGGAGTAGTCGGGCTGGAGAGGACGAAATCTGTTAGTGAAGACGAGCTGCACTCCAAAGTCTTCGACGTGAGGTTGGTATTTCGGATCCTCTTCCTGTTTCATTGAATCTGCAATGGTGGTTTCTGGGTTTTGGTATTTCTGTTAATGGTATGATATTGCTTCTGTGTTGTTCTCGGAGGGTGTAGGGAGAGATTTGAGGGAGGTTATGGTGTTTGACAGAAAGTTGGGGTTTTGGGTTTTGCTAGACGGTCTAATCTGGGTTGAGAGTGTGGTTGTTTTTGTTTTGGTATTTTTGTGGGTAGTTGTTCTTGGCATCTTTGGCTATATCTGATGTGAGAGTAGGTTAGCTCTGTATTTGTGCTAACTGATGTGGGTTTTAGGGTTTGGGATGGCCAACGTCATAGATATTTCGAGCAGTGAGGATTCCGGGTCTGACGTGTCGTTCAGCGTGGCGGATATGACCTTTATTGACTCGTTGCGTCCGTCTGCCCATGCAGGAACCTCACTGCCAGAACCGCTTGAAGTTGAGCCACTTCGGACCATCCCCTGGGAAATAGCTATGGATCGTGGTTCGCGTCCAGAGAGCTCTAGGGCGGGTGAGGTTGCTAGGCGCGACGAGCGCTTGGCGAGCAATAGTGCTGCTAGCGGCTCCGCTGGCGAAGGGGAAGCGCCGGGCCAAAACGTCGAGTCGGCGTGGTACCTCTCAGATGGCACCGCCGTCGACGAGGCAGGTGGGCGGATGGATGCCGCCGCTGTTAACCGGATGAAGCGGACGTTCCGGTTGCCGGGCTCGGTGAAGCTGCGCCCCCCGACAGCGGATGAGAAGGCCTCGATGCTCCCAGCGGGATGTGCTGCCGTGCACGAGGCCATATTCCGCCAAGGAGTGACATTCCCGCTAGTGCCCAATCTCCAAATTCTTGTGTGCGAGTTTGGCCTTGCCTTTGGGCAGATCTGTCCCAACATGTGGCGGTTGATGTTGGCGATGAACTCCTTGTGGCGCTTGTCGGGGTGCGAGGGGCCTACCGTGGCGGAAGTGCTTCACTTCTACGAGCTAGTGTATGTGAAGCGCCGAGGTTGCAGAGGGTGCGTGAACCTGAGCCGCCGCCAGGGAGCGCCCAAGTTGATTGAGAATCTAAGGGACTCAATGTCCTACTGGCGGGGGACCTTCTGCGTCGCCACAGATGGCTGGGAGTACCACACGAGGTCGAATGTGGAGGGGCCGACGTTTAAGACTAAGTCGGAATTCCAGCCCATCCGAGGTTGGCAACTGGTTTCCGCTAAAACTAACTGGCGGTTTCAAACTTTTGCAAACCTGCGGTTTTTGCTAATGATTATTGTGTTTGTGCAGCGGGACTAAGGTACATTCTGACGCGCGAAGAGGAGTGTCGCGTGGCGAGGATCCGCGGCTGCTGGCGGAACCGCAATTTGCTTGACTTCCGTCTTCTGACCGGTTGGGAATTGCTGGTCGACCTGGGGCTAACTCGCTCTATTGGTGAGAGCCATTCCGCCACACCTCATTTTTTTTTTTTTTTTTTTTTTTTTTTGTTAGTGATCCGGACTGACGGGTGTTTGTGTTTTTCTTTTCAGAAACCCCGCCCGGTAACAAATCTAGTCGCGACGCTTTCGAAAAAGCAATGGATCGTGCCGAGATAGAAAATTTTCTGGAGGCTATGTATGCCGAGGGGCTGGCGGCCCAGCAGACGGTGGTGAACCCGGAGACGCTGGTGCTGAGCCAGTCTGAGGTTGCGGTGGAGCTGCCGATGCCGCACCACTCCCATCTGGGTGAGGATGGCCTGCCGGTAGTGCAGGCGGACACCCAAGTGGGCGGCGGGGAGAGGGGGATTGTTGGCACAAGGCCGCGGGAGCGGATGCCTACCACCCGGCGCGGTCCTCAAAAGAAGACGGTGCAGCCGACGGAGACTGCCACCGAGTCCCGGGGTGAGCCGCCGGTGCGGGTGACGAGGACCGCTGCTGGGACACAACGGGCGTTGGAGAGAAAACGCCGGCAGCCTGACTCCCCCGTCGAGGAAGAGGAAGAAGAGGTGGTGATCGGAGTCCGCCAACAAAAGAAGGCTCGACAAGCTGCGTCGAAGGGTGCAGTGGCGGAGGGAGAGGCAACAGCCGTCAGTGATCTGGACTCCTTTGCCGAGTATGCGCCATTCATGACAGAAGGGGAGCGGGCATTCCTTTTCCATCTGTGCGAGCGGCTGGGGTTCGGGGGTCTGGCGGGCATATCGCGCCCGACGGCAATTGACCAATCGCCCTTCAACTCGGCGTTTGGTCAAATATCTGCGGGGTTACATGATATGTTCGAGGCGGCGTCTAAGCAGCCCCGGATTGAGGAAGAGCTCAGGGGAGAGATCGGAGGTCTCCAGAGGGAGCTGGCGGAGGCCAAGGAGAGATTGGCGGAGGCCGAGCGGGGGCTGGCCAAGGCGGAGTGTGACTATGCGGACGCCCGCGGCAAGCTTAATGCGGCCATAAGGCGGGACCTGGAGAGGAATGAACGCGTCTCCCAGTTGGAGCAAGAGATCGCATTGCTGCAGGAGCGGATAGCCGCTAAAGATAAGAAGCTCATTATTGTGCAGCGGGAGTCTGCCGCCAGACTGGGTGAGATGCAGCGGCTGGACGGGGAGGTCAACCGCCTGAAAAATGAACAGAGTTCTTCTGCAGCCGCCGCCGTTGAAGCGTTCAAGATGTCGGCGGAGTATAAAAAGACATTGACCGAAGCGGCGAAGTCTGGGGCCCGGGCCAATATAGACATGTTGACGCGGAAGGGCGCCATTGACTTTGTAAAGGCGTCACAGCCCGACGTGCCGGTGGTCGAGGGTGTCCCGCCGGAGACAGAAGTCGTGCCTCCCACTGCGGCAGGTACTCATTCGGGCAGCGGGGAAAGTGGCTCCCATCCGCCGGAAAGGTCCCAGCAGACTCCCCAGCAGACCCCGTCGGAGGTGTCACGTGCCGGCTTTCTGGAGGCACACACCCGGGCGGATGGTACAATGGAGACTCCCAGTCCGACAGCTCGAGGGTCCGATCAGGCGAGCCGATCGGTCGTGCCGCCGCCAGTTGAAGCCGGAGAAGCCGAAGACAACCGTTGAAGCTAGCTGAGACTTCCATAGGTTTTTTTTTTTTTTTTTACACTGTAATAATGAACTATTTTGGGTGGGGAGTCCCAGCCCTGAAATGAAATTTCAGAGTTTGACGTTTGTCATGATGTGTTTGTACCGCTAGAGTTTTGACGTAGAGATTTTTCTTTTGCCAAGCAATGAAACATTAAAGGAATTAAAATTGGTCCAAGTGCACCACGTAGCGGACGTGGTCCGCTGACGATTCCTGGCGTTGCCAGTTGCCCTCAGTGCTAGACTTGGTAACAATGGTTTGAATAATTCCTCGTTTCATTGATAGCTGACTGATCAGCGTTTACAAAAGAGGGGTAGTACCCGTTGGGTAGCTTCCCTTAGCTAAATATTGAACAAAAATTTAGCTAAGTCAAGATGCTCTTGGGTAGCGGCATGACTATTTGTAATAATACCGAAGGTGTTCGGTATTCCAAGGGTGGGTCGTTGTGACGCCATCCTTGTCCATTAAGTAGAAGGTGCCTGGGCTAACGACTTCCACAATTTTGTATGGACCTTCCCAAGTTGGGCGAAGCTTTGTTGGCGGTGGAATGACTTCCTTCATTACCCAGTCCCCCAGTTGGAGGTTCCGGGCCTTGACTCTGGCGTTGTAGAAACGCGATACCCGCTGCTTGTTTTGCAGGTTGCATAGGTGGGCCCTGTGTCGCTTTTCCTCCAGGAGGTCCTTGTCCAGGTTGATGCCGTCAGTGTTGGTCTCTGGGCGGTAGCCCTCGACTCTGGCGGTAGGTTGAGAGACCTCAATGGGCAGGACAGCCTCCGTTCCGAACATCATGCAGAAGGGAGTTTCACCAGTTGCGGAAGTTGGGGTTGTTCTGATGGCCCATAGAACTTCCGGGAGTTTCTCCGCCCATAGACCCTTTGCTTTGTCGAGTTTTTTCTTCAGCAGCCTTTTGATTATCTTGTTTGCTGCTTCGACCTGACCGTTGGTCTGGGGGTGGGCGACAGATGCAAAACTCATCTTAGTACCCAAGTTGGCGGTGAAAGAGATGAGCTCCTTGTTGTTGAATTGTGTGCCATTGTCGGTGATTATCGTGTGTGGGACACCGTAACGGCAGTAGATGTTCTTCCAGAGGAAGTGAATTACCTTGGCGGTAGTTATTGCTGTTAGTGGTTCCGCCTCTATCCACTTGCTGTCGTAGTCGATAGCCACTATGATGTACTTGAACTGGCCCTTGGCGGTTTGAAATTTTCCCATCAGATCCAGGCCCCAAGTTGAGTGGATCCATGGGGCGACGATGACCGATAGTGGTTCCGCCGGTGCATGCGGGATGTCAGCAAATTGTTGGCACTTGTGGCATGATCTTGATACCTGGCGGGCATCGTCGCCGAGAGTAGGCCAAAAATAGCCTTGTCGCATTGTGCGATTGGCCAAGGATCTGGCGCCTGAATGGTTTCCGCATTCTCCGCTATGAATTGCTGCCAGAACGACCTTTCCCTCCTCTGGGGTTAGGCAGCGGAGGTTGGGATGGGTGAGTCCCTGGCGGTACAGCTTGCCGTTCTGGATGTTGTAGCGGGTTGCCCTCCGCTGGAGTTGTCGCGCCTTAACTTTGTCGTCCGGCAATGTGCCGTTGCGCTTGTACTGAATGACTTCGTCCATCCAGCTGGTATTGACCTCAATGTTGAAGATCTCCGCCAGGGTTTTTGTGATACTTGGCTTGTCAAGACATTCAACTCTTGTGTCCGCTGGACTCTGATGTGGCTGGGCGGTTGCTAGCCTTGCCAGTGAATCAGCCTTGGCGTTCTTTTCCCTGGGGATTTGTGTGATGTTATGAAATTTGAATTTCTTGAGGAGTGTCTTAACGTACCCCAAGTATGCCGCTAACTGTTGGTCCTTGGCCTGGAAGCTGTCATTGACCTGATTAACGACCAACTGGGAATCACTGAAGATGTTGACGCTGTCAGCCCCTGAATCGATGGCGAGGAGTAGGCCGGCAATGAGTGCTTCGTATTCCGCCATGTTGTTGGAGGCTTTGAAGTTGAATTTTAGTGCGTATTCCACATTCAGCCCCCCAGGGCCTGTGAGGATGACTCCTGCGCCGCTGGCCTTGGCGCTGGCGGAGCCGTCCACATGCAGGTTCCAATCTGATTGTAGGGGAGCTGGCTCCTTAGCGGTGACCATTTCCGTCCCGGGCTCATTCTCCGTGCTGGGACTGGGCTGACGCTCAGTGAGCTCGGCGATGAAGTCCGCTACCGCCTGACCCTTCATGGCGGTTCTTGGCTTGTAGTCTATGTCAAATTCACTGAGCTCGATGGCCCACTTGCTGAGGCGCCCTGAATGTTCAGGGTTCTGCATCACCTGTCTCAGTGGTTGATTGGTCAGCACGTGGATTGTGTGCGCTTGAAAATACTGGCGGAGGCGCCTGGCGGCAACGATGAGTGCAAGAGCTAGCTGCTCTAAGGGTGGATACCTTGTTTCTGCCCCGTTCATGCCCCTGCCGGCGTAGAAAACTGGGAGCTCGTCCTGTCCCTCCCGCCGGACAATGGCGCAACTCACCGCTGATACCGATACCGCTAGGTATATGAACAGTGTCTCTCCTTGCACAGGGATAGAGAGTAGTGGGACTGCCGCCAGATAATCCTTCAAGCCCCGAAACGCCGCCTGACATTCTGGGTTCCAGTTGATGACTTTCTTGTGAGTTGTTTTGAGGAGTTTGAAAAATGGGGCACACCTGTCAGTGAGCCTGGAGATGAATCGAGAGAGGGCGGTTAACTTGCCTTGGAGGCATTGGACGTGTACCTTATACTCAGGGTCTGCCAGGTCGAGTATGGCCTGCACCTTGTCCGGGTTAGCCTCGATGCCTCGTTCACTGACGATATAACCCAGAAATTTGCTGGCGGTGACGCCAAAGAAGCATTTTTCTGGGTTGAGGCGCATGCCATAGGCCAGGAGGATGGTAACTATGATCTTGAGGTTTGCCACGTGTCCGCTGGCCTTTATACTCTTGACCAACATGTCGTCCACGTAGACCTCGATTATCTTGCCCAAATGTTCAGCGAACATAGCATTCATCAGCCGCTGATAAGTTGCTCCGGCGTTCTTCAGACCGAAAGGCATAACATTGTAGCAGTAGAGGCCCTTGTCGGTGGTGAAGGTGGTACACTCCTGATCGCTGGGATGCATCTTGATCTGATTGTAGCCGGAGAAAGCGTCCATCATGCTGAGGAGTTCATGCCCGGCGGTTGCGTCAACCAGCTGATCAATGCGTGGGAGAGGGAAACTGTCCTTTGGGCACGCCTTGTTGAGATTTTTGAAGTCGACACACATCCGCCACTTGCCGCTAGGCTTCTTGACCATGACCAGGTTGGAGATCCATTGGGGATAGATTACCTGGCGGATGAATCCAATGCCCTGGAGTTTGGCGACCTCTTCTCCTATGGCGCGGTATTTCTCCTCGTCGAAGGCCCTTCGCCTCTGCTTGATGGGATGGAAGGATGGCTTAATGGTTAGTTTGTGTGTGATGATTTCGGGAGAGATACCTGGCATGTCCGCATATAACCATGCGAAAACGGCGGCGTTGTCCCGCAGGAATTGAGTGAGTTCTGCGGCTACTTCTGGGTCTAGCTGAGCTCCTATGCGGACTATCCGCTCTGGGTGCTCGTCAGAGATGCTGATGACCTTCAACGATGTTTCAGGATTGACCGGTTCCTTCCTTACGTATTTCTCCTCCTCATCCCTAGGATCCTCGAAGATATCTGGTGGCGGTGCCTGATTTCCTACCGTTAGGATTTCGTGGCGGCGGGTTGACCGCGCAATGGTGGTAGAGTAGCATTCTCGTGCCAGTTGCTGACTTCCCCTGACACAGCCCGTGCCGTTGGGTGTGGGGAACTTCATGAGAAGCATGTATCCGGCGATGATGCATTTGAGCTTGTTGAGTGTCGGCCGTCCTATGATGGCGTTATATGAACTGAAACAGTCCACAATTATAAATTCGGTATGTACCTCCGCCATACATGGACTGGAGCCGATGGTTAACCGCATGTAGTCAGAACCCAGCGGCTGAGTGATATCGCCGGAGAAGCTAAGCAATGGCTCATGGTCTTGTAGTAGTTTCTTGTTCCGCTTAAGGTTGTTGTAACAACCGCTGAATATGACATTGACAGCAGATCCGCTATCCACCAAGATTCTTCCTACTGACCATCTGTCGAGAATGGCATCGATCAGGAATGGGTCGTCATGGGGTAGATGTACTCCGCGCTCCTCCTCCTCTGAGAAGGTGATGGGCTCCCAACCAGACTTTGGGAGTTTGGTGGATCTCTCGTAGCGGATGTTACAGACTTCCTTTGGGTGATTGGCGCGTGCGTAACGCTTTCTTGCCCTGTGAGACATGTTGGTGATTGGAGCCCCGCCGTCGATGGTGTTGATGCGGCCCAGTGGCTCAATGTTGGCAATCACAGGTGGCGGTTGGCGCACCTTGAACTGATCCATCTTGCCGTCACGGTATAGGGTCTCAATGGTTGTTTTGAGAGCGTTGCAACTGTTGGTATTGTGACCGCTGTCCTCGTGGTACTTGCACCACATGCCGGTGTTTCTTGGCTTACCCTTTTTGGGGAATCTCGGTGAGGGTGGCGGTGGTATCTGATCCTTGCACTGATTGTAAATCTCCTCGTACGAGGCTGTGAGGACGGTGAACACTGCATACCGCTGAGAGGATTCCGTCTGCTTGTTGCGATTGTCCCCATGGGATTGGCGGTTGCCCTTGTAGTGGTTGTCTTTCTGCCTCTTGCTTTGGTAACCGCCCTGCTGCCACTCCCTCTTCTTGTCAGCTGGCGGTGCAGTGGGGGCTTTGCTGGCGGTCTCTTGATGGCTGGAGGAGGGTTGAGATGACTTTGTTGGTGTTGCTGGTGGCGGTGGGGTTTCTCCATATGTGATAAACTCTGCCTGGGCATGAATGACCGCCTCACTCATAAGGTGATCATACGCCGCATTTGGATGATTGTAGTTGAGGTGATAGAGGAATGGTCCTTTGAGGAGTCCCTGCTTGAAAGCCGCCGAAGCCATTGTTTTGTCGAGATCGCGGCACTGAGATGCTGCCGCTCGCCATCTTGTGACGAATGCCTTCAATGATTCGTCCCCTCCCTGTCTGACGCCAAACAACTGGCTCGTGTTGTGATGACCGGCGGACAACAAGATGAATCGAGAGAGGAAAGCATGAGATAATGCGTGGAATGAGTCGATGGACCCTGGCGGACACTCGAAAAACCAACTCATTGCCTCACTATCCAGCGTTTCGCTGAACAAGTGGCACAGGGTGGCGTCATCAAATCCCTTGTTGTTGGTGACCTTCTTGAACGTGTCCATGTGGACGAAGGGATCGGTCTTACCGCTATAATGTGACATTTTTGGGGTCTTTGCAAACGCTGGTCTGACGGCTTGCAAAATTGTGGCGGTGAATGGGCCTGGCCTGGACGCGAAGAGTGGGTTTGGGGCTGGCGCCGGGGTGCCTGCCTCCGCCAGGATTAATCTCCGTTCTAACTGCTGCATCCTCTCCAAAATTTGGGTGGTTGCGTCGCCAGCGGGGCCCGCTCGGGCGTTCCGCGGAGCGAACCCCCGCCCGGGAATGGGTAGATTACCCTCAGTCCTTGTTCTAGTCCTCGAGTGGTGGGTGCGCAGCGATGACTCCGCCTCCTGCTCCGGCAATTGTGGGATAGGGGGTGGTCCCATTCCTGCCAGCTCAGGTGGGCTTAGCGGTACCTGCATTTGCACGATGGGTCCTATACCAGCGGTAGGCCGGCTGTGTCTGGTGCTGTGTGACTGCTCACTTCGTGCAGGGTTGGCGTTTGCGTCCAGCGTTCGCCTTAGCTCGTCGAAACGTGTCATCAGCGTGGCCACTTGGTTTTGGGCCTCCGCCTTCTCCTTGCGTTCCTGCTCGCGCTCTCTGTTTGCTTTGTGGAGGTCCGCCAGCGCCAGCTCATACAAGGCGGTGAGGTCCTGACCTGGGGGACGGCTGCTGCTTGGATTTGTTTCACCGCCTGGGTTGACCGGGGTGTTGAATAGTGCGCGGTTGATGCTTACCGCTGGGCGGGCGGGTTGGGGAACGGCGGACTGGTCTGCCTGCTCCCCGATATTTCCCCCGCTACCGTTAGTCATGGTAATTGTGATGGGATGACCTTCTGTTCAAGGATTCCCACAGACGGCGCCAATGTTAATGTCTAAAAGTCTAGCGGTAGCTGGACCTTAGTTAACGCTGATCCGGCAGGCGGATCGATACCTTTGTTGTGAGTGGTTCCCGTTACCTGTCAAATAAAATACAATGGGTGTCAGAGGGAGACCGCGCCGGGCGGTCTTCAACTCTCCGATGCCTAAGTTAGTCAATGTATTTATGTTGACAAAGTAACAGTAGGTAAGTATTGAATGCGTCATTAATGAGGAGAGAGGAGAGAACCTTTTATAGGTGAGGAAGAGGATGATCTTCTCTTTGTTTTCGATGTGGGACTGATGGTGCTTCAGTTCCCAGTTTCAGTAGCTTCTGATGCCATCTTGACACGGCGCGTGGCGGCGCGTCGGCGGTGCTTTGGGGTTGATCCGGGGCTCAGGCGGTAACCCGGCTAACTGTCTTTACGCCAGTCACTCATATGGTGGGCGTTGGTACCCCTGGTGGTACCATGAGCGTGGCTCATTATAGCTAATTATGCTTGCAAATGGACATGTATGTACAGCTTCCTTCCTAGCAATCCTCGCTACAGTGACCACGCGCACTTAGCCTTTCGCCGCGCAATCTCCTGCTCAGATATCAGGATCGCGGCTGAAGAACTTAGTTACGAGCTCTACGCTCCGAACCATTTCGCTCGCCAATTCAGCCTCGTCCAATTGGTGCCATTTCCTCTGTACGATGCTTGGAATTATAACACTTCTTGGCGTAGATTCTGGCCCCCTACCGGGCCTGCGCCAGCACAAAGCATACTCGCACTGGTTGATCTTCCTGACTGGGCTCAGGTTATCGACGCCGTGGACGGGACTGAGGAAGGATATGAAGCATGGTGAGCAGAGGTCTCCGTTAATTGCTGGACTCAACGGGATGATGAACTCTTTGCGGCCATCTTCGGAGAACTAAAAAACCCTATCCTGCAGATGTTGAAATGCTCACTCGCTTCTCTTAGGATGCTACACGATCCCAACCTCTTCCGACAACACAATCGGCCCGAGCCCCTCGCCCGGCCCAGGCTGGTATCGTAATCTGCAAACCCCCTCTGGAGGTAAGTATCTTAGTTCTATCTTATGTATCTTTCTTCATTACTTTCTTTTCACTCACCCCTCATTGGATCAGGAGAACGCGCCATGTTCTGGCAGCTGCACAATCCGCACTTCCCCGGCCGCTGGTCAGCCTGGAAAGCAGAAAGCGGTGATTGCGGAGCCTGAAGTTGAAGATTCCTCCTCTGATGATGATAATCCGCAGACCGTAAGAATCCTCTATTCTTAGGATCATGCCTTCTCTACGAGCTAAGTCTGACCCTTTGATTTTGGCAGGTTGCCGCTGCTTTGGCTCGCAAGCGCAACCAGTCGGACCCTCGCACTGACCCCTGGGAAGAGGATGAACCAATCGCTGATCGACTGGTAAGAAATGGGAAATCCACGTTAGAATTTACTTATCCTTTATTTCAATTCCTGTAACTGTCTTTGCTAGCAGGTTCGTCGCCGGTCCTCTAGACAAGCTGAGGAAGGCTCTTCGGCTGCTGGTGAAGAGACATCTGCCTCTCAGGCCCAAGCACCCACATATTCGAGCAATCTTCCACTTCCTTACTCCAGCACCGTGAGCGACGCGCAATTGGCCTCAATTCCGATGCAGGTCATAGATGCCAGTTCGCCCGAATTTGAAGAAGGAATAGCCCCTTCAGACGCGCCGCCTGAGGAACCGATCGCCGCACAACCCCTAACGCAAATAGCGCTTGATCCCCTTCCTGATGAAGCAGCTCAAGAGCCTGCACCGATGGCAATCCTGCACGAGCCTCTGGCCGCAGAGGTACACTCTCCTTTGAGCATAATGTCTTAGTCCTTATTTTATTCTCTGTGCACTCTAATAATTCTTCCTTAACCACAGAGTCCTGATCCTGTCGGGGAAACAGCTATCGCTGCGGAGGTACCTGTCGCTGATCCAGCAGACCCAATCGGTGAAGATATGGTGATCTCGGAGCCTGCCCCCCATGTTCCTGAAGTGAGAGAATGAGTGAATGCCGAACCGGAGCCGGAAGCGGTCCCTGTTAGAGAGCCTTGGGAGGCCCACGCTGCTGTTGCTGCTCTACCTGAGCCTCCTTCCAGAATGGAAAGGCTTGTTCGTGTACTCGAAGTAGCCCCTCCCGGAGTTATAGATGAGGCGAAGGATGGGCTACAGCGACTTTTCAGCCCTGATATCTTACTGCCGGGCGCGTCCGCCAGAGCTTAGGAGTACTTGATGGTTCTTCGCCGTGAGCGAACTATCACTGAGGCCGAGTTCACCGAGATATATGAGCTGTTACAAAACCTTCCCGAGCGGATCAATGAAAGAACAACCGCGACCGCACAAGTGAAGCAAGCTCAGGCCCATTATCGGGGCCCTGCACAACAGACAGAAACATCTCGCGACTTCTTGGGCGATAGAGTTATCCTCGTCAGAGACTTGCGGATCACACAGAATCATCTTTGGACTCAGATCCAGGAACTGCAAGCCCAATTGACTGCGGTGACGGCCCGGCTTGAGCATGAAGAACCTCTGCTAGAGCAACCCCTAGCGGCCTTCGAAGCGATGTCTCAAAACTTAGCTCAGGCTCGCGAAGCAGCCGGACAAGAGGAGCGAGCTGCTGCTGACGCTAGTTTTCGTCTTGATGAACACTTACTTCGCTTGACCCATGGGGGCTGAAAACTTTAGGCCTCTTATGTTTAGGCCCTTTTTGTTTTGTATGAACAATAATATAATTAATATTTATGTTTTGGCCCACTTTGCTTGGCCCAAATATTACTTTAATTCCGGTAGTTACTGACATCAAAACTGTTGAAAAGATAACCCCAATTTGGGCGGTTATCTCCTTGAAGACTGCCCCGCTTCCCACGCGTTTTCAAATCTTTTCATTTCCGAGATTCTAGCATTCAATTCCATTGATTCTCTCATTGATGGCGTTGAAAGTACTTCAACTGCCTATTGCGCTGTTGGGATCACTATGACTGGCACTATAAATACCTGTACTCAGGGAGAATAAGCAACCAAGCCATCATGTCTTTTCCAGAGATAACCTCGCAAGCCTTGCTGCTCTTTCTTCAGTTTCTAAAATCTTCTTCCCATGATCTCATCCTTAGCCACAAATACATAGGCTTCATGGCTTAATCTCAAGACCTGGGTAGGCCTCATGGACTAATCTCTGGTCCAGTGGCATGTCTTTGGTTTCTGGGAATCTGGACGAACTCGCCAGTCTCAGTTAAACCGAAGAACATGTCACGCTCCTAACGCGGCAGAACCTGATTATGAGGGGTCCCTCTTCTCAGACTGCTCGCGTGGAGCAGGAGGGAGAAGGGCGAAAGGCCACTTTGAGGCCGCCTGTTCTTCTTCCGTGGCCTACCTCCAGGGCTCGATTACGAGGCTTCTGTTTTTCCCCTGGAGGTAGATGTGGTTGTGAGTCGCTCTCGCTCTAGATACCAACTCCATCCCGGAGGATATTCAACTAGAAGGGTTAGGATGGATTATTTCCTTCCCTCTTCCTCCGGTACAAATGAGAGCAGCGGTGACTCAGATCGGAGGAGGATCTGGGTGAAGACAGGAAGAGTGCCAGCAGTACTGCCCAGATCCTTCTCGCCACCACAAGATCTAGGAACTCTTAGAAGATCTGCAATCCTTATGTTTCTTTAAGCCACTTTTGGCCTTGTAATTGTAAATGTAACTGTTTCAATTTGTACTGCTTTTGGCCGCAAAGCCACGCTATGAATGAATGTTTTTGAGCACAAGTAAGAAATATTGTCCTAAAATAAGGCCTCATGTATAGGCCATCATGTATATTCTTAACACACATTGTCAAGTAAAAATTACAACAAAAGTTGAAGTTGGCCTCAAAAGAAGGCCTGGAATTAATCAAAATAAGGCCACAACCAAAGGAAGGCCTTATGTTACAAAGTGTATAGAGTGTTGCCCCCCTAGTATTTGTAGGTGAAGCAAACATATGAGACGAGGGCCACGAAATAAGGCCTGAACGTAGAGATAATGCGAGCCGAGGAAAACTATGATTGCCCCCCAGTCTGGGACGCAGGTTGATCGGGTGGATCGTCGAACCCCCAAACACTAGGGTAATATTTCTTCAGGAATCGCCCGTTGATGGGATTGCGATGGATTTTGCCATCCAAATCCTTGAGATGAAAATCCCCGCGTTCCAAAATGCGGTGAATAACAAAGGGTCCTTCCCAGCGAGGAGTCCACTTACCGCGACCGGTCAATTTCTCGCCAAAAGGCAAAACAGCTTTCCAAACAAGGTCGCCTTCTTTATAACTGCGGCCACGTGTCCGCTTATCATAGGCGCGGGCGATGCGTTGTTTTTCCATCACTAAATTATCCAGGGCTGCCAAGCGCTGCTCGCTTAAGTCTTCGTGTTCTTGCCACATTGCCTGGACATAATCTTCACCTATCAGGTGGTGCTGATCTTGCACACATAAGGAATGAACGTTGATTTCCAAGGGTAAAACTGCATCATGACCAAACATTAGTGCATAGGGTGTGGTAGCAGTGGGATTCCTCTTGGAGGTGCGATAAGCCCAGAGTGTTTCAAACAAAGTGTCGTGCCACTATCGAGGGTTTTTGATCAGCATCTTTTTTAACAGGGAAATAATAATCTTGTTGCTGGCTTTTGCTTGACCGTTGGATTGAGCGTAATATGGAGTGCTGTGGATAAACTGGATGCCGAAATCGTTGACAAGTTGCTCGACAGGACCTCCCATGAAAGCTGCCCCCCGGTCTAAAACGAGCACCTCGGGGATACCAAACCTGTAGATAATGTTACGAAAGATGAACTGGCGAATGGTGGCACCAGAAGCCTCCTTCAACGGTTCAGCTTCAACCCACTTGGTAAAGAAGTCAGTAGCCACAATGATGAACTTATGTTGGAGGGAAGAATAGGGGTGAATCATCCCGATCAAGTCCAATGCCCAGCCTCGCGCAGGCCAAGGCTTAATGATAGGTTGCATGGGAATGTTAGGAACATGCTGGACCAGACCGTGTGCCTGACAGTCTTGGCATCCTTTAGCAAAAGTGATACAGTCCTTCAAGATGCTAGACCAATAATACTCATGTCTTCTGATGAGCCATCGCATCTTAGGTCCCGCTTGATGGGCGCCGCAAACCCCTGTATGTGCTTAGCGCATTAGTCATTTTGCTTCATGGCCATACACGCAGCGAAAATCTATGCCATCCTCCCCGCGCCGACGCAGCTCATCGTCCTTGAGGAAGTAATTTAAGGCAAGAAAACGAGTCCTCTTGTCAGCTGTTTGGTCTGGCTGCTTGAGGTATTGGATCAATGGAATGTGCCAATCAACGTCAATAGGCTCGAGGACAGCGACTACTGGATCATCTGGAGGGTCAGGCCGTACGAGCCATGAAGGTAGCATGCGGCGCTCGACTTTCAGAATGCGTTCGCGAACTCCATATTTCAATGTAATGCCTGTAGCCAACTGAGCGAGCTCATTGGCCACGAAGTTGCGCTCGCGAGGGATGTATTCCAAACCAACGTCGTCAAACTGATCCAGTAACTCAATGGCGTGATTCAAATAGGGGACGAGCAAGCAGCTCGCACATCTGTATTTATCTTGAAGCTAATTTATCACAAGTAAAGAATCGCCGCGGACCTGAACATCTCGGATCCCTAGTTCCAGTAAGACTTCTAGGCCAATAATAAGGGCCTCGTACTCAGCTTGGTTGTTTGTACACTTAAACCCCAGTTGGAAAGAATAAGAGAAACGATCGCCCGCTAGGTTTTCCAGGACAATCCTTGCCCCTGCTAATGTTTCAATTCTTGAACCATCAAAAAACAATACCCATGGCTGTAAGGAGACTGTGGCTTGATACCATATGGCGTACTCTGGAATGCGCGCCAAATCTGGTCGGGTGATAGTTATGGGCGCTATCTCTAACTCTCTCACCGTTGGGATATCCAAAGTAGGGTGATGTGCCAGAAAGTCTGCGATGGCCTGTCCTTTTACTGCTTTCTGAGGAACGTATTGTAGCGAGAACTCGGACAAGGCCAATACCCATTTGCCAATGCGGCCTCTAAGGATAGGTCGCGATAGCATGTACTTGACCAAGTCGGTCTGAGCGATGATGCAAGTAGTAAAAGATAACATGTAGTGCCGCAGCTTGCATGCGGAGAAGTACAATGTAAGGCATTGCTTTTCCATTGGAGTATACTTGGTTTCGCAGTCTGTAAGTGTTCTGCTGAGGTAGAAAATAGCATGCTCGATGCCCTCTTCATCATCCTGGGCGAGCAAGCTGCCAATGGAAGCTTCAGCTGCTGATATATATAACTTCAATGGAAATCCAGCCCTCGGAGGAACAAGCACAGGCGGACTCGCGAGGTAGGTCTTGATTCTGTCGAAAGCCTCTTGATGTTTAGGCTCCCACACGAACTCAGCCTGACCCTGTAGTTTCAACAATGGGGAGAAGGGCTGGATTTTACCTGCAGAGTTAGAGATGAAACGTCTCAGAAAGTTGATCTTACCCAGCAAGCGCTGCAACTCCTTCTTTGTTCGTGGGGCGGTGGCATTGATGACCTCGCTCGCTTTTTCTTCAGGGACTTCGATGCCCCTCTGATGGACAATGAATCCTAGAAAATCTCCTGCTTGAACTCCAAAAACGCATTTGGCTGGATTCATCCTGAGCTTGTGTTGCCGCATGCGCTCAAATACCTTTCTGAGATCGGTGATGTGGTCACCCTTCTTCTGAGACTTCACCACTACGTCATCGATGTAGACCTATAAAATCTTCCCCAGTATGTCGTGGAAGATCAGGTTCATGGCTCTCTGATACGTCGCCCCGGCATTTTTCAGTCCAAAAGGCATAACCACATATTCAAAAACTCCCGCGAAGCCGGGACAACGGAATGCGGTTTTATGTCTGTCTTCTTCTGCGATTGGAATCTGGTGATACCCTGCGGTGCCGTCCATGAAAGATAATAATTCATGTCCTGCTACGGCGTCTACTAACATATCCGCGACCGGCATGGGGTAAACGTCTTTAGGTGTAGCGACATTAAGGTCTCTGTAGTTAACGCAGATCCTCATCTTGCCATTCTTCTTGCGAACTGGCATGATATTAGATAGCCACTGATTGTATTTGGCTACCCTGATAATGCCCGATTTATGCATTTTTTCGACTTCCTCTTTGACGAGGACTTGGGTTTTGGAATTCATTCGTCGCGGCTCTTGTTTCACAGGCCTCTTGTCAGGGAGTGTTGGTAGTTGATGGCAAACCAAGTCTGGTGACAGGCCTGGCATGTCCTCATACTTCTCCGCGAAGCAGTCTTTGAATTCATGTAATAACTCAATGAGCCTCTGTTTCGCACTAGGCTCTAAGTAAGCGCTGATGGCCACTTTCATAGGCTCATCTGCTGTCCCGAGATTAACTTTCTCGATAGGATCTCTGACTTTAGGAGGTGTATCATCCAGCGCTGCTGGAGCGAGCTGAATATCGACCTCAGCATCTTGTTCCTGGTCAGAGAGCTCTTTGTGGACGACCTCTAAGGTCGCGACCCGATCGTAGGCCTCTTTTTCTACTAAGTACGACGATAGTCTTTCGTACAGCGAGTGGAAGGCCTCTATCCCTCCCTCTGGAAGGTTGTAATCCATTAATCATTCAAGGGTTTGGGCACAGCGTGGCCAGGCCTTTCCAAGCCTTCTTTTGCGAGCGTCAGCCCCTACTGTGCCAATTCAGAGGCCGTCACCCCTGTGGAGCGACCTTTATCATCGATGCCACTGACCTGCAATGGAGTGATAAGCTCCAAATCGTATCTAGCATCTACATAGTTCGCTGAAACGGGGAATGGACGAGGATCCGCTTTATCTGTCTTCCGGTTCCATATAATGAGCTCCTGATGAAGATTCGACGGAACACAATAGCTCCTATGGATCCAGTCTCGGCCCAGAATAGCACTGTAGGCTGCATAATAATCTACCACAAAGAAAGCATAAACTCCCTCAGCTGGGCCAACCTTGATGCGCAAGAAAAGAACTCCTAAGGTTTTTGTTACAGTCCCCGCGAAGTTCTTGAGCGTAAGGGATGTGGACTGGATCTTCTCCCTCTTGATTCGGAGCAAGTGCATGGTTCTGGTAGTGACCACATTAACAGCAGCACCGGTATCTACCATGATCTTGCTAACCTTGATGCTACCAACGTCTGCAGTTATATATAGAGGTCTCATGTCTTGGACCATCGCAGGTGTTGGCTTGGTGAAGCTCATGAAGAATTCTTTGCTATGAGCATCCTCCGTCTCAAGCAAGACCGCTTCTTTCACAGGTGTCGTGACTGCTGATGTGATCTGCAAGGGTTGCGCACTGTTTTCCTCAGTTTCGACGCATTCCTGAGCGGCGACCGGTAGTGCATACCGCACGGGAAGTACGTAAACCATGTTGCAAGACGTATCAGCCATGTCGGTCTCCTCTATATCATCATCTAGAGTAAGCTTGGGCTCTTTGGAAGGGGTGTCAGTGTTGAACTACTTAGCTAACCGATCTACCAACGACTCCTCTGTAAGGCCTTTGACCTCACACTGCTCGCGTTCCTGTACCACAGGTGTCTGTTTGGGCGAGCCTGGCTTCGGTTCCCCTTCTGCACTGACCTTGGGGAAGGCGACCACTACACTCTGGACCCTTTTTGGCCTCCACTGTAAAGTCTCGGTAGTCTTTTCCTTGCCCCCCAGTCTCTTGAAAACTGAAGGTTTAGCTTCTGGTTCTTCGCGAAATAACCTGCGCCTGACATAAGGTCGCCTTGTAGGCGAAGTTTCAGTTCGAGCTGGCGGAGGTATCCTTTCTTCGGTGATCCTGCAAAAAAAACTGGGCTTATCTACCCCTGTTGCTTGTTTCTGGAGGCTGTGGGGAGCCACTAATGGCTTGGCAGCAAGTGCCTCCATTTCCTTCTGATACTGCTCTGGCGATTTGACTAATTGCGAAGGCTTGATCAGGCCCTGACCCAGAGCCTCTAAAGCGCGCTTGGCTTCCCCGAACCTGCGTTGTAGTTTCCTTTTCCTGGAAGAGCTTATTTCCACTGCCTTCCCTTTTTCCCTAGTGTACCACTTTCCTTCTTTGATGGTGGCAGCTGGAGCAGGTGGGATGTAGGGCTTGGTTAGAACGTCCTTTCGTTCGTTCGTGGCCTTCTCCGCTTGTTTCTGATCGACCGCGGCTGCTTTCAGTTTCCTGAACAAGTTGGAGTCCTTAGGGGATGGTGGCGACTCCACCCTCTCCTTTTCTCTTGGGCTAGAAGGCTGATAGTTCCGCGACGGCGAGGCCCACTTAATGGGCGGGAGAGAGCCAAAGCGAAACGTCTGCTCGACCTCTTCATGTGACACTTGGATGCCACACTCTTCTTTGCATCGCGAGCATAGGATCACTGGTGAGGCTTTCCCGACTGATTTAGTTGTCTGCTGTGCAGGGACCTCATCCTCGGTAGACTTTCCTTCTATCCCCTTGGTACTTAAATCCAAGGTTGGTTTCCTCTGATTCTGTCTGGACCAGTTCACATCGAACATATTGATCCCGGTGTCAGGAAAAGGGTTCAAGTCTACGAGCGCTGTCGCCGTTACTGGAGCTTCCACCTGCAAACTGCCATTATTAAGCGATACTTGAATCTAGTCTTTGAGTTTCACACAGTCTGCGGTATTGTGGTTCCATAAGTTGTGGAATTTGCAGTACTTCTTCCCTTTCAGCTGGTCCGGTCTAGGAAAAGGTCCAAAATCGGTCTTCACCATCTTCGCGGCGATCATCTCATCCAAAATCTCATGTGCCTTATTGGCATCGTAAGTATATGTCGCGAACTCAGGTTTGGTGAAGGCCATGGATTTGAGTTTGACAGGTTCTTTGGATATTTTTAGCTGCTTCAGGGCTAGATTCTTCCTCCCGGTCAGCTCATAAGCAGCGAAATCATTCTCCTCTTCCTCATCGTCATCCTGAAACACTTCCTCAGTGTGGTGTTGGTAGTAAGGGTCATAGGTAGCTGGCTGGTAGCTCAGGGCCGCTACGGTGCGATGCTTTCCTGGCACATATGTCCCTTTGGACGCATTCTTCCTAGCGTCTGTTTCTCTGAGGAGATGTTCAAAGCTGCCTACCTCTGTGATGAGCTCTCTCATCGACTGGATCATACTGCCATGTTGCTTTTTCCGTTGGCGAGGTTCCAAGCCCTTAACCGCCAGCTTGACTAACTCCTTCTCGGGCAGGATGACATTCAGCTTGGCTTTCTGAATTTGGAAGCGCTGAAGATAGGCCACAGCAGACTCTGTAGGCTGTTGGGCCATCTGAGAGAGAGAAGCCAAGTCAACCTCAGGCTCTATGGCTCCAAAGGTTTCTCGAAACAGCTTTTCCATCGCAGGCCAATCTGTGACGGTCCCTGGCCGAAGTTTGGAAAACCACCTAAAGGAAGCTCCTGAGAGAGAAGTGCCAAAGATCCTGCATTTGAGGATGTCATCGTTCTAGTACTGGCCGCATTGTACCCTAAACCTGGCCAGATGTGTAGCCGCGTTCTCTGTATCTTCTCCTGAAAAAGTAGAAAATATGATATTTTTATAACCCCTGGGACAGGGCGCGAGCATCACATGCGGCGGGAAAGGTCCCTCATAGACCCCATCCACTTGGGTCCTAGGATTAGCCAGCCTGATCATCTCCTTTACCTCGTCGCGTCTCACATACTCCGGACCCGGAGGTGGAGGAGGAGGTGTTGCCACAGTATGGCGGGCAGCCTGTAAGGGTAGTGCCTGGTTCAAAACCCCTACTCCTCCTACATGTACCACATGGGTTGTAGCTGGTGGCTGAAGAGTTACTGCTGGGATGGGCATTTCTTTTGTCAAGGCTGTTATCTTAATCGGGTTACCCGTCTGGTTAATACCATAATAGCTTCCTGGTAGCTCTTGATACACATTTTCTGCCCCGTCGCTATCATATTGAACAAAAGTGGTAGAACCAGATGCGGCTCCACCTACCCTCGATGTTTGATGTTTCTGCCTGGTGGCCTGTCCGTCACCGAGGTGACTTTCTCTTTGCTGCCAACGATAACCAGAGCTTGCTCTTTGCCTTTCTGTGGCGTAGCGCCAACGGTTGCTGCTGGTATAGCGGTGCTGCTGCTAGCCTTCTCTCGCTTATTAGGTGGTACGTACTTGCTAGAGCCAGATGGCTGGCCAAGAGAACCAAGGAGAGCATTAGGGTCCCCTAAAGCCTTGTTCAGCACTTCTCTTGCTTGGTTCAGCTCGGCTCTATGCATGGCCACCTCGGTTGCGAGGCTAGCGCAGTCCTTGCGAAGACCTGCCATATCTGATGCAGTCTGCTGGGTTTGGTTCGCGATGGCCGCCAGGATCTCTTTTTGGTTCTGACTCTACTCACTAGGGACACCCGTGACATGAGCCCTTACTGCACTTTCTGATTGTGCGATCTGTTGTTGGGTGTCTGCTGCATGTTGTATGATGCGTTGGTCTAACTCGCGCATGCGCCGGTCTGTCTTCTCTTGTTCCCTTTCAAAATCAGCGATTATCTTCTTGCGGTGATTTTCAATGTTCTCCATGATAATTGCTAACCTCACCTCCGAGGTCGCTCCTTCTGGAATAGGCTTCGTGACGAAAGCCTCTCTTCCTCCACTTTCCACTGTATTAGGAACAGCGGTGGTGATAACATTAACGGCAGCGCCGGCTTGTTGAGCAGTAACATTCTGGCCCTCAGTAGTGGCCGAGTGATTCTCTTCCCGTTCAGTAGACATGTCGGATGATTGAGCTGGATGAGAGAATCGTTGAATCACTTGTTCTTCAAAAAGACCACGACAGTCCGCGCGAGAGTGCGGTCTGTAACTGGAGGTCTTGTGTCTTGAGCAGTTAGCGTAAACCTTTTGGTAAGGGTTTTCGCTCGACTTCCCAATGGCTGCGTTCACGAAAAGACACTATTACAGGTCCCACTGGGCGTGCCAAAATGTTTGACGCGGAAACCAATTGGCTTGCAAACTGTCTCTTTTGAGCATGTGTGCGCAGGCATGCCAGCACTGTGGGGTGCAGTCGTCGGGGGAGTCCCTTGACCTGACTTCTTCTTCAAGCGCTGTGGATGAGGAGAGCACCAACCTCGTCACAGGGTTCTTCTCTAGCCTTCCGAGAAAGGACTTCTTGCCTTATAGATAAGGACTTTGGATGTGATCTCTTCACGTCACCGAATCGATACTTAGTATTGTAGACTAAGCAGAGCAATCACTGGGAAGTTTGGAGAAAGCACGGGTTTTGCTAAAGCGTGACTTTAGCTTCGCTGGGTTGCGAGGGCGTTACCCTTGCTTCGCTGGTTGTATCGGTGGCAGTAGTACTAGCAGTCGGCTTGCGAGGAGACTAGGACTGGCGGGCGGTCACCGGGTTTCAACAAGGTTGAAGGTTTGCTCCGGGGAGGCTTTGTAATCGTTGGGATTAGTTGATTCGAAAAAAGGGGTCCTTGTTCTGTCCTTGAACCCTAGTATTTATACCTAGGGCTTTGACTGTTCCTTGCTATAGAAGGATTATTGATTGAAGCTTCCTATTCAATCTCTGCTACTTGATTCCAATAAGGTTTCGTTGTCCCTATGGATTATGGAATGGGCGAAGCTGTAACCCAAACCCCAGCAGGCTTATTTTTGGGTCGTAGGTATCGGCCCGCTATGCTAAATCCACTAAAGGATCTTGCCAAAAATACTTTTGGGTTCAAACAAGGGTTAAATTAGAAGGATCTATATTCCTATTAAATGTACGATTACTTTCCTTGTATGATTGAGATTCTATACATTGTAATCCTCTATATAGAGAGGCCTCTATTATCAATGAGAATACACAGCGATTTCCTCTCAATTTCAGTTTCTCTACAACAATATTTAACTTTTTATTAAAATGCTATCTATATTTAGCTAGTGAATAATTAATAGCTAAATAATTTTTTCTTTCTTTGTCTTTTTAAATTTCTTGTCATTTTTAAAAAGCAAAAATTATGTTGCTTTTGTATATTAGAATTTTTACCGATATAAAATAGTAGCACCCTTAATCTTGGATAGATTGTTTTTCAAACTTGTTCGTGCATGATGAGATAATTAAATAATGAGGTTTAGGAATTAGAAACAATAAACAACCATCACTAAGTAGTTTTTTTTTTTTATTGAAATAGGTCAGCAATTTCATTAAAATTCAGCAAGCAGTACAAAAATGAAACACTCCTATGGGGTCGACAGAAAGAATCGTTCTTTAGAACCTCATGAAACCCTATTCTAGAAGAATAACATCCCAAAAAATCCCGATTACACCCACCTTTTAGGAAATTCACCCACCATTATTCTAACAAAAACCTAGAAACCTCAAAGCTTACATTAAAAGAGTTCCAACTAAGGCTCTGATTTTTGCAACCCAAACAGAAGTTAAATAATACTATTGGCCATAGCGACCCAATTCATAGGTGGAGCGGAAAGGAAACAATTGGCCTTAGCTCCCATTCCAAAGACAAACCAGTCCCTAAAAAGTCGTAGGGCCCAATCCATCCACCTCCAATCATGCATCAGGCCTCTAGCCCGTTCCAGGCCCAGTAGGGAAAAATAGCTAAGGCCACCCCACATATTCCTCCACAGCCCAGCAAGCCACTGCCGCCGTCACCGAGGGACGCAGCCAACATGACTGCACTATCTCTAGGGTCGAAAGGCATCCAAGTCAGAGCCAAAACCTGATCACCTCAAATCAATTTCAAATCAACTCTAGTACCTTCGCAAGCAATAAAAAAAAAACCAGTTCCTAAATTGGGACAAAGCAAATCAGAGCCCCCGAGCACGACCTTAAAATCACCCTAGCTTTGATTGGACCCCTGATCTGGTCAGATTAACCCAACTCCGGCGACAGTTCGACGCTGCAGCGAGCCACCAGTGCCAACGTTGCTATCTCTGAGAAACCAACCATCTCTGATACACCCAGCCATCTCTGAGAAACCACCGAACAACTCCGATCTGTGAACCAGTTGTTTCGATCCGATACAGACCAACTCATAACCACACTGTCAGAGCACGGCCCCATTGATACCACCAGAACAGCAGACTTGCCATCCCAAACAACCACCGGGAACCAAATCGAAGGCGGCGCTCCCAATAACCAGACGAACGCAATAAGAAGAAAGAAACAATTAGCCACAAGGCTAGCAGTAGCCATGGCTATCAAAGTTTGGAAATTTTGTCGAAGGTGAGAGGCCGCCGATAACCCTAGCAGAGCGCTAAGTCAAGACTTTATGATCACTAAGTAGTTCTTAGTGACATATTGAATAGTTCAATAATTACTTGAGTTCACAATATAGCCTTTAAACATATCATTTCATTTTCTGTTATATACAGCTTTTATTTCACTTTGTGCCCAAGGTTTATTACGCTATCTAGCACAGTTCCTGTCCAAACAAACCTTGTTTTCAATCTATACAAACCAGAGGTCGCTTAACCCAGGTAATTAGTATCCTTACCATCAAATCAAATCCACTCCACGTGTCTTAGACCAAGTTGTTCTTGCCATGCAGTCTATACAAGTCTCTCCATTTTGACTCAAACTCCCCCCGTGTTGCTTCAAACCCTAGATCCAAACCTAACCTCATCTTCAACACAGTACATGCCTTTAATTCAAAATTCACCCTCAGATTTCACCCCTCTCCAATTCACCCCATCAATTCCCTATTTATACCCTCGTTTAATCCCCCTTATTATTAAGCTAGCTAGCAAAGAGATCCATAGATCCCCCTACTTTTCTTCGATCTTGCTTTCTTCTTTCCCACAGGCCATTTTCCCAGAATGTTCAGCTTCTCGAACTCTTCTGCAAGCTCAAGAAACCCCAACACCAGCTCCATTCCACCTATCCTAGCCGCATGCTTGTCCCCCAGCTTTGAGTCCTCAAGCCATAATAATTACTTCTGCAATCTCTGTTTCAGGGCCTTCCCTAACGTTCTAGCCTTAGCACGGCATCAAAATGCACACCGGCATGAATGAAATGACATTCTTGCTCGTGTGGCTCGCATGCAACAATTTGTTGACAATAGGGTTCTTACTTCACCAGAAGTATCGGTTAGCTGGGTACATCCGGCTGAGGGATCGAACCGCGGTTACAAAAGACAGAAGGTTTTGAAAGTGATGCCGAGTGTTGAGCTCACATTGGAAACCGGGGCTGCGCCGGCCATTTTGCTTGAAGTGGATGAATCTGACAAGAGAAATGACCTGGAGTTATATCTAGAACTGTAATAGATGAGAATTAGAGTCTTGTCTTCTTTGTCATTGTCTGAAGGGTTTTTTGCACCAACAGTGTCTGAACACTTGGGTGACTGACAATATGATACCCGAACTTACAAAGTTATCAAAGTAATACCCAGACTCATTTTTTCTTATCATTGTTGTACTTGCGTCAATTTTCCATCACGGCACCGTCAATCTTGACCACGTGTGACACGTGAGTCACAAAATGAGGGCAAAAAAGACTTTTCCAGTACTCTAACAAACCCTAAATTAATAAATTCAAAATTGAAAATAAAAACTGAATAAATTATTAATCAAAAATCCCAGTCGGCCAAATCCAATACATTCTCAAAAAAAAAAATATATCCTAATCCAATCGTCATGATTAAATATTATCCCCATTAAAACTTCTCTGATCACGAAATTCAAAGAAACCTATTCATTATGATCTTCATCATCGTTTAGAATTTGGATTTGGGATTCTTCAGAATATATCAAATAATTAGTAATCTCTCTCCTCCCGAAACTCCATCTCCAAATCCAGCTTAACCACCTTTCCTCCACCACCACGACAGTGACGACACCACCACTCCCACCTCAGTGACAGCAACTAGTTTGAACATAGCAATTCTTCAGGTTCATCTTCTTAAACCCAGCAAAAAACCAAAAAGAACATAAAAAAAAGAAATCCCAGCAAAATCTCGACAAACCCATTTGATTGGTGATGGGATTGAGTTTCAATTTGGAAGAAACCCATTTGAAAGAAACCCATTCCAACCATTAATCACAACCTGTTCAAGGAAGAGGATGATCTTCAGTGGAAGCCATCTCACTTATCTCGTTTCTAGGATTGTCTTCAGTGGATCTCGTTTCAAACTCTACCTGCCTTATTATGGCTTTAAGCTCATCTTCCTCTTCGATGCAGTGGACAGCCTCTCCAATTATCTATCACATCTAAGAGTTTTTCTTCGTCTCCTCTTCCAATTAACTGGAAATGGTCCCGTAGATCGGCTAACCGTGCAGCAGACTTTGTTGCTGGTTTAGCTATCAGGGGGATGTGCTATCTTGATTGAGTTATCAATCCGCCTTCCTCCCTTTTACATCTTGTTGTATGACGCTGCCCCTCCTCCTCCTTGATCTGGAGCAGGGTGCTTGTTTGTTCTTTTTCTTTTGCTTCTCTTTATTAATTTCATCTTCAGTTATAAAAAATAAATAAATAAATAAATAAAAGAAAAAAAAAAGAAAAGAGGATGATGAATAAGAGAGAGAAATTTAACGAATTGAGTTTTTTTTTTTTTTTTTTGGAACATATTGAGGGCAAATAAGTCTTTTTCGCCTCATTTAACTAATCATGTGCATCGCACGTGGTCAAATTGACGAAGATGTGACGGAAAATGACCGTAGGTACGATAGAGATAAGAAAAATTGAGTCTGGGTATTACTTTGATGACTTTGTAAGTTCGGGTATCATATTGTCAGTCACCCAAGTGTCCAGACACTGTTGGTGCAAAAAACCCTTGTCTGAAATACATAAATGAATGAACGTAGCCTGATTTACTTTTTATTGTTATTTCACCGGCCAGTGGTTTCTCCTACTAATGCCATTAGTTAATTACAACTAATATATAGTTTCGCGCATCCTGGTTTTATATTCAGATTTTTCTAACTAGCTAGCTTAATCAATTATGTACCTTTATAACCCCCAGGAGTTATCTCTCTCTAAATTAATTTCCAAGCTTGGCTTCTGCAACACTAAACGTAGTTTTCTATTTCGGTTCCCTACCTATATATTGTTAAGGGTAGTATAGTAATATGGTTTATCCTCCTATAGTATATAAAGAAAAATGCTGTAAATTGTAATCAACTATTCCAGTCAAAATGTAGTTTTTTTTAACTCTCTGCATTTCTCTTTCTTCCTCCTCCTTTCTTCTTCTTTCTTCTTCTTCCATGTTGAAATTTTAGCATGGTATCAGAGCCATGGCCGCCTGACCATTGCTTCACCACTACTTCTCCGCTGTAATTCTCTCCATCCTTAGCTTCTTTTTGGTTCAATTCACTGAAATCTAATCAAATAAGCCCCAAAATCCCCCAATCGGTATTCTCAAACCCTAGAATTTGCAATCATGGCTACAACATGATCCAAACAGCACCTCCTTCACCCTCTTCGCTCCCACTGGCGCCTCCCTCTTCTCACTCATCATGATCCAAACAGCGTCGTATTACATCGACACCCTCCGCGTCCGCGTCGTCCATCTCCGACCTCCGATCTATCTCATCCGGCTCCATACCGCACAGATCTCTAACCAAACGGCCTGCTCTGATAGTTCTCCGGCTGGAGCCGAGTCGCCGGTGACCACAAGATCTTGGAGTTTACGAATGGCAATTCCGACTCCGAGGGTGATGAAATTTCTGAGTAATTGCCGCTACTGATGGAAGCGCAAGCAGTTGGCAAGGTGAAGAATTGTGGAGCATTGGATGAGATGACCATTGTCTGCTTTGTGCCTGAAAACGGGGATGGACTAGGTCAGCTCAGCCTTCAGCGTTTGATTTGAGCTTTGGCTTAAACGCTGCGTTCCATTTTTGGTAAATTTTTGACTGGTCTTCCTTGAAAGTTCAATTGGTTCAGTAACTTCTGGAAAATTAAGTTGGGTATATTGAGTCTTATTGTTGTGTGATCTACTCTACTTATCGATTGCCCCTTATTACCTGGATTATCAACTCAGTCTGGTTAGATGATGGTATTTGGTGTTATAAGGTTGATATGTTGTGCTTTGGTGCTCTGGTGAAATCGTTTCATATGTTGATTGGAGATATTCAATTGTCCTGGGTCGCAGCCTTTCCTTTCTTGATTTGCTTTTTGCATTTCTTCAATCTTCTTTTGTACAATTACCATTGCAACCAATTATGTACAATTACCATTGAAACCAATTCTGTACAATTACCAAGTCTCCTCTTGCTTTCCTTCAAGACTTTTCTTCCAATTCACTTCTGTACAATTACCAGTCAAAATACCAAGAGATTCCTTTGTTTTGCAGTTCATTATCAGCTTTTCTTTTGCTTCTGTACAATTACCGTTTAAAACAACAAGATCAATCTTTTGCCTTCTGCACTTTTCTTTTTTTCCTTCTTTCCTATACTCTTCTAGGCTGTGGCTGTGGGCACTTCATTCGAGATGGGACTGCTGTAGTTACTTTGTTGACCTTGGATATCTCAGCTCGGTGGTTGTTCTACTCTCACAGTTATGCTATTGAATATGGGCAGCAGAGTGTTTCATAGAGATATTACGACTGGTATTGAGTTGCTGGATGGGATTTTCAATGCAAAGTTTGGTGATTTTAGATTGGAAAAGTTCATGGATCATGATAAGACCTGTATTCTATTGATATATTGAGGGATGTGCTTGCTGCCAAGGAGCAAATGAAGGCTTGTGTTGTTTTTCTTGGTCACTTCGATTTGGGATTCATGTGTTCCAACCATTATGCTTGGTACCCCAAGCATATGGTTGAGGGGGGATGTTAAGGGTAGTATAGTAATATGGTTTATCCTCCTATAGTATATAAAGAAAAATGCTGTAAATTGTAATCAACTATTCCAGTCAAAATGTAGTTTTTTTTAACTCTCTGCGTTTCTCTTTCTTCCTCCTCCTTTCTTCTTCTTTCTTCTTCTTCCATGTTGAAATTTTAGCATATATAATTTACCTGACTTTTTTCCCCGGCCCCTTAGTTTTTTTTTTTTTACCTATTTTTCATGTTTCTTTTTTTTTTCTTAGCCCAGCCGTGAGATCTTGGTGAAGTATGGAAGAAAGCCCTTTTCAGACTATCAGTATCAAATCAAAATGACTATGCTAACAAAGCAACTGATTTGAATATAAGATTGAATATTTCTCGTATTTATAAGTTGGGAAGGATTCAGTGCAGTTCGCACATTCCTAAGATATATTATGAGGGTGGAATCAAAGGAACAACTAAACGTAATTTCGTTTTTCTCACAATTTTCCTCACTGAAAAAAAAAATTGCAAAGCATTTTGTGGCGTTCTCCTCAACATAGTATATACTAGTTTTACTAGTAATTTATTCACATGTAAAGATTTACAGAGTATATTGATTTGTGTTGCCAAAGGTAACCTCTCAGCAGCAATGGCGGGCCCAGAGCCGGCCCTGAGATTTTCGGGGCTCGAGGCGAACAAAATAAATGGGGCGCCTAACCTTCATGTATGTTCGTAAGTTTTCTCTTTTCCCTTCAAAAACCATAATATAGATATAAAATTTACGTAAATCTGTAAATTGTTACCAACTAATTGCAGCTGTTGTGATGAGAATGATAATCAAATTACCTAAATCCTAAACTACTTTTCTGTGGAGAATAAAATACTCGATATTAATTAAGAGAGGTATGAATAATAGTTGAAAGAGTTTCATCATAATCTGTCATAGAGAACATGACAATTGCTTTTAAGGAAAAACAAAATACCCTTGCAGCGGCAAAGTCACTTAATTCATTTTTTTTCTTCTTCTTTTGAACAATAAAATCATTCATTAAAACCAGATTAGGAATACCTTTTAACAAAAGAAAGAAAGAAAGAAAGAACAAAGCAAAAACCAAAAACCACAACCTGGGATAATGAATGGGATAAGCCCAATCAGAAATAACTGAGACCTACTACTAAATATTAGTCTATAAAGCAAAGCTACTTAGGCCCAACACTGAACATAATCAATTTTTTTCTTTAATATATATGAGAACAAGCTTAGATTTTTGGGGGCCATGAAATTGGTGGCCATAGGCACAGGCCTGCTGGGCCTATAGCAAGGGCCGGCCCTGGCGGAGCAAAGCTAGATCCTAGGTGGGGCATTTAGAAATTGAGGAAAAAAAATTTGAAACTCCTAGTATATACCAAAACTTTAATAAAAAAAAAATTATTTTAGTATAAGGTTAATTTAAGATTAAAAAAATTATTAAAATGCTAGAGCTCCCTCAAATACTCCGAAGCAAATTGTAAAGCAATCTTGGAAGCCCACTGGAGACAACTATGTCAAGATCAACGTGGATGGAGCATTCTTACCCTCGATACAACATGGAGGGCTAGGTGGAGTGGTTCGAGGATCTGGGGGTCACTTTCTAGCAGCTTTTGCACATTACATCACCCATGTGTCCTCTGCCAAACATGCTGAGCTAATGGCTATAAGGGAAGGGCTGGACTTAGCAGTACAATTACAGTTGTCACAGGTAATTGTCGAAACGGATTGCCTAGTAGCTGTACAAGATCTTACTCACTCTGGAACTGGTGAGTTTGCTAGCCTCATTGATGACATACTGGAAGTCAAGAAGCTATTGCCGAATGTGAACAATAACTATGTGCCTAGACAATGTAACAGGGTTGCACACCAATTGGCTGGTATAGGTTTCAGGTCTCATCTCAAAGAAGCTTGGTACTCTCAAGCTCCATCTTGTATTTCTGATCTCCTAATATCTGATTGTACCCATATCAGAGCTAAGACTCTTTGACAATAAAACTCTCCCCCTTCAAAAAAAATAAAAAAATTATTATTAAAATTTCCTATTTTGTAAATCACATTTATTAGTTTTACAGTTTTGTAGATGATCTTTTAAAATCAGAAGGAAGTATAGTGTTAATCTCTTAGTGTTCAAAAAAAAAAAAAACAAAGAGTGTTATAATTGAAACCCATATGAAAAAAATAGAAAAGAGATCAGTATTGCTGCTAACCAAGTTCGAACTAGGGACTTAGCTACTGTAAAAAATAAAGGATGTTGGACTACTATACCAAACTGTCAATCGGTAATGTTCACAAACTAAATATAATTTATATCTTTCTTATTGGGTCACAGGATCCACCAGACCCCAATGTGGTTCCATCACTACTCAGCACGCTGCAAAACCTTGCTACTAATATGCAAGATCCATTTTTGTTCGGCATTCTTTTCACGTGCATGTATTAGAAATTAATGTTTGATGTCATGCTTGTAGGAAAGTGCAATCTCTGTCACTAGATTTTTAAGAAGGAATCATTCTTCAATGGTAGAGCTGTGCCAAGTGTTGCACATTGCACTGTGGAAAAGAGGCTAGAGATCACCAGTCCTTCTTCAGGAGTCACCACTAGCACATTGCCTCCTGTTGTAAGGGCATTATTTGGTCCAAAAGAACATGTTGGTGTTGGAAAATTTGGTCGATGGATGTTATTTTCGTCATCAAATTTCGTTTCCTACAAATTCCACAAATACAATATTTTATTAGTAAATAAATATAATCACATTAATGCCATAATAAGCTGAAAATAGAAGACCAACACTAATCTTTTGGATTTGCGAGCCGCCACCCAATAATTACTTCAAAAAAAAAATTTAAGGTTGAGGCGTGTAAACACTGCCCTTAAGAGTAGATTTCGCCCCTCAGAGACAATGTCTCGGTGTAGCAGGTTTGTGGCGCCCTACCCTCCAGGGTACAACAACCGTTAATCCTTGTAAGCGTACACTCGCAAACTTAGATCCTAGAAATGCTTGATTTTTCCTTTGGCATTATGGAAGAGCAAGAACAAAGAACTCACTAGAGAAATTGCTACGGAGAGAAATATAGAAGATAATGAATTTCATTGTGTGTGTAAAAGTAAGAAGTGACAGGTATATATAGTAGATGAAAATACTTAGAGATATGATGCAAATTTAATAAGATAATTATTGGAATATTGTAACTCCCATAACCTTAATATGCCATAATATTATGATCATAATGAAGTAGTAACGTTTAAGCATAAATGTATAGTAAATAGTTTTCAAAGCATTGGGAGTTACACAAAGTATTTTGAAATACACAATCAAAATTTCCAACAATCCCCCACATATTTCAAAATATGGAAGCTGCTAAATGAAAAAGGAAATTGGAAATTATAGAGTGCCAAAGGAAAATGAGAATCCAATGCTTCTGAACTGGTGTCTTTTGGACTATGAACCACCCATAGGATAAATAATTGTGATCCATAGAAATTTGGTGAAAATTAAATTTTCTATGAACCAAAATTTCTTAATATAAATCAGAGAACTACCATCCACACTGAACTCTCGAAATCAAGCATTTTCCGCGGGTGGGCACGAATAGGCCATGCGCCCCTACCTGGATATTCATGAGTGCTCTAGAAGACTTGCCCAAGTTTCATAGGAAGCGGCCCCACTTCCACACTCATATAGGTAAGTCCATCAAGTGTGTACTGGAATCAAACACACCACCCATGTGTAAAGGCTATGGTACTTATTAAGAACAAAGTTCATCCTTATACGTTCCAGTTAAAGCACTATCTATGCACCATAGGGATAGACTCCAAACTTTATTTTGATAGTGCACCACTGATCAACAAGTGACTTGTTGTTACCCATATGAACCTACTTCCTGGGATCGCCATTCACATAAGTTGGGTTGCCATCACTCTTGACCTTTGTTATAGGCATAATCTCATCCCCCTCGATGTATTAACCACTAGCTTTGGCCTTTAGCTTAGTGGTTTTGTCAGAGTATTGGCCAAAATCAACTCTGACCTACACAGCTTATTGAATAATCTCAACAATAAGTAATCTTCATTGGATTTTTAGTTATCCAATCTCACTTAGATATAAGAGCCCATTTTTTTCTTGTTTTGCCTTGACCCCCACATTTTTGAGTATGTCTGGCTCATATATATAGGGAAGATAATATCAAGCCATATATATTTAGGCAACGAATCTTTGCATGTCAAGGACTTGAGAATTTGATAGGCAACAGTATTTACCGATTTGGTGACTTCGGATACTTTAGTCACCCCCACATTTGTAGCCTTCAAATGTCTCTTTGATCAAAATTAAATTTGATCATGGAGGTACATCGAATGTCCATTTTCTCAAAGCATAAACCGAACAACGCAATTAATGTGATAGTTTTTCGGGGCATCAGCGTAATGAACAATATTGAGACGTCAATGAATAAAAACCGCATACATTTATTTGTTTTGAGGCAACATTAACCGAAAGGCAACCCAAAACCTTTAAGGCAACATACTGAGCTAATCATCCGAGCAAATACCGTAGTAACCAACAATATATAATTGTAGTGACAATATTGACGCCTTCAGTGGTTAGACAACCATGTTTAGAGACTTGTTGTCTTTGCATTATATCCGGAAGCACTGATTATATATAATCAGGCAACTATTTTCTTGGTATCCGAATTCTCAAGGCAACCATGTTCATTACTATTAAAGTATCGAGGCAACCGTTATATCTAATCCATAGGATAGGGTCCGATTCATCATTCAAGATGTAAATGAGGCAACACTTATTACTTATAACCAAACTTTAAGGCAAAATTTTTTCTTTTTCTTTTTGAGGACATCAACCGTAGGGACATTAATATTCTGAGGCATCAAATTGCCATAGGCAACCGTCAATGTAAAATTGACAAAATAATTTCTCAATAACACATTTATTTTTCAGGCAACCGAGGCATCATCTTAATCAAGAGGCAACGGAAATATTGAGAGGCAACAACTTTATTATTTCCGAAGAAACAATAATCCGAAGGCAACAACAAAGAACCAACTTTTTGAGTTATAACGGTAAAAATATATTTTAGTGCATATAAAATAATTATGGTTCAAATCATATAACAGAGAATTAAAAACGCTTGCTAAACCATTATATTAATAGCAATTAATGATGCACAATAAATGGTACGAAAATAGAAAAACGATATTATATGTAGCCATTGATATAGAAAAGTAAATGTGCAAAACGGTTAGTTTTTAAGTTACATAATGCATTGAACAATGAAGTGAATGCAAATTAAACTAAAATTAATAGTTGTACACAACTTAAATTATCATTACACCATGCATTACTAACCCAAAAATGCACATTATAGAATCAACATTTAAATGCCAATTGAAAAATCATTAGCAATCAAAATTTACAACCATGCAAATTAAATGCAAAGAATAATTGTCATGGTAGAAGTTTAGAACATAATTTTCCAATATAATGCAGCAATAAACAAAGAGTAATTGTTTTAGGTTTTGGTGAAAAGACTTTCAAAAATCAACACTACTTTTGAAACTCTTCAAAACCATAATAAGCACGTTGAAAATATAAACCAATAAAGTGGTGAAGAGAAATGACTTATCTTCATGTCTAAGCATTCCACAAGGAAACATCCACCAACGGAAATCTACTCTTAAGATTGTTGGAAAATTTGGTCGATAGATGTTATTTTCGTCATCAAATTTCGTTTCCTACAAATTCCGCAAATAAAATATTTTATTAGTAAATAAATATAATCACATTAATGCCATAATAAGCTGAAAATAGAAGACCAACACTTATCTTTTGGATTTGCGAGCCGCCACCCAATAATTACTTCAAAACAAAAAAAAAATTTAAGGTTGAGGCGTGTAAACACTGCCCTTAAGAGTAGATTTCGCTCCTCAGAGACAATGTCTCGGTGTAGCAGGTTTGTGGCGCCCTACCCTCCGGGGTACAACAACCGTTAATCCTTGTAAGCGTACACTCGTAAACTTAGATCCTAGAAATGCTTGATTTTTCCTTTGGCATTATGGAAGAGCAAGAACAAAGAACTCACTAGAGAAATTGCTACGGAGAGAAATATAGAAGATAATGAATTTCATTGTGTGTGTAAAAGCAAGAAGTGACAGGTATATATAGTAGATGAAAATACTTAGAGATATGATGCAAATTTAATAAGATAATTATTGGAATATTGTAACTCCCATAACCTTAATATGCCATAATATTATGATCATAATGAAGTAGTAACGTTTAAGCATAAATGTATAGTAAATAGTTTTCAATGCAGGGGCGGAGGCAGTAAGGGACCAACTGGGTCCCGTGCCCCAGTAAACTTTATTAACAAAATATATTAATTATACCACTTTACTGTTGGAAGATTCTAATTTGGCTATTATCATTTTAATTGCACAGAGTTCCCATGTGCCTGATCCTCTGCTAGTCTTTAATTTGTTCACCTTCATTTTTCTTGAGAGATGATGGCTAGTTTCTGTCAACTATATCTAAAGTATTTTATTTTTTTTAACGAAAATCAAAGGCCATAACAATCTAATTAAGTAATTAACTTCACAAATCATATTGAACTTCACGATCATGACAGGTTTTTAAATGGACAATCATGAAATATTCTCATTGAAGAACAATATAAAAGAACGGGTTTTAAGAGGAATCCTATAAACCAACCCAAGTTAACCTCAATTTTGAAGAGAAAATATTGAAAATCATTTTCAATATGTTTTAGTTGATGTGTCCATTCTTTTACCCGTTACATTAGACAGAGGATTGTTTGATTTTAAGAAGTTCACATAACTTTGGAGAATTTAATTTTAGATGACCCAGATCAAAAAATTATAGTTCTTAAAAAGAGAATTTTTTTTCTTTATTTTGTATATTGAGAAATACATTTTTAATAGTATAGATTATAAAAACTAATATGAAACAATTTCAGAATCTGAAATCTCATTGTACTAGATATAAATTTCATTTTTAGAGCTTTCATATTTAATGTTATTATTATTATTATTTTGTGCCCTAGTAAGTTCAAAATCCTGGCTCCGCCACTGTAATTCAAAGCATTGGGAGTTACACAAAGTATTTTGAAATACACAATCAAAATTTCCAATAGTTGGTGGACGTACGCAAGCCTATTGTGTTGCATGAGCAGGATACACGCTTTAATATCAGTGCAGATGATACACTTGCACTGGTCCCTGTTGAGGAGCCTGTGTCTGTTGATGAATCTGTGCTAACCAAGAGAGGCCGGTCAACGTCAACATTTTACTCTCCAAAGAAGCTGAAAATACTACTGCTAGACTTGTCAAGAAAACCGGTGAGCATAGATGCACCCACAAAGAAGTTGAAGATGCCAGAATTCCCAACCAAGTTCTTTGTCAAGTCTCTTGGAATGGTTGAGGTTCCCGGAAGCATTTTGTTGCCTAAAGAAGCTGTACATGTAGAGAAAGATGAACCAAGGAAGAAAAGGGGAAGATCACTTGGTTCCAAGAACAAAAACCCTCCAAAATCAAAGAAGGTTGCTAAAGCACAAGAACTTTTCCTTGCATACATCACAAAGCCTCCTAGCCCTAACTTGAAGGGCAAGAAGAAAATTTAAGTTATTTTTCTTTCTAGACTTTGCCTATTTACTATCTGTTTTCATAGTTCATATGATCGCTTTTAACAAGTAAGCAATAGATGTTTTAATGAGCGGTGCTATCTTGCATGCCAGTTTTCTTACTTGCCTGTATTCATGGCAGTGGAAAGTACGTATTTTGCTGCTCTAGCTTGAGTTGAATGAAAATTTATTATCTTGATTCAAAAACTAAAGAACAGTTAATAAATAAAAATGTCATGTTGAGGTACAATAATCAATTGTTGAACGATTTACAGCAAAATGAAGTATAACAAAGTAGCCTGGCTACTTGGCTTTACCATCTTATAATATGCGTAATCAAGTAAAGTTTTAGAAAAGGGATTTGATCTTAACTATCTCAAGGAAAAAGAGTTGGAACGAAAAACATCTTGGATTTATCTAAACATGTTCTAAAGCAAGATAGATAATGTTTGAGAGCAGATTGACAGTATCTGGTTGCATTAATGAATTGAACCTTCTTTTTCTTTTCTCCGATAAACCTTTGGATATTTACAAAGGAAAATGATTTGTGGCCTCAATGAGGCCTAAGATTTGTGGCCTCAATCCTAGGTTTCATGCCATGTCACCTACACACATCACCGATTTGCCAAATCATGCCATGTAATTCTTGAGTAAAAAGACTATCTTATCCTTCCAAAATCTAATGGCTCTAAATTATTTTGATTTTCATCTAAAAATAAAATATATTATTTTAATTTTTTTTCTTTTTTTCGTTATATATATAATTATATATATATATATGTTTGTGAATATATATATATATATATATATATATATATTCACAAACATATATATATAATTATATTATATATGTATATATATAATTAGTACAGAAATTTATATATGTATATTCGATATAGAATTAATATGGTATAAATATATATATATATTAATGTCATAATTCTAACCCACAATTTTTAAAAAAAATTGATTAAAAAAAAAGTCAAATTTAAAATTGATTCCACAAAAATGGAAAGAAAATATATTAATATCTTAATTATAACCCATCAAATTTGGTAAATTGAAGTAATATTCAACTCTTTTAATAAATGAATTTAATAAAATTAATGGAAGATTAGTTTACCTTACACTAACAAGTTAATTAGAAAAGTCAAAAATTAAATTGGATCTACAAAAAAGGAAAGAAAATGTATTGAAATCGTAATTAAAACCTATGAAATCTAATAATTGAAGAGGTAAGAAAATATCATTAATAAATTGAATTGATAATATTCTAGATTCCATCATATATTTCAAAATTTCTTGATAATTTAATATTGTCGCATCCAAACTCAACATTAGGAAGTGTTCCTTAAAGGTCAAGTGAGACTTCATTAATACAACTGTTCGTTTATTTTTACATGAAAAAACAATCATAATGTTATTAATACGATGTAGAAATTCAATGAACAATAGGTGCATAACACAGCAATAATCAAATAAAAAGTGCAATTAAGGAAGGTGTAAAATAGAAGTCATCGTCCACATTAACATTAAAGTCAGCTAACATGTCTTACACGAACAAATAAGTAATAAGTAGCTAATAATGAGCCAGTAAAGTTTACTGGGGACTTTTCCCTAATGACATATTTACACTGAAATAGAAATCATCATCCACACTGAAATTTAAAGTCAGCTAACATGTCTTACAGTAACAAATAAGTACTAAGTATCCAATGACGAGCCAGTAGAGTTCACTGGAGACCTTTACCTAAAGGTATATTCACACTTAAATAGAAGTCATCATCTACTGAAACTGAAAGAACTAACATGTCTTGTACGAACAAGTAAGTATTAAGTAGCCAATGATGAGCTTGTAGAGTTCACTAGAGACCTTTACCTAATGGCATATTCACACTTAAATAGAAGCCATCATCTACTGAAACTGAAAGAGCTAACATATTTTGCACGAACAAGTAAGTATTAAGTAGCCAATGATGAGCTGGTCAAGTTTACTGAGGATCTTTTTCTAATGGCATAATTGCACTAAAATAGAAGTCATCATCCAAATTGTCTTACAGTAACAAATAAGTACTAAGTAGCCATTAATGAGCTAGTAAAGTTCACTGGGGACCTTTTCCTAATGACATAATTACACTAAAATAGAAGTCATCATCCATACTGAAATTTAAAGTTAGCTAGCATGTCTTACATGAATAATAAGTACTAAGTAGCTAATAATGAGCCATTAAACTTTACTGGAGACCTTTTCCGAAGGACATATTCACACTAAAATAGAAGTCATCATCCATTGAAACTTAAAATAAGCTAGTGTGTCTTGCACGAACAAGTAAGTACTAAGTAGCCAATGGTGAAGTTCAACGGGGAATCTTTCCCTAATAACATATTCACACTAAAATTGAAGCCATATATCATTCACGTTGAAATTGAAAGTCAGCTAAGTACTAACATGTTTTATACGAACAAAAAAGTACTAAGTAGCTAATAATGAACAAGTAGAGTTCACTGGGAACTTTTTTCTAATGACATATTTGCACTAAAATAGAAACTATCATTCACATTTAAAAATCATTATTGTCTATTGAAAAATTTGGGATCAACAAAACAAGTGTACTTTCAAAAATTAATTTCCTCATGTGCAATATATTGTATTCCATATTAAGCAATTTCTTTTCAGATATCAACTTCCCAATCAATTTAGATATCTAGGTTTTCAATCACCAGATTTTATGAGTTAAAATTACAATTTAAATACATTTTCTTTCCATTTTTGGGAATCCAATTTAATTTTTGACTTTTCAAATTAACTTGTTAATGTAAGGTAACTAATCTTCCATTAATTTTATTAAATTTATTTATTAAAAGATTTAAATATTAGTTCAATTCACCAGATTTCATGGATTATAATTACGATAATAATATATATATACACACACACACACACACCACATTAATTCTCCATCCAAAATATATAAATTTTTTGGATGAATTATATATATATATATATATATATATACACCCATACTTTTTTTCGAATATGTATAATGAAAAAAAAATCCAAAATAATGAAAAAGAAAGAAAGGAAAAAAAACCAAACAATATTTTTTGTAGAAGAAAGTCAAAATAATTTAGAGCCGTTATATATTCAACAACATATATATATATATATATATATTCACAAAAATATATAAATATAAAAAAAATTTAGACGAATTATATATATATAATAAAAAAAAGAAAAAGAAAAAATAATAATGTATCTTTTCTAGAAGAAAGCTAAAATAATTTAGAACCATTAGATTTTGAAATGATAAGATAGTCTTTTTATTCAAGAATGACATGACATGATTTGATAAATTAGAGAGGTGTATAGGTGACATGACTTGACACCTAGGATTGAAGCCACAAATCTTAGGCCTCATGCATTGAGACCCTATATCATTGCCCATTTACAAATTCCAGTTGTAAGGCCTTCTCCAGCTGAGGGTTGCAAAAAAATGTTTTATCCAAGAAAATGCAACCCCATTTGACACTATTTATCTAAGTAGTAGGTTTTATAACCAAATCAACTTCAACCAACAAATTCTATAATTTAAATCATTTATGGTTAATGCACATGGGGGCGCTCACTTTGCCTTTAGCTTGAGCAACCAATAGTTCTATTCCATGTACCAAATTTGAAACTTTATTTAGTATTTTAGAACTCCAAAATGGAACTGCTATGTTCTATTCCATCAATTGGAGATGGATTTTGACCAAAGGTTTCTATAATTTAGTTTAGAAACCATCCATTGGAGATGGCCTAAGACATGCATCATGGACTAGATAAACAAGACCTTGTTTTTATGAGACAATAAAATTTAAATCCGCTCTTCGACCATGTATAAAATGATTCCGTGTATTTGTCCAAAAAAAAAATTTGATTTTGTGTAGGTAATAGAGAAATTGTCTCTATTAACTTGTGTAGATAAAGAGTGAAAAATTAGTTGTAAATTTAAGGAAGAACATTATCATTACTAAAATAAAATATAAAAAATTGAGGCATAAGTTACTTTTTATGGCATGTTCTCTGACGAATATAGAAAATGATATAGTTTCCCAGTACGTAAGTACAGAAACTTTCTACATTATTGTCAACTTTGATAGTTGGGCTAAATACTGATTACTAAAATTAATTCAGTCCCTGAACTTCTAATTTCATCAAGAACACCCCTGCACTTTCAATTTTGATCTAATAGGTCTAATTTGTTAATCTTCTGACAATTGAGTCATTTAACTTGTTGACGTGGCTCATATATGACCTCTGTTTTATGATATGGTGTTGAGGTGGTCTGCATAGTCAATTTAGGAGTGAGTCCTACTATTAGAAATCTATCAAATAAATAATTTTTCAACAAATAATCCAACTATAACTTGAACCCATAACAGAATATTAACGAATTTGATCTATTAGATCAAAATTGAAAGTACAGGGGTATTTTTGATGAAATTATAAGTCTAGGGACTGAATTGATTTTTGACCTAAATCACATGGTAGTAACTAGTATTTAGCCCTTGATAGTTTGTCATACATCTATATATATTAACAAATATATGTTGTAATAGAGATATTGGGAAATTTTTTTCGTAATAATCTCAAAAAATTTCTTTAGTACAAATATAGTAAATATATAAGCTCTTCATTATAGAGATTGAGTTTACCTAAAAACAAGAAATAATTTTGTTGTCGAAGCTTATTGTAGTTCTCTTTCCTTGTATCTGTCACTAACTTTGAACATTTTGTCATTGTTTATTAACCAAGTAATGATAAGGACCACGGAAGACAAGGATAGGGGGATGGGTTTTTCTTTTTTCTTGTTGAAGATAGGAGGTAAGAATTTGTGTTGGAAAACTGTGGCTCATTAGAGCTTTATGTAGTACCCTGGAATTTTTTGAGGATTTTTTAGAATCTAATTAGTGATTATTGGACGGTTTCGTGGCTCGTGGATAGAGCGGAAGTGTTTCGGGCGAATAATTATTCAGGAAGCATTATTTTAAGGGAGGCGCAAGGGTTGACTTTTTATTCATTGTTTTTCTCTAAAAACTTCCTTCACAAAAGTCATAGAGCGCATCAATACGAGTTCGTGGACATGTGAAATGCAAAAATCGGAGTTCGTATGAGAAAGTTATGAGTGATTGAAAATTGGGAAAATTCTATAAATAGAAGTTTCATTTTCAAAAATTACTATTTATATTTTTGGAAGATTTCCTTTTCCGGAAACTCCAAACTCACCGTTCTCTCTCTTCTTTTTCGACTGACCTGACCGGACCCAGTTTTCCGACCCGGACGAGCCTAGATCTTTTCACCTCCTCCGTGCACTCTTCCCTGTGGCATCCTCTAGCATCGATTTTCACCCATGGTGGAGTTGCAAGGCGGCGAAGTTAGAGGCAGTCAGACCCGATCGGTTCTCTGATCTCCGACGACGGCAGGGCTTCAAACCAAGCTTGTGGAGCTCGCAGCAGCCTTCTCTGTCGATTCTTGGTGGTTGTTTGGCGCGATTTACGTGAGAATTGGTTCAACTCGAGGTGAACAATGATCCTCAGCTTGTGACTACGATCTAGGCCGAGTTGGCTTGAACCCCAGGTATTAAAGTTGTTCTATTTGGTGTTCTTGACATTTTGGACTGTTGGATAAAGATGGTTTTGAGTTTTGGGTGGTGGTGGTTGTGCCACTGCCTGTGGCTGCATTTTGGTGGTGTTCTAACCATGTAAGGGACAGTTTCTTGTTTTATATATCATCTACTCGTCAATACAAGCATTTTGATATATAATACATGATTTTTGGTGAGCGAATGAATATGTTATGATTTTTACAGTTTCGAACCGTTCTAGTATTCAGTCCGTGAGGATTCGAGCATTCGATCGACTTGTGGTTTTGACATATATATATATATATATATATATATATATATATCGATTGTAGAAGCATTCAGGAGACATTGGATGGTCTCGGATGAAGTTCTACCTCGATTGGCGTTACTTTTGGGGATTTTAGTTCGAAACGGGAGTTTCAAACTTTAATCACTTTGTGATTCGTGCATTAAATCGAGACCCTATGTGTTTAGGTGCTTGTTAGACTTGTGTTGAATGGATTCCAGCGATTTGTGCTTGTTTTGGTTAGCATGTGAAAACGCAGCAAGATTCAGTGGTGAGTAAATCTCACAATATTCGTTATGAGCATAACTACCATATTGTCTTGGAGTTATTAGGTTAACTATGACTATAGTTGGTATTAGTGGCATTCCTAAGTGGATGACTACACACACACACACACACGTGAAATATATATGTATTGGTGCAATTGTTGTGATATGGGCAGCATAGGACGTATTGAGTTCATTATCGTTGGAAATAGTGAAATTGAGTATTGAGTTGTGATAATAGAATTTCATTTGTTGAGATACCATGGGTCTAGCATGACCATCTTAATTGGTGATTTAAGATATGGAAGCTTGTGTAGGAATATCTGTGTAATGAATAGTTGAAATCAGTGTGATGAATATTGTGATGATTGTCATGTAAAGCTTGTGTAGGAATATCTGCGTAATCAATTGTTGACATCAGTGTGATGAATCTTTGTGATGATTTCTACCTGTGTGATGACCGGTGAAATCTGTGTGATGATCAGTTGGACGATTTCCATCTGTGTGATGACCCGCGAAATCTGTGTAATGATCAGTAGGATGATGGTTATCTGTGTGATGACCGGTGAAATTTGTGTGATGATCAGTGTGCATGATGACTGCTCGGTATTGGAGTTGAATTGTTATCAAGTTAACAAAGATCGAGAGGACTGCTGTGATGGTCGAAGCTACCTACGGATGTCAGAGTGTGGGGTTATGATGATTACTATGACTTGAATTGCTTGTCTTAATGTGACCTCCTGAACTAAAACTGTACACAAGGGTTACTATGAATTGTTTCGCTTGTTTTGAATTGTGATTGCCTTGTTTTCTTCATGGATTTATCTGTTGATGGTTTGATTTATCTTAAAAGCCATAGTGGTGACGATTGTACTCTGTGGTGAGGATAGGAAGGTGATTCATTGATTGTCACCTTTGATGTCATGTTCATGACAAAGGCTTCCAGTGGAGAGGAAATGAGTGTGATTTTGGAATTCGCCGTAGTGCATTAGAATGGTATCAAACATTGCTTGAGGAAGTCTTGTTTGACTGAAATTTGTGTAATTGGATGCTAGGTTGAGAATCTGAGCATAAAGTTTTAGTCACGAATTGACTTATGTGAGCATGATACGGAAGGATATGAAATTCATGGTTGTAAGTGTGAATTATGTGCATATTGTCATTTAGGTTGAGGTGACTTAAGATTGTATTTCTCCTTTATGGTTTTGAGTTTACTCATACAAGATTTCATAAGCTTACCGGGTTTTTGTGTGGCAATCCGGTGTTGGAATTTTAGTTGATATTTCAAAATACACAACTATATGGTGGAAGGTATTTGCCTTATTTTCTAAATGCGTCCATTTAAATTTTAGAGTTGTGAATTTTCATTTTTTTTTAGAGCATTTATTGGGGATTATAAATTAATATTTAACTCATATTAATATATATTTATCATTATCATAACCTGTCTAGTATTTATTTCATACATGGGGTTATAACGGTTACCGATTTTGTAACCCCTCTATTATCATTCTAACTCTTTATGATTTGTATAATTATACTAGCTAGCAACTCCTTTATAAGCCAAAACACCACTTGCTCCATTGCGACACATATTCTCTCTCTCTCTCTCTCTCTCTCTCTCTCTCTCTCTCTCTCTCTCTCTCTCTCTCTCTCTCTCTCTCTCTCTCTCTCTCTCTCTCTCTATTGAATTATTTTTATCCTAAAGTTTTGAAAGTTTTACTATTTTACGGTTTGCCAAAGGAAAGAATCAAGCAGTTCTAGGATCCAATTTTGCAAATGTACGCTTACAAGGATTAACGGTTGTTGTACCCTGGAGGGTAGGGCACCACAAACCTGCTACATCGAGACATTGTCTCTGAGGGGCGAAATCTACTCTTAAGGGAAGTGTTTACACGCCTCAACCTTAAACTCTTTTCAAGTAATATGTCCTTTGGAAGCCTATAAATCCAAGAGATAAGTTCTATAATTCTTGTTATTTAATTTATTATGACAATAATATTATGATTATTATTTGTTATTAATATATATTGTATTTGTGTGATTTTGTAGGAGAATCAAAATATGGTGACAGAAGTAGCATCCATTAACCAAATTTCCAACACCTGGTGCACTATTCGATGGTGTAGGGGTTAATCTTGCAGCTCAGGGTAATCGTGGCTGAAGCTGAGGTTGTGTGCTGGCAGCATTAAGGTGGGAATCTAATTTTGTGACTTTACCGTTGTTAAGACTTCCGCTTGTAGTAAGCTCTGAGGAGTATTTTACTTATTATTTTGTTGTGGCAAATTAATTTGTAAACTTGTGTAATATATGACTCTGAGTAGCGAGTATATATTGACATTGTGGATTCAGGACATCAATTTGTACTTGGTTTAAATGGAAAAAGTTTTTCAGGTATTTTGTATTGATGGTTGAACCATCACGCATGTATGATTATGGGATTATATATTGATTTTTAATTCTGTTTAAAAATCGGGGCGTGACACCTTAGGAATCCCACAATGAAGAGTCATCTATCTTTGGATTATAAGGAATGGTACTACAACCAATAATATCGAGGCACTTTATATTAAAACTCCATACCCATTTTCCCTCTGGGTAGATAAAGTAGGGGGAATATCGGCACTATTGAACTCATGTGTGTAGGACTCATTCGCTGCTTCCGCACAAAAAGTCATATCCGAGCCCAATCAATGCTTGCTTTACGGTGTCTCATATAGTTGGCTTGCAATTTGAAAGAGCTCCCACTAGGATCACAAGTGTGATGCCCCGGAAATTCGTATTTATTTTCCGAGGATTTTCTGGAATCTAATTTATGGTTGTTGGACGGTTTCGTGGCTCGTGGATGGAGCGGAAGTATTTCGGACGAAATTCTATTTGAAAAGTGTGGTTTTAGGGGGGTTGCCAAAGGTTGACTTTTGATACGTTGGGATTCTCCGAAAACTTCCTTCACGAAAGTTGTAGAGTGCGTCAATACGAGTTCGTGGACATATGGAACGCGAGAATCGGAGTTCGTATGAGAAAGTTATGGCCATTGGAAGGAATTTCCATTTTAGTATAAATAGAAGTTTCCCGAAGGAGAAACTTACTATTTTCATTTCCTTCCATTTCCGGAAACTCATTTTTTTTCTCTCCCTTTTTCTCTCTCTGTCGATACCTTCAGTATCGAAGAAAACCGCCTGACCCGGCCGATCCGACCCGACTTTTCCGGCCAACTGCGGCGGTCTCCGGCCGTGAAACTTGGCCAGCAGGGTCGCCTCCTCCGTCTGGTCGTCCCTCTGGTGTTCTCTATCGCCGATTCTTCTCCACGGCGGCGCTGCAAGGTGGTGCAGCCTTGTGTTTTCGGACCCGGCCGGAAAACTCAACTCCGGCGACTTCATGGCTTCGGGCTTCCTTAGTTGAGTTCAGAACAAGCTCGCCGATCGATCCCTGGTGGTTGTTTGGATCGATTCACGTGAAACTTCGATCAACTCGGATTGGATTACTGTTCACGGCTTGTGAGGTAGTTTTCGATCCCTTATGCTTGTTTTCTGACTTCGATCCAGTTATGAAAGTTCACAAGCATGCTTAGATGAAGCTTTTTGATGTTGGGAGTTTTGTGATATTTTGAGTTTTGGCCGGCGGCGGTGCGCCACCGCCTGTGGCGGCGTTCCGGTGGTGTTCCGGCCATGTATGGGACTGTTTCTGGTATTATATGTCTTCTACTCGTCGATACGAGCGTTTCGATATATAATATGCAAATTTTGGAGTTCGAATGGATTTGTTATGATTTTTGCCGTTTCATATCGGTGAATTTATTCGATCCGTGAAGATTTGAGCGTCCGATCGACTTGTGGTTTGGTCACATCGATCGTGGGTGTATTCCGGAGACTTTGGGAGGTCTCGGATGTGGTTTTGCCTCGATTGGCGCCACTTTGGGGGATTTTAGTTCAAAACAGGGGTTTCGAACTTAAATCAAATATAAATCGTTACTAAGTTGGAACCGTTTGTGATTAGGTACTTGACGAAGTATTTGGACGAGTTGTTGGTGATAGTGTTAGTTCGGTTCTGTATTGAAGACGCAGCGGGATTCTGAGGTGAGTAATCTCACGAAGTTCATATCACGAACGGGTTGACCCTATTTCTTTGAGAGTTATTTAGTTAACTGCAAACTATGGAGGGTGTTAGTGACATTTCTGAGTAGATGACTATGTGTGTATATATATATATTATGGGATGTATATATATGCATACGTATTCATGTATTAGTTGTGGATTTGTGGAACAATATGCATGAGTGATGCTTTTTATTGTTTTGGGTTGTGGCTTTTGGAAAACAATTGGTGGGAAATGGTATTTCTATTGTTTTGAAAAGTGTTTGAGGATTTGAGAGTCACAGGTTGTGATTTCTCCTTTTGAATTGATTTAACATGTTGATCTGACGACCGGTGGTCTGAGGATTTGAGAGTCACAGGTTGTGATTTCTCCTTTTGAATTGATTTAACATGTTGATCTGACGACCGGTGGTCTGAGGATTTGAGAGTCACAGGTTGTGATTTCTCCTTTTGAATTGATTTAACGTGTTGATCTGACGACCGGTGGTCTGAGGATTTGAGAGTCACAGGTTGTGATTTCTCCTTTTGAATTGATTTAACGTGTTGATCTGACGACCGGTGGTCTGAGGATTTGAGAGTCACAGGTTGTGATTTCTCCTTTTGAATTGATTTAACGTGTTGATCTGACGACCGGTGGTCTGAGGATTTGAGAGTCACAGGTTGTGATTTCTCCTTTTGAATTGATTTAACGTGTTGATCTGACGACCGGTGGTCTGAGGATTTGAGAGTCACAGGTTGTGATTTCTCCTTTTGAATTGATTTAACGTGTTGATCTGACGACCGGTGGTCTGAGGATTTGAGAGTCACAGGTTGTGATTTCTCCTTTTGAATTGATTTAACGTTTTGATCTGACGACCGGTGGTCGGAGGATTTGAGAGTCACAGGTTGTGATTTCTCCTTTTGATTTGATTTGACGTTTTGATCTGAGGGTCAGGTTGGCCTAAGGATCTGGGGTTGCAGGTTGCATCCTCATGGAAATATTATATCGTAAGATTGAACCTTGGCCGGGTGACAGGTTACGATTCAGTTAGAGCTCTAGTCTGTCTGCCATCGTACTTTAAGGATCTAAGTAGGTTACTTAAGACTCCTGGGTACATGTTTTGTCCAGGTTGGACCGATTTGTTGTTTTGTCCAGGTTGGACCGATTTGTTGTTTTATCCAGGTTGGATCGATTTATCATATTCTACTTGTTAGGTTAACAATGGGTATGATTTATTTGTGTTGATGTTTTGTCCAGGTTGGACCTATTTGCCGTTCTGTCCAGGTTGGACCTAATTATTGTTTTATCCAGGTTGGATCGATTTATCATATTTGAATTGTTAGGTTAACGATTTATATGATTTTGTCACGGTGTGACTTTCGTTGTTTCTTTTGGGAAAAGAGTATTGTTTTTGGAAGCATGGTATGTTTCCTTATTCGCGAGTTGAAAGGTTTTCCTCGTTTTTGGCGTGAGTTATGCATGTGTGGTTTGAGTTACTCATACGGGCTTGCAAAAGCTTACCGGGTTTGTTGTGTGGCAACCCGGTGCACCATTCCAACGGTGTAGGGGTTAATCCTGCAGGTTAGGATAATCGCGCTGAAGCTGAGGTAGCGCCTTTGCAGCTTTACGGTAGGAAGCCAATTTTGTGACTTTACCGTTATAAGGACTTCCGTTGTATAGTTACTCTGAGTAGCCTTTACGTTTTATTTTGTTGTTGACAATTTAATTCGTAAGCTTGTGTAATATATAACTCTTTGGAGCGAGTGTATATTAACTTTGGGGGTTCAGGGCATCAATATGTGTGTAAGTTAAGGGAAAAAGATTTCAGGTATTTCGTATTGATGACTGGACGTTCACGCATATATAATTATGGGGTTATATATATCGATTTTCATGTGTGTAAAATCAGGGGCGTGACAACAAGATTTGGAATTTAGATGCTTGTGGTCAAGGTGGAGCTATTAGAATTTGGATCATGCGACAATTGGAGATTACTTGAATCACGGTGGTGGAGATTGTTGGGAAAATGTGATTTAGATTAGAGCCCTTTGGAATCCCACATCACAAAAGTAAAGAGTCATTCATGGGTTATAAGGAATGGTACCACATACATCAATGTCGAGGCCTTTTATATTGAAACTGAGAACTCTCCATCTGATGACTAAAGTGGGGAGAATATCGATATTATCAGACCCGTTTGTGTGAGACTCATTCACTGCTTTTGCACAACAATTTGAGAACCACGTGTCTCCTTACTTTATTCATTAATTTCCACATTTAACTTCTCTTTAGGGTTTAGGGTTTAGGATTGGGATATTGTGCTTCTCATATGGAATAAGGATTGGGATCCCCAATCCTCAATCCTCAAAAGTACCATTTGTCAAGATAATGAAGATTTCAATCATATAATTAGTGTATATCTATTTTTGACTCATGAAATTGATTGATTTTAGCTATGACAACAGGCAAGTGAGCATGCGAAGACATACAAGAGCATATCCCAAAAAACATCTCTAAAAACTAAGGAGTTAGTTTTTTCTACTGTAAATAGCTTTCCAATCATATGAGTTTTTCTATTGGGACATCCAATTTTTTTTTTCCAAATTTTCTCGTTTGATATCTCTTCTTTTTAAAGTATCAAATTACCTATTTATCCTAATGTAAAGTTACTATTATGTACAATAATTCATAAGAAAAAATTATTTCTCTACACTTCCTAGTTTATAAATGACATAAAATCTATTTCCATATCTTCATCTAATTAATGCAAATATTACTCTTCATCTAATTAATGCAAATATTACTTTTCAAATTCAATATACTAAGAAAAGTTTTATACACATACCCCCAATTACTTAATGCACACTCCCTATATTTTTTTTTTAATTAATGCAAGTCTCAGTAAAATCAATGCCCTCCTTCTGTGTAAAACCTTTGGCAACTAATCTTGCTTTATGTCTCTCTACGTTGCCATTTGCATCTCTTTTGGTTTTGAAAACCCATTTACAACCTATAGGCTTCTGGTTGGGGTCAGGTTCAACTGATTCTCAAACTGCATTTTGACTCATGGAATTAATTTCTGCTTCCATTGCTTGCTGCCATTGATGAGATTCACTACTTTCAATGGCCTGATTAAATGTAGTTGGATCATTGTCCTCTGCACAGTCCATTTCAATTTCTACTTCTTACAGATAAACAATGTAGTCACTCTCTTCCCCCCCATAAGTTGGTTTTCTTGCTCTCTGTGATCTTCTAGGCTGAGCCACTGGAGGATGGTGAGGTTCAGTTACTTGACCAGTTACGTGGTCAGTTACTTGACCAGGGACAGTTACTTGGTCAGTTACATGGTCAGTGACATGGGCAGTGACTTGACCAGGCACAGTTACTTGGTCAGTGACATGAGCAGTGACTTGACCAGGCACAGTTACTTGGTCAGTTACATGGTCAGTGACTTGGTCAGTGACTTGGTCAGTGACATGGTCAGTGACTTGGTCAGTGACATGGTCAGTGACATGGTCAGTGACTTGGTCAGTGACATGGTCAGTGACTTGGTCAGTGACATGGTCAGTTACTTGGCCAGTTACTCGACCAGGTACAGTTACTTGGTCAGTGACATGGTCAGTTACGTGACCAGTGACATGATCAGTTACATCTTGTTCTAAAGGCAATGCTACACTTATATTCTCATCTGACACAATTTCCTCAAAATCTGAGGTTAAATCCTCAAGGTTTGTATTGTGAACTTTTTCACTTAGAAACTTTACTTGATGTGTTTCAAAAATTCTAGGTGAATGATGAGCCGAATATAATTTATAGCCTTTAGATTTATCTGGATAACCTATAAAATAGCAACTAACAGTTTTGGGGTCAAGTTTATTCAAGCTTGGATTATAAATCCTAGCTTCTGCATGACATCCCCAAACATGACAGTGATGAAGACTAGGTTTCCTGCCACACCAAAGCTCAAAAGCAGTATTTTCTATGGCTTTGCTAGGTGTCCTATTGCAAATATAATTTGCAGTTTTTAAAGCCTCACCCCACAGAAATTTAGGCAAACCAGTTGTACACATCATACATCTAACCATGTTCCAAAGAGTCCTATTCTTTCTCTCTGCAACACCATTCTGTTGTGGATTATAGGGTGTTGTGTATTGAGCTTTAATTCCATTGTCTTGCAAAAACAAGGCAAATGGACCCTTTTGTTGGCCGGATTCAGTGTACTTTCCATAGAACTCTCCCCCTCTATCTGACCTCACTGTTTTGATTTTCTTTTCCAGTTGATTTTCTACCTCAGACTTAAAGATTTGAAAGGCTTTCAATGCTTGTGCCTTTTCTGAAAGTAGATAAATATAATTGTATCTAGAAAAGTCATCAATGAATGTGATAAAATACACATTCCCACAGATAGTTTGATGCCTAAATGGTCCACATATATCAGTGTGTATGAGTTCTAATAAATTTTGGCTTCTATATGCAGTCTTCTTTCTAGTATTAGTTATTTTTCCCTTAAAGCATTCAACACAGTCTGTTAGATCAGAAAAATCAAGTTCATTTAGGATGTTGTTTTTCACCAAAATTTTCAGTCTCTCTTTTGAAACATGGCCGAGTCTCCTATGCCATAAAAATGCAGACTTTTCATTTAATTTGGTTCTTTTAACACCTGTTAAAGTGTTAGTACTGTTTGTGTTATTTTCAACAAGTAAAATTTCTTGTTGAGCCATTGAACAATTTAACTGTAAATAATCATTCATAATAACACCAGAACCAATTTGAACAGAATTTTTAGAAATAAGAATTCCATTACTATCCATAACAAGTCTACAACCAGATTTTACTAAAAGAGAAACCGAAACCAAATTCCTTCTCATGGAAGGTACATAAAAAACATTGTCCAAAACTAACAATTTTCCTAATCCTAAATCGAGCTTTAAGGTTCCAATAGCCTTGACTGCCACTCTCATGCCATTGCCTACACACAGGTTCACTTCATCACTTTTTGGGATTCTCCTCCTTATGAATCCCTGCAAAGAATTAGTAATATGAATAGGTGAGCCTGAATCTATCCACCAAGACTGTGGTTCAACATTTATAAGATTAATTTCTAAAGAAAAAACTGTATTAGAAAAAATCTTACCCTTTTTGGCTAACCAATTTTTATAGCCAGTGCAGTCCTTTTTCATGTGTCCTACTCTTTTGCAAAAGTAGCACTTGAACCTAAATGGCCTATTTTCCTTGGCCACTGCAGCTGTTGAACTCTTAGTTATGGCTTTGATAGGCTTGAGCTTATTTTGGGGCTTTTTCCTTTTAGGCTTCTCAATGAGGTTAATGGTTGTAGCAGGTTCCTTTTCTTCCTTGATCCTAGATTCTTCATCCACACAGATGGATATAAGTTCATCTAGAGTCCAGTTTCCCTTTTGAGAGTTGTAACTGGTCCTAAGATGACTAAAACTGTTAGGCAAAGAATGTAGTGCATAATGCACTACCTGCTCATCCCTAACCCCCATCAAGAGCTCCCTGAGTCTGCCATTTATATTGATCATCTTCATAATATGCTCTCTAACTCCCCCTGAACCCATGTACTTCAAATCATGAAACTCCTTGGTTAGCCTAGCAGCTTCTGCCTTTTCACTTTCTTTAAACTTAGCACCTATGAGTTCCAAAAAATCTGATGCTAGCTCAGGTTCTTCTATACTTCCTCTGACAGTCTTGGACATAGAGGTACGAATGAGGTTCTTAGCCATTCTATTGGATCTCTGCCACTTCTTGTAAAGATCAGTTTCCTTCTTAGTGCTCTTTTCAGTTAACTCTCCAGGTTTGTCCTCAGTGAAGCAATAGTCTATGTTCTCATGCATTCCCATATAGTTCTCTACAGAATCTAGCCAAGCTCTATAGTTGGTTCCAGTTAACATCAAGACACTATTCAAGTTCATGTAAGAGTTACCTAAGGAGCAAAACAAAAATTCATGTGAGTTCTCAATTTGTAAAGAAAATAACTTTAAGTTTTCTGTGTTTTATTTAGCTTTAAGCAACCAAAACAAGAACATACAGAAAACCTAAACAATCCATACTTGCATTCATATCAGTCCATAAACCAAAAATAATGTTAAGCAACACTTTTGAGCAGAAGCATAACATCCTGGAGTTCTTTATCAATATACCATGTTCAATGAAAACAAGTTATCCAAAGAAATTTATCCACATCTTTAGACAGAAGAAAAATTTCTAAGTATCCGTATTTATTTTCATCAAGCACGCATATTGCTGTTTTGTATTCTAAAACCATACTTGACCACTTCTTTGGAAGATAAAACTGAAGCATAGTTTTAAAACACAATTTCAGTTTTGTTACTCGATCAGTTACATGGTCAGTGACCTGACCAGTTACATGGTCAGTGACCTGACCAGTTACATGGTCAGTGACCTGATCATTGTTTTCTGTCAACATCAATGAAGAATGCTTTGTGCATCATAATCACTTATGCCAACAAAAAACCACAAAACTCATGAGCTTTTAACTTTATATTCTACCCAGGTTCATTCTTGTAAGAAAATTAAGTTCTCGTATCTGTCAATTTTAATTGTGTAAACAAATTCTGGGAGATTTTTGTTCTTCATGCAATTTTACACAATCACAGATACAATACCATATCATCAATCAATTCATCATGCATATTCAAGCACAATCAAAATTGTTTCGATTCCAAGAAACCACAGAACAATCAAGAAATTGTAAATTTCATCCGGTCACCATCTACTCTAACCTAATGCACGCCGGGAATGCAACTAGTGTTCTTGAGCACAATCAAAATTCAATTATCATGCTATGAATCGAAATCAATTTCCATAGAAAAACATGTTTTTGCTTTTTCCCCAATTTGCTGCTAAAAATCACAGCGGAAGCGTGAATTTGATAATTAACCAGATGCAGCAATCGACTTAAGTAACTTACTTTGATCAGTTACTTGACCCGTAAAGCAAAAACCTTTTTTTTTTTTTTGCAAAACCCTAAAACGATTTTGATATATGTGAGCCTATGCTCTGATACCAATTGTTAAAAACCATATACATGCTCACAATATATGCACACAATCATAAAAGGGATTAAGGCTTACCTTTAGCAATCACTGGCATGGATTCCATCTTATGCTACAAACACGAACACTGAATATGGCCTTCTGTTACTTACCAACTTGCTTCTCAATGGACAGAACAATATGCAAAACGTCGGTAGTAATCAGGGACCAATTCATCTGTATATATAGAAGACTTAACCCTCAAGAAGCTTCCCATTAAAGCTATCCATATCGGTTTAGGTTTCCTAGTTAGATTCTTAATGTAACACTTCATTGTAATCTTTCTTGCAGACTAAGAATAGGATTACTTACCTTAATGAATAGATACACTGCTTCATTATGTTACAAGTATTGATTTACTGTTTGTATCCATGTTAAACTAGGATTGATATTAAGCTAATCATCAATTACTTTATGATGATATGTGTTATGTCCATATTTGATCTTACATAGGAAGCCTTTGGGATACCCTCCTTAGGGGTCTTTCCAATCCTAAGGAAGGCTGATTCAAAAAAAAAAAAAAAACCGTGGGTAGGCTTATTCGAGCAGCAAATTCCTCGTGCATACAGCGAATGTGTCATTTGCCCAAAACCACTTGGGGAATTTATGGTAACCTAATGACCCTCTTAAACGTTTCATTGGATTACTTCACTTATTCGTCTCGTAGCTAGCTTTGTTGCTTTTCTCAGTTCAAACCAAAACTACTCTTATGATTTATACAGCATCCTCAGGTTTCTTCAAAATTGCTTTGGCTCGAGAATCAAGTTCGTCTCTTACTGGCCCTGTTTGAAAGAAAGATAGAAAAAGTTTGGTGCGAAATGAGAAGAGAAAATCCGCTTTTTTCACGTAGAGAATCTGCTCACATTTATGTTTCAGTTGAATACAAATTGAACCAACCCATCTTCTTCTAAGTGCTCACAATCCATATCCAGATTCTCTCTCTGGTTCATATTTCTCTCCTCTCCATTTATCGCAGTTTCCCTTGTTTCAATCGAACGTTAGCAAGCACTTTTTTTTCTCTTTCTCTGTTATCATTTCCCTAGTTTTCATCGAACCCTAGCTACCACATGGCACCGAGCAGTGAAGCAAACTCAGTCAACAGCACGGCAACCTCAGGCCCTGGAGAGGTTTATAAGTGCCGCCACTGCGAAAAAACCTTCCGCAATGGTCAGGCTCTGGGCGGCCACCAGAATGCCCACCGCGGCGTTCATAGGGGGGTCATGAGGAGAATAGCTAATGCTATGGGCTCCCTCAGGAGCCCACAGCAGCTGGCTGCTGGTCCCTCATCGTTCGAATCCGGTGAGGTCAATCAGGTAGTCCACCTTAGAAGGACGACAGAACCGGAGAAGCCTCCAGAGGGTAAAACAAGAAGCTTTCTTGAAGAATGGAGGGACAAAGCAGCTGCAGAATCGGATTCAGAAAGAACAGTCTCTCAGTCAATTGTTCCCAAGAGACCTTGTTATAAGAGAAAAGGGGAAGAAGTGATGAGTACTCCCCATAATATAAATTTGGACCTCAAATTAGGTTTGTGATCAGTTCCAAGCTAATCTGGGATCTATACCATTTGTAGATATTGGATTTGCATTATTATTTTTTTTTTTTTAAAAAATTATATTAATTAGAGTTGTATGGGTTTTCTGGGTTAGATGGATCGATCAAGCAGTTTGAGTTATCAAATATTCATATGTAATATTGACCCAATTAATTAACTCTTTGAAAAAAATTTGCAGTTACATTAAAGTTTTTATGCGATGAATTATCATTTTTGTGCAAGGATGATCGGTTAATGTGACATAAATAATTCTACTAAAATTATCAAACAAAAGAAGAGAACAAATTTGATTTTGTGTTCCATAATTGTTTTCCAATTTCAATTTGTGATTAGTTAACGTATATCAAGAAGGGTACTGACTGTGTTTTCCAATAGGTCTACAAGGCATGTCAATTCTTGGATGCATGAAGCCATAGCCACAGCTACCTTTGCCCATTGCGTTATTCATGCGTCTTCATTTGGCTCAACCTATCCCTTCAATTGCATATTTTTACCAGTATCCACACTAAAACGTACGTCAATGAAAGAAATATGGAAGAAAATTAATGATGAAAGTGCTAGCTCATCTTCTGTCTACGTACTGTTTTAAATTGGATTTATTGTTCATGGGTGGGAGCTTGATAAAATTTAGGTGCAATTTGTGATTCAACATCGCAAGGGTATGTTAACAAAGCCTACAGATCTGGGACGGCAAGGACAGACATGGATATTAGGATATATTATGATTATGATCATCAACTTTTAGGAGTACATGCATGTAACTTTATAATGTATCTCGGTAAGTTGAAGTTGACTATGTTGATCGAGATATATATTGATCCTCTGAGGGCGTTTCTAGGGATATCTTTTTTCATCATTTAGTGATTTGTTTTCTTTTTTTAAGAAAAGACTTTGAAAAAACAAAAACAAAATAACTGGTACAAGAGCTCCTATGGGTGATCACTGAAATGTGATCGTAGTAGATTTCTTGTTCTATATGTGTCATCTTTATGTGCTTCCATAAGGACTCCGAGCAACGCCTAGAGGCATATGACAAAGCTCCGAGTAACTAGTTTGATAGGCCACGCTTTGCTGCGGGTCTTTTTGTCATTGATATGCGTTACTAAAAAAAAAGGGGGAAAGAATAATATTAAAGTTTATAATATCATAGAAAAGCGTATTATAAACTCATTCATCTGCCCATAAAAGACTTGAATACCTCAATCAGAATCAATTCAATAAAATAGGAATTTGATTCGCTAGGGATAAAAAATTTGTGCAAGAAATATATCAATGATAGGAATGGTGGTATTGATTTCCCCTAACTTAAGCTTATACAAAATGGTTGTCTCACCAGTGACATCAAGATCCACCCTAAAAATACGAATCTCTTTCTTAGCAAAAAATCTGCTGAAAAACTTGATGAAAGACAGCCTCGTCTTATATCTGAAACAATCCTTCTAAACCAAATTATGTTAGAAAGACTGAAACTCATTCTTTTCCAACAGAGGTCCCGTAGATTTCTAATCATGGACGAATATTGCATCCATGGAACACAAATCTCAGTACTTTTTTTATGTTTTTCCGTTACGAACTTATTTGTTAATGTCAAGAAAATAAAAACAAAATTTTTTATATGCATTGTACAGTTTTTTGATGATTATATGCATCATACAGTTACTTTAGATTTTCATAGGTATCTATCTAAAAATAGTAAATAATGTCCATGGCAATAGAGTAAAACCCCAAAAAATTAAAGGGCAAAAGAATCACGGCACTATTCATTCAATAGTGCCAACATTCATTTTACTTTAATATAGATCAAGGACTAAAAAATCGAAATTATCGGCGATATTTCAAATTTTCGTTTTTTTGGATGGACGATATTTCAGTGACCTTCCAAATATATTTCGACGGATATTTTGAAAATTTCCCGAAACTTCAACATCAATCACATGCAACATCAACATCACGTGGCTGACATATAGTTGGCCTACAATTCAATAAAAAAAATCAACGAAATCACTAAGGCTAGAACCTTGGTCACTTCATTGCTCTTTGAGAGCCTTGGCCAACTCTGTTGCACTTACACTTGTGTTATCTTTGCAACATTATAATATATATTCATTTTGCCTATGAATCTGAAAACTTAGGTACATATCCAATCAATAACTAACATAGAACAATCAATTACATTTTAAATTTTATTTGCCAAATGTTCAAATATTTTACAACAGCATTTCAATTTTTAACTTCTATAAATAGGGTATAGGGTTCCACTCATTCCTTGCACCGAAAGAACAAAGTTTCTTTCTTCTTTCTTCTTTCTTCTTTCTTCTTTCTTCTTTCTTCTTCTACTTCTTCACTCTATTATTTTGGTAAGTAATAAGTTAATATTATTAACCATTTGGTTCTTATTGTTTATTTTATTATTCTAATTAATGACATTTACTACTTTTAATATTTGGTATCTTAATACATTCCTACATTATCTCAATACACTCCTACATTATATAGGAGATTAGTAAACAATTTGTAAAGTATAATAAATTAATAATATAGTTTTTAGGATTTTGGGTTTAGGATTTAGGGTTTAATTTTACTTAATTTATGTGCACGAATTTTGATAAGAAAATACAATGGCTAGTGGCGGAAGTAGACGTGATCTTGCATGGGAGCATCAAAACCCACAACCAATCCCCTCAGACCCATATGGTTAGCATGTAAGTCAATACATGCAAAACTACAAAGGGGAGGTATCATTTGATGACTATTCTTCACAATACACTCAGACTCTACAAATAGAGATGATGGAAGATAGTGAAGATTTTGTACCTCATAGGTATTCTACGTGGTTCTAAGTTACTCATGTATTTCAAGGTGTAAAGTATGATATGTACAAAGAATGTATATAAGGCGTGATGGCCTAGCCTCCCATTGGGTTTCCAGCCATCAAAAAAAAAATAGTTGTTTATTTCTAAAATTTTCAGAGTTGTCGGCAATTCAGCATTTAGCATTTCATCTTAGATTATTACAAATTACTATATGACAATGTTTATTCAAGGTTTTCTTTTCATATTTAGTAGATAATTGATTAAATAAACATATCTAAACTTTCACTTCAAATTTCCAGGTTTTTCTTCAAATTTCCATCTTTTTCTTGATTATTTACCGAAATCAATATATCATCGATATTTCCGTTTATGGGACCATTGATATTTCCTCGAAATTCAATATTTTAGTCCTTGGTATAGATAGAAAATTACATATAAATGTCATTTTGAGACTTATATTAGTCATAAGGCTACCTGAATTTTTTTGTACACATAAAGCCATTTTAAGGCTCAAAAGCGTCAGTTTCTTTTTCATCCTCTCTCTCTCTCTCTCTCTCTCTCTCTCTCTCTCTATTTTCTTGGATAGAGCTGTTTTTCAAGAGAGATTCTTAGGTAAGGCTAGCGCGCCACATGGCGGTACACCCAGCCAATCATTTCCTATGCAAGGGGGTGTTTTGGATATTCATTATAATTAAACATGGGTTGTTTTAGAATACAACAAAAAAATAGAGAGACGTGATTAGCTGGGTGTACCACGTGGCTAGTACATACGTTTGCCCTAAAACATCTCTCTCTCTCTCTCTCTCTCTCTCTCTCTCTCTCTCTCTCTCTCTCTCTCTCTCTCGTTGTCGATCTGGAATGCCAAAGTTGACGATCTCAGGTCGCAAGCTACCATCCCGCAAGCGGCTGATGACTCCTTACTCTAGTCCGCATCTGAACCAAGCTGAGTGAGGGAAGCGTTGGTTGTCCAATGTCGTTGATCCAGCTTATCGGCTCATCTCCCGTGGCGCCACTCATCTTTTTACCTCTTTCTTCTCGCTAATGAATATTGTCAATTCCTTACTGGTGCCCAATGTCCAGCCATCACGGTCAGTTCCCTATTCTCTCTATGTTAGGGTTTTGAGTTGAAAGTTTTGGGGTTAATTTGAAATTGGATTCAATTGAGTTATTGGATTTGTGTATATTCATTAATCGATGGGAGCATTGGTCGATTTACATTTCTGTGTGAGGTTTTATAGATTACTGTTTATAAAATTATGACTACTATTTGGTTTTTGAGTTTGTGAGCTATACAGATGAACGGGATGCAAAGATCAAGGTGTAGTTATGAAGCTGGAGCTAAGCGAGAGTCGAACTTCTCTCCATGATCAGTTCAAGTGGGCCTATGTAGTCAATGAAGTTTTGCCAGGAAAGGCAATCAAGCTCACTCCCCAAATACACTTGAATCTGATCTTAGCATTAAATGATCTTGGTTTAGTTAATATTGGTTTATTGTACTTGGAAGTTGCTTAGGTACTTAATCATACTCATCCTAATTTATAGTGTGATTGATGCTTGTGGTTGTGGACTAGTTTTTCTTGAATAGGATATTCAATTGAAAATGTTCATGTATTGTAAACAATATTTTCCTGCCATATATTCTTGTTCAATGGAAAACGCACTCTCTTGGGGAGAGTATTAGTATCATCAAAATCCAACTACAGGAGCAATAATGTGAGAACAACGTACGAGTATATGGCAGAGAACCACTTTTTGTTGAACCAGCTTTTATGCAATGAATTAAGATGTTCATATATTGAAAATGTTCAATTGAAATAATTCCTGGTACATATTGTAATTAAACAATGAAGATGCTACACGTGAGATTTACCAATGATATGTTTCTTTTGAAATACAATGGGAAATTTGTGAAAGTACCACTACTTGATTTAAGTAACAGACCTTATTATTGATCTTTACTAGAAGGGACAATTTACAATATGAATCGATCAAACATATATTAGTTGATGTGAAGTATTGAAATTAGGTAGTGGAAAGAGTAGCCATAATCTAATGTTGCAAACGCTAGGGGTGTGAAGAGGTTTTGTAACTAAGTTTGTTTTCCATGTTTAAGTTTACCTTGGTTTAGTAGCTCAAAGTTTGAAGTGTCAAATAGAACTTCAATTTTATGTGTTGCCACTCTTTCACCGCTGTGTAGCCAATGAATTGATTTTTGATGTTTTTCATTTAATTTATTGATTTTAAGTGACTCTATATTTGTTGTAGTGGCTTTTTAACACAGTGATAAAGAGCATGACACTACACCAAAAAATGCATCACACGACAGTGAAAAAACATCGTCTGATTTGAAGACTCACCGTCGTCTATCTCGATGTTGTCTGATGAAAAATCAGACGACGGTGAATTCACTGTTGTATGATACAAAGTCAGTTGACGTATATTTCTTAACACCGTTGTCCAAGAACTCGACAAATGCTGGATGCACCCATGCGCAGCAGTTCACACAACAGAATTTGCTTTTTTGCCGTTGTGGGTTGAGATTTTCATACAACGGTTTTGTAGTTTAACTGTTGTGTGATTTAAAGTAAGACAACTGTGTTCTAGTATTTTCTGTTGTATGAGCTTAAAACTAGATGACGTAACTTATTAAAATCCATTGTGTGATATATATAATTGCGTTGTGTGAATACCCAAATTTTGAATGGATATAAATTAATAGTGAACAATTGGAATACAAATTGAATGCAAACCATCAAATGATCAACATTTGTACCAAAATCATTGTGATACATCAATTCATAAAATATTAAATTTAAGGAACATTGCTAAAGCATTCATACATCTCATAGACTAAAAAGCATTTAAGTTTCCTGGTTAAGTTTTACATGATGAAAGAAAATATAGCTTGCTGCATTGCTTTGTACTCCACGCTCGATCTCCCAAAGACTCTTTATGCAACATTCCACCATTTAGCTCCTAACACAATTAACAAATGCAATGAAAACAAAAAGGATAATGCCTTACTATGTGCATAATATACAAGCATTTTAGAATTAAACAATTTATAATATACAAGCAAGAAAGAAACAGAGAGTGACGTTCTAGTAGTAATTAAAAGTATGATGCCATAGGTATAAAATGCAAGAGAGCAATCACTTGCAACAAAAAAAAAAGTATGCACTACTTACATACCACACCAAGATAAGAGTACGTTCTGACTTCTTCTTTTGTCCAAGGTATCAATTGTTTGAATGTACTAGTGATTCATCTAGTATAGCAAAAGATATCATTGATCCTATATTCCTATTAATCAAACAGAGGATGTCATTCACCAAGTAAAAACAAAAGGTAATAAACTAATAGGAGTGTCCAAAATAACATTGCTGACTTTATTTTCTTCATGAATACTAAAGAGCATCGGTGATCTCTTTACCTCAAGATTGTCTGCACTTGACGTTCTTTGCAACACTAAAACCAAATCGAGGCTACATTAGCAGCAAGAATATTGACAATTTCAACCGGCTATTTCGAGTGTCCTCTTCCCTGTGAAAGAGTCTATGAATACCTCCACACGTACTTTCTCAGCAGTATGGTCAACTTAGAAAATTCACCAAAAATTCATTGCAAATCCAAATGACAAGGAATCAGTTTTCAAACAAGCATTGGGATGTCTAGTTCAATATACAGAAAAATCAGAACTTAAATGATTCAAGTAGAAGTTCAAATCTCAACAGAAAATTAGAGGAACATTTAAAATTCTGGAACTTTCTCAATTACAGACCAAACTTGGAAAATTCACAGAACATTCACTTTATGTCGAAATGCGATGAACCTTTCTAGATCCTTTGCTAACTAACAGAAGTAAAACATATCAAAAATTCAGGTCATTTGGAGGTCAATAAGTCAGGAAAAAGAAATACCAAAGAAGGCTGTACTGCAGGACAGTTTCTGCAGATTTTTTTCAAAATACCAGAGTTCTTGGTATCATAATCCTTAAACTGATGGAAGGAAAATGATTATAATTTCACAATGAGACCTATAGTTAACAATACCAGAGTTCTTGGCATCCTCTTGCCTCATCCACTTCTTCTTGGCTCTGGGTTCATTGGGGTGACTGATACCCTTTAATTGGCAAGAATCACACTCCAAATCAAACTAAAAGTAAATGATAAATAAAGGAAATTAAGACTCTAAATTTATATGTGCAGAGGAGAAACTTTAACAATTCAGTTGTATTCTTAGTAGTACATCCTGGACTAGGTGGAATTTTCACTTAGCAAGGAAGACATATACAATACTCTACTTTAAACGCAAGGACCTTCATTTGAACACTACTTACACGAGAAACCATATTGAACCGTTTTCTCTAAAGCTTGTAAATACTATCACATTATGCAAACACTTGCTATCGAAATACAATGACAACAACCAAAATAAGCAACAGATGCCATCAAAGTGACCTGTTGATATTGGTGCTTCTGAACACATCAAGACCTTGGCACAGGTCGGTTCTCATTCCACTGCTCGAACACATGATTGCTATAAAAAACAATCTCTTCTATTGATAACCTGCTTCGCCAGAAACACTCCTTGAATTAGAATTAGAATAACCTCTTCAGAGAACAGAATTTCAATAAAATGCAGACAAAATCTTTGAATCTGAAACTAATCCAAATGATTTTTCTATGAGTAAAAATAAAATCGGATAGAATAATTACCAAACTCAGTTCTTAACAATTTACCTAATTGAAAGATAAACAAGGACAGATCTATAAGGATTTACAAAAAACACACAGTCCGATCAGAAACGCAACCGACCGAGTAAGTCTCATACAAATTGAAAGCAACATTTACTAAATATAAACCAAAATCAACAATTCAATAACACAACACAGTTTTGAAAAATCAGGGCCTCTTCTTTGGCACAACTCTTCTTTCCTATCCAAAACAGTCTAATCAGTAACCACCATGAAAACTCATAAGCATGAAAAGCATAAAAGGTGTGATCTTGAAGCTGATCCTAAGAAACCCAACTTGAGAAATCACTAACCCACCACAAAAATTGCATAACAATAAACAAACCAGCTCTCAATTTCTCTAAAAACATGAAAAGATGAAATCTTTACAAGCAGAATAGCAGAAAGATATGAATTTGAGACTCACCAAGAACTGGGTAATCTGAGAGCTCTCTGAAAATTGAACTCTAATCTCTTAATCTTTGAAGCCCACGACTGCCCCTAAAATGATTGAATGGGAGCTCTCGCTGTCAAGCATCAAGGGAACCAACTGAACAGAGACTTGAAATGAGGAATAATTACTGCTAGTAGTCGGAGAGTTGGAGAGCAAATCGGCGATGATGGATCGAATCTCAGAGGAGAGGCAACGTCCCTAACTGATTTAGATCTTTAGGAGAGGCAACGTCAGCAAGGAGAAAATGAGAGGAGTTACTATGGAATAACTGATTTTGAAAGGGAATAAACCGAAATCAGCAAATTTGTTGGAGATAGGGACCTTACCAGATTGAGAAGGCTAGCCTTGAATTGATTTAGATCTTTAGACATAGAGAGAGAGAGGGTAACGCAAAGCGAAGCTTCAATTATCCATTAGGTAGACGGAGTTGAAGGCGGGTTTGGAGAAGTGAAGAGCGAGCACAAATTCAAACCCCAATTTCCCGCAGAGAAAGCTCTCAATACACTGTTGAAGAGAGCCCTCTGCCTATCCAGAAACTCCATCGAAACGCCGCCGCTGCTATTGCTCATTGCCATCGTCTTCCCATCTCACCCCATTGGACGGCTTGAGAATCGAGGCCATCGTAGTCGGCTCCCTGTAAAGGTGGAGGATTTAGGGATTTAGAGGGTTGAAATTCCACACAATTGGGGAGAGAGGGCCGAGAGAGGTTTCACGAGAAAGAGAGCTTTCGCGGAGGACTAAAAGATTCACAAGAGAGATCGAGGTTTCATGAGAGTGAAAGAGAGGCGTTTCGGGGAGGCTATTCGAGAGAGAGGGTTGAGAGTCTTTGTATGTCGTGCTAGGTTTTGTTTTCCTTCTCTCTTTGTGTTTTTTTGCACCACAATGTGGCAATTAAACCTAGAAAAAAATTGTCAAAGTTACTCACACAACAGAAACCTCACCCAACTGTCGTCTGAGTGTCGCACTAAAAATCAAAATGTGAAATCATGGAGGGAAACATGGCGCCTACAGCATTTTAGCTCAAAATGTTGCCGCCCAGTTCCAAGTTCACACATCAGAAAATCTTAATTCTATTGTATAATTTCTACAGCTTGCCTAAGCTTATCTAGGGGAAGACATTCAAGCAAGCTTCCTCAAACTTTGGTGCTAAGTTTTTTAATCATACAACGGAAATAGTGAAATCCGTTGTACCTAGTACCCCAAATTTCAGTGTTTCAAGAGGCAACCAAGACTCCAAAGTGGAGGGAAATCTACCGCTAAATTTTTTAAGACTCAGACGACGGACAATACGTAATTCCGTTGTGCAATGTAATTCTGATAAAAAAGTTATCACTTTTTTGACATTCACACAACAGAACATCACTAATACCGTTGTACAATCGAGTTTACTTAAACACACAATGGATAATTTCTGTTCCGTTGTGTGATTAGTGTTGTGTGATGCAGTTTTTGGTGTTGTGTGATTTCGAATAAAATTCAATTTTCTTTTTGTTGTGATTTTGTATCTCTAGCATTTCTTGTTTGGGATTTGTGTTACACTATCAACATGGATAATTAGTTGCTTTTGTTGCAATTAGTGTATGATAGGAGCGTAATTGTACATTAGTTATATCAAATTTCTTTATATTTTCATTGTTATTCTTGATGTTTTGTAGTTATTTACTGTGTTTATATGTTTTGTAGGTATTTTAGAGCAAAGAAGAAGAAAAGAAGCAAAAAAGGGATTGAAAGTCAAAATCAGCAAATTTGCCCCCACAGATCAGTCAATTTCAACAGAGTACTGAGAGCAGCTCATGACGATTCAGATAATGATCTTTATATTGATGGAAATCCTTGAATGTTTAGTTTCCAAAGCTTTTTACGGTTCATGAATATCATTTTTCTAGAAGAAGTTATGACCGATTTAGTACAAGAAGGTCAGCTGCGCGCGAATCTGAGTTCAAAGAAGGAAAGATTGTCTCCTAGAGCTATAAGGGAAGAAGAATTAAAAGTCCTTTAATTAGAGATCAAATTCTTTAGTTCTTGGAGGAGAAGAACTAAGGAAATTTCACCAAAGTAGCTTTCGTTGCTAGTGATAGTAGTTTTTGGCGTTAGTGACAGTAGCTTTTATAGTCGCTGGAAACCTCACCGGAGTGGGCCGAAGTCGGCTGGAGACCTTGCTGGAGAGAAGAGAGATAATAATTGTTGACTTTGTGCTCTAGTGGCATTTACGTAAACATGTTGATTTTATATCTAAAATTTAACACCTAGTGGCCTTATGAGGGGAAAAAATAGTAGGTGATAACGGCTCAAAAAAATTCAAAAATTACCTTATATGTAATTGGCCCTAGATATTAATTAAGGCGTATATTTCTCGGAAAATGCTTGAGACACCAAATATTTATACAAAAATTGAGTACCAAATGATGTGGCATACAACACTTCATCAATATCATTCCATAAATTTCAATGACATGGATTTATTTATTTTCAATTTAAAAACAGAATGTTTTGAGAAAATATTTTGTTTATTTATTTTCACTTCACTTGTCTCATTTAAATTGTATTTCTACGTTACCTTACCTTTATTTTCTAGTTTATTATTATGAGTTTTCAATGTTTTTGCTATGGAAGTGTTTATTTCTTTTCAAATTTGAATCATGGCACAGAAATAACCATATGCTCATCTATTTTCTGTATCAATAAATAAATTAAAAATCATACTCATGAATCTGGTGTAGCACAATGCTTTAAAAAATTTCATGACAAAGCTCAAAGCACCAAAAGTCTTTTTAATAAATTTATCCCCTTCATATCAGTTAAATATAGGCTTAGACCGTCAATTAACATCTAATCCGGTGTAGCCCAATGCTTTGGAAAATTTCCTTACCATCCAGGTTCGAATCCTGGCACCGGAAGTCTTTTTAACAAATTTTGGCTTTTTATCCCCATCCATCCTATCGGTTAAATATAACCTTCAGACCATTGTCCAATCTGGTGAAGCACAATGCTTTGGACAATAATTTTTTTTTTACCGCTGGCATTTTATTTTCTTCCTATTTTGTTTTCTTTTTTCTTTCAACCCTAGGACACCACATCCACATGTACACACCAGCCATAGAAGAATGTAAACAAAGCTTGACGGCATTATAAATGCACATGCGAAAATATTGCTTTCCAATATGCCTCTACAAACATTGACCTCAGAACACAGAACCGCGGAAACCAGATTTGGAGAATACATTTGAATCAGCACTGTGAAAAAAAAAAAAAATCCTAATTCGTTATTAACAAACAAGAAACCATTGCCGAGAACGAGGAAGAAAAAAAAAGCCCTAATTTTGTATATACACAAACAAGAACCCTTGCAAGACAAAACACAAATCTTTACACCTTCTCACAAACCAATCTCACTTGAAGGCTTATTCCTGTTGGACCCTCTTGAATCCTCACTACCATCCCCCCAAGCCATCAGTTAGTCTGGTCTCTCTTGTTGATTCAGAAGCATCAGTTTCAGCTCCATGAGTTTTTTTCAACTTTGCTACAAGAACCCACATGTTAGCAAGTTCATTTTCCAAGTATGCTTCTCTTTGCTTGGATTCCTCAACCCTTCTTTGAAGCTCAGCCTCTCTTTTATCCTTCTCCGTAAGAGCCGCCTCATATGAAAGCTCTCTCTCCTTGCTCATGGCCAGTTCTCTCTTCATTTCTGAGACGGGCCCACTGTGGTCATTCTGTTTGACGTGACTCTCTCTTCGACCATTCCGGAGTGTGTTACCACTTCGACGCTGGGTGGGGGAGTTCTTAGATGCGGCCAGCTCAGCAGCTAGTCTCTCATTATGGTTCATGAGTTTGGCAACTTCCTCTGATAATGCCTTGAGCTCAACAGCAGCAGCTGAGGCTAAACCTTTGGCATATGAACTTTCTTCCACCAGTTTCTGGTTCCGAAGTTCTAACTGCTCTTTTGACTCTGTCATTTCAGCCACCTTCTGCTTCAGTTCTTCAATCTCAAGCGCCTAAATAAAGAAAAAAGAGCAAAAATCAATATGTATTGGGGTCTTGACAGATTTGAAACTGGATTCTGCATGTATCAACAGAATCATTTGGAGGACTTGCATTATAACTAATTTCCACCTATATACTAAACATACACATTATGTTGGGAAAAGTTTGAATATGCAAAGTACAAATACTCAGAGACCACAAGAGGAAAACCTGCTTATCTGTAAGGAAAACTTCATTTGTGTGATTCAACACTGCATTCTCTCCCGCATGCACGATTCTTGAGTCAGTTTGCGAACTGATTATTGGACTCAAATTTCTAAACTCCAGTGCCTCAGAGAGCTGCTGCTTCAGGGAGGCAACTGTTTCCTGCAATTCTTTGCATTCGCAGATCTGATAACAATGTCAAATAAAGTCATATGTCGCCCTGAACTCTGGAGTCTCGTTTCAAGATGAAATAATAAGAAATATTTAAGTAGTTCCTGTACCTTTTGTTCTAGCTGCTCTTGAATAATACGATTATCAGCAGCTTTAACCTGGAATAAAAATAATGATACAACACTCAACGCTGGAACTATAGGAGTAAAACAAAAAACAAAAACAAAAAAACCAAAACTTCCTTTAAAATTTCAATTTGTAAAATTCCAAAAACCATGTAAAATGGAAACTGAAGTAACACCGAGAGATATCCAAAGTGAGTCAAGGACCAGTTGTCGATGGGTCTTTTGGATGTCCCATGGAGTCAAATAACATGAGTCCTCTGGGCCATTGAATAAATTCTAATGCAGAAAACATGTAACAATAATAATCATGCTTTATAGAATCAAAATCAACACAGGTTGTACGGTCATTGACTTCTTTATATGCCTAAGGTCCACCTTTGTTTCTTTAAAGACCAAGTATTAATAATGGACTGTTATCCTCCTTACTTACCAAAATACGAAAGTGATTTTCTAGTTGGCTATAACTTAAGAAATCATAATCATGCAATTTATTATAGTTCATTCAGATCAAAATGTAGTAAGTATTTATCACCTCAAGTTCGAAGGACTTCTCATTCAATTGTGCCACCACTTCGGCAATAGACTGCAGCGTAAACCACAACACATTAAGTGGAATTAAACAAACAAGAACACTCCTACGTGAGAGTACTGACCAAAACCAACAGTAAGTTTTTGTAGTCCAACGTCAAAATATTCTTTTTTGGAATAGAAATAAAAAATGCATGGTAAGGAAATCAAATCTTACTTGGGATATTTCAATTTGATCCATTTTGGTGGGTGAAACAATCAACGAATCGGCAATTTTCTTTTCCAGCAGAGCTATTTGTTCATTCTTCGCCTTGATTTCATCTTTTAACTTTCGCATCTCCATCTTCATTACAGAACAATCGTGAAATTGAAGGTCTCACAAAAATAAGCAACATATTTTTGGGGTCAATGAAAATCAACAACATTTTAGAGACCCAGATGGTAAGGAAGTAAGAAAATTACATTTAATCTGTCCTTCTGGGGGTTTTTTGCAGCCTCCTCAGACAAACGCTTCAGTGCACTTGAATGGAGTGCTACCTCTCCGGACAAGATTTTTTGCTGCTCTCTTAATAGATCGATCTGATCAATTGATTTTATGCTGGTCTGCCGATTTAATCAAGAAGCAGAAAAATAACCAAACTTGAGATCCGGAAATTTAATCATTGGGACTATACATAGAGTATCTGTATGTAATTTGATCATCAAATGTTTTATGGATAGGAAATTTGATACTTTCACAAAATAGAAAGGAAAACATGACAAACTCCTTTGGGCAGGAATAGTATTCATTTCCAAGCACATTATGCTGAGAAGTCACCTCTTTTGTTCATTTAAGTTTTTCAGTCCTAGCAATTTTACATGGCAGCACAATTTCAAAACTGACATTAATATTTGTTATCACCCATTAGCATGGGCATTAAGAGCAATATTTGATACTAGAGTTGCCAAAATGTTTGGTAGGGCGGATACTTCTGCCAAACTGGTAGCAACATACTTCCTGGTTAAGAATCAAGGCAAGGAACTCTTGCCATCAACTAACACTCTAGCAAAAGAGATATAGAAGGCAAGTTTTTTTTGCATTTTCTGCTTCTAGGCCTTCTCATTCCCTGGGCAGGTGAAAGAGGACAATAATCTTGATATCTTTTCAGTATTCAGGAATATGAAAACTAAAGCTACTTGGAATCAGTCATGGAGATGTTAATTGATTGGCAATAACTAAGGATAGTTTTGGAATGTAGTTGTTATAGACTCATAGGGTTACTTATATTAGGGTTATTGTATTAGTGTTTTTTATTTATTCTTCATGTAATAGAATAGAAGTGTGGAAGATATCATGTCAATGCTCAGGTATAACAAAATATAATTTATACACAGGCCCAAATAGAAAGCAGCATAATCCAGGTAAAAGGATTACATACCGTAGGTGTCTCTTGTCCCAGGAATTTATCCTGAGGTACCTCTCTATCCTCTATAGCATCAGTCAAAAGATCAGCAGATGGAGAGCTCTCTGTAAGTAGAGAATGGGAAAGCCTCGATTCTGCATGAAAATTACTATTTTCTGCTTGAGGTGTTGATGGTTGACTAGTAGATTTCATTCCACTGGATTTATCACTAGTGCTTGTCAAAGTCCCACCACCACTATCTCGTTTCTGATCAGGAATGCAAAACATGGAAAATAAGTCTATAAAGAATACAAAAATGAAAAGTCTGATGAAATAATTAATATCTAGGGTTATCGGCCACAACATTATGAGCACAAGTTTGAGTCTCTAGAGCAAGTACTTCATGCATCAAGCTGAAGGTTAAGAAAGTATTCAGAAACTTCAGCTTACAAAATTTCCCGTTATAGTATTATACCATACATCCAAAATAAGGCACCTCTATGTTTTATCAGTTACCAATTATTCTAATGTGGAAAAAGAAGAAAGCAGATAAGACAAGATCCATGTCACACACAAAAATTGTTGACACAAGAAAGAGATAAAACCCGGTCCAAATTCCATATTGGCTGTTCTAGTGGAGATTCGTTGAGCAACATGATATAGATTTCTAATAATCAACCTTAAGAAAGGACCATAGATTTCTAGCAACCAAATGGGACGTACCCGTAGCTTTAACCAGTTTAACAGTCCATGCTTCCGAGTCTTCTTATCCTCCTTCAGTGTATCATCAGCAGTTTCAGTATTCCCCTCAAGAGGAGAAACAAACAAGTCAATGTTTTCATCCTCTAAAATCAAGTCCCGCCTTTTGTATGGTAGATATGCAAGCTGACATAATATCATTAGAATAATCATATCAAATAGTGAAGAATTTGAAATCCAAAAAAGAAGAAGAAAAGAGAAAAAACGAAAGCAACTATACAGTCAACAACAGACACAAATCTTAAGAGAAACACAGTCCAACCTCCTCTTCCCCAAAGGAATGTCTTCTTCTAAGACCAGGTCGGTGAGGAAACCTTGATGGCTGTGTTGCTTTTGTGGAGACCAAAATCAACTTTGTCAACCTTTGGATTCTTCCTAACAAAGCAGCTTTGGCTTCTTCCTCTTGTTCCAATCTTGATTGCAGTTTGAATTTGCCATCTTCTAACTTTACACATTACATCACAGCAAAAGGTGGTTCAATTCACACAAGATTGACATTTCAGAATACCATTTATGAATAGAATTTTTACTAGAAAAAATTCTGCATCAATTTGATGAAAATTTTGTCTTTTAGTAATATGGAAGAGGAATCACTCCCTTTATAAAGACTATGCCTCAAGATTCCTTTACAATGGACCCAACAATATGAAAGAAACTAATAACAATTAATTAAGTAAACTTCAGAGCAAGGAAAAAAAAGAAACATCTCAAACTATATTTGATTTATAGGGTTGATAAAAGTAACATTACTGTAGTTTTCTGTGCGGATTGCAAACCACTTTCAAATAGGGTTGATGAATAGAATAGCTTTTACTAAAATGAATTCAGCATCAATTCATCCAATTGAGTGGAAATTTTGTCTCTTAGTATCTACCAGAGGTTTCATTCGGGGTTAAGATTCCTTTACAATGGACCCAACGATATGGAATCTAAGTAAAATCTAGAAAAGAAAACAAACATATCAAAACTGTATTTGATATATAGGGTTGGTGTAACATTACTGTAGTTTTCCACACGGATCACAAACCACTTGTAATGATGATTTAGCATTTCATTCAAGTGACCAAGAGTTCTAGGAGCAGAATATCAGAATTACAGTCCCTGAAATAACCCGAGACCAACCCAGTAGAGGAATTGAAATGCACCTTTTGTTTTAGAAGCAGAATATCATTTTCGCTAGCATCTTTTAGTTGAGGAACTGTAACAATACCCTTCTTCAACTGTTCTAACTCTTCCTTTAAATTACGAATCTCATTTTGATATTTCTTGATAAGTGACTTCTCATCAATAATCTGCAGGTTCAATCAAATTATGTCAGATAAGAAACTAATGACAATGTTAAAAAAACTAATTAAAAAAAAACAATAAATAAATAAGGACGATATCAACATTTTTAAAGAAATGAAATAAAGCATACCTTATTTTGTGCTGCTTGAATTTCAATGTGCTTTGCCCGGTGTGCAAACTTTAATGTATTATGCGTCTCTTCTGAACTGCTTGATGAAGGAGTAACAGTGCAGATGAGCTGTAATTGAGGACAATAAAAGTAAATTAATCAACTAAGACAGAACTTTCTTTGCAAGAAGTAACTGAAAACTTGAAATAATAAAATAAGTGGCATGGAGATTCTATATAGGGGGAACCATACAGAGACACGCCCATGACCGCTTAGCGAAGATTGGAGAAGTCGGGTCAGTTTAGAATCCCTGTAGGGTATATGAGTAGCCCTCCCATCCGTCAACTTTGATATAACCTGCATAACAGAAATCAATATCCCAAATAAGTACATCATGTACGATAATCAAGGATTGAAAGAGCACAAAGACAATCTAACACGGTATTTCAAACTTATTGGCTTAAAACAACACTTGAGGCCTCACAGTTCCTAGAGTTAGCAGACTCTTATTAATATAGGATCCTTCTTTTCGTCTGACACCAGTAGTTTCAGCTTTTGAGCTCTCAGAACCAGCCAGATCAATGAGGTTCTGCACATGTAAGTAAGAACCGAAAGAGTCATCCTCAATATTGAAAAAAATAGAAAGACTGAATAGATTCCAATTGTAACCAAGAAAGAAACGAGTCGAACTAAAAATGAAAGATACAAGTATCAGTCCTCAGCGTTGAATACTTACCAATTGCGACAGATTTACAGCTTCACCTTCACTATTTTCCCCACACGGGCTACTCTCGATTGTCTGATGACATACCCATACAAATATATCAAAGGTCATCAAAATGGAATATACATTGGTGGTTTCCTAAAACTAGAAAATTAAAGAAAAAAAGAAAACAGCATGCCACATGAGGAAAAAGAAATTACCAGTGTAAATATAGTATGGCTCCTGCTACTGAGTAAATTGAAATTTGTTGATCCAACATGCCTGTGCTCTGTTGTTGGCAGCAATTCAGACTTGATCACAAAGTGAATCAACATATCATGAAAGCAACAGAGGGATAAAAATCGAACAACACCCATTATCATCTAGTCAACTGAACAAATTACAAAATTAGTGTTTGTAACAACTCTACCTAAATCATATTATTTTTTTATCTTTTATTACTTATATGTTTATTGAAGATAGTGAGCCTTGGCCAATGGTAAGATTACCCCTTTGGCAATCTACATGTTTTTAGGTTCATAACGAGATAAAGCATCTCCCAACTCCGTCCATTTAACCTTCCCCAAACATGCAATGACAGTCTACCCCAAGAATCAATGATCTATATTATACTACAACAGTGAATGACATTAGCTTGGCAACATAAAACAAAAGTTGCAAATTTAGTTCAACGTCTACAAATATTTCTACAACACAATGAGTGCACTTTAGTAAATTTTCTTTTGTTTCCAGATACAATCATCTTTTGTTTATGAAATAGCTTCTATTTGAATATCATCTTCATGATAAATATGCCATAAAATCCTTGGGACCATATATACTCCTCCGTTCTCATCACATTCTTCAGTGAGATGGCTGTAACCCTACAATAGGTGAACCGTTTCAACTAAACATCAGTTCTAACAGCATTTCATTTATGTTTTGTTTAGTTGTACACACAACCACATTGTCTTATCTTCCTTTGCTACTCCATCCTTCTACCTTTTGAGAATTTAGTTATTTGAAGATAAGGCAAGGTACTTTACTTTTATTCTTACACACATTAAAGAGCACACGAACACTAAATCAGGCTCTCAGGGAAAGGAAGGAAGTAACAGGGAAAATTATAAAAAATTAAAAAATAAAAACCATTCTGATCAATTCAACTATCAGCTAAACAAAGGAACAAGATTCAAGATTTTAAACAACTCAACCATAGTCACAAAATGTGATTTATGTTCTTTTACCTTCTCCAGCTGCTATAAGTGACAGGGCATGAGCTGGGGATAGCACTACTTCTTCCTTTATTCCTTCAACAAAGGTACCCTACATACATCAATTTAGCATAAGAAAAAAACATTCTCAACATCTGGAAGCAAGCTTAGATAATCTTATGTTAAGAATCTAAATTCAACAGACTCGATACAAAAGTTAATGATAAAATATTCTGTGGTGTCTTCAGCCATAAGAACTGTCAATATAATGTACACCACACCCATGTATGTGTACAATTGGAAGAAGTACGTTCCAATAACCAATGAGGGAAACCCTTTGCAGTTGCTGTGTAGTAAGCCTCAAAAACGTTTACAACGAAAATGTACACAATTCCCTGTGAAAATCAACCTTCAATACAACCAGTGCCCAAAACATGGCTATATAACTATGTTCAGTACATCAGCAAAGTTTTCACATTTTTGTGCAGCCCAACAAGCTCTAAGCTTCAATTTTCTTTTTGCTAAGGCAAGCTTAAGCTCCAACAAGAGATCAGATCTTGCATGTAAGAGAAGTTCTTAAGCTCTGAGTGAACAAGAGTTCTTGCAACCAAGCTTGGCCACAGGTTCTAAGTTGACACGGGCGCCCCAGCCATGGCCCCAAAAAGGAGTAACAGGTTCTAAGGTCCTAATTTGATGTCACAACTAATCATTTGAACTGTACCTTCACCGAAGGCATGCCTCAAACTGCCCTGAAAGGCTGCAAACTATCATCTAAATGTCTGCCCCACGATTGATTCACTTACATTCACAATGGAAATCATCCAACTTTTAAAGTTCTCCTGCCACCGAGATTCTAACAACTTTACCACCCCCAGTCGAACTCAACAGAGAATAGGGAAAGCAGAAACACCTCAACCGACAAGGGGAATTGCATATGATTTTGTTAGGGTTGCAGAACAGTTTTCAGCATAGATGATGATCGAATAATGACACAGAGATACATAACAGAAGTTCATCCAGTACAAACTTTCGGCTTGGCCACACCGTCATGTCAATTAGCTTTTCTTATAAAGTACCACCACATTGAGCCTTGTGCTATAAAGTCCACTATGTTTTACATCGGCTCTCTGGTCCAAATTCACGACCACTTTTTTCTTTTTTTTTACCCAGTCATAGCCACTTCTACAGTTACATCTACGTAACAAAGTTCTCCACCAGTAAGCTAATTTATGTATGCTCAAGGAATTGGGAAGAGCTGGAAAACTTGAGAATATATATTTAAAAGCAAGAGTGATGAAGGAAGAAACAGCATGCCATGCAAAAAAGGTTCTTGTAAGATTGAAGGCTGAAGAAAAAAGGTACATTTTGCTAATCCTACTAGAAGAATTGAAAGGTCCAGTGGACTACACACTAGGAGAGTAAGAATACACAACTAATGAGACTTAAAACAAAAAGTAAAACAGAGAAGGGACTACCACAGGAAAGTTCTCTATCCTCAATCTTCACCAGCTTCCAGAACAAAGTTATATAAGGGACTTTTTTTTTTTAAAGGATCCAAAGACTTTATTGAAAAATAGACAAGAACAACAGAAGGAGTAGACACTGAATCTACAGACTAGGGCTGAGAACGATAGGGAAAAAGGAAGAAAAAAAAACACACAGAGACTAACAACTAGAAAATACAAGAAGTCAGCCTCACTACACAATAGCTAACAGATAAGACATTCTAGAACTCTAGAAGAGATGGAAAAGTCCTTAAAATAGCCATAATGCAGACCAATAAGGAAATAAAGCACTCGAACCCAAAGCCCGTCCACTCCCGCCCCCTATTATTCCTCAGATTTCATCTCCAACTCACAATGTATATCAAATTCATCACATAACGTAAAAACATATTATCAATCATGTGACAGAAGCATTTAGAAAAATAGAAACTATTATCATACTTAGAATAGTAAATTAGTAATGTATGAAGATGGTCATGACAAAACAAAGATCAGATGAAGAAAGCACCTGAGCATCCTCTCTAATTCGTAAATTCTGTCCTGCTGGATTCAACAAGTCATTAACAACCTGGAATGAAACAGACCTTAAAGGATAGTAAAGTAAATTAAAAGGTGCAACCAAAGCTAGTAGAAAGTTGAGCATTCCAGAACTCTGTAACTCAAGATAGGTCCCCGACCAACAATATTCATATAATCATACCTATCATAATAAACCAGAGGAATATGAGAAGGCAAAGAATGTTACCTCATTATAGATCTCCAAGTATGACACACGAAGAAGAAACTCTCGGTTTGGAGTCTGGAATAGACAAAAACCATAATGAGTAACTTCTCTGCTGAGAAAAGTTACAAGAAAATAGCATTGCTTAAAGAGTACCTCTTGGATGATGCTAAACGCATCTTTCACAGCCAGGGGTATAATTCCAGGCGACCTTTGATCACCCTGAATTAGTAGGACGAACAAAATCACATTGATAATCATTTTAGATCCCACCACATTAGTATCTAATCCCGCAATGCATATTACTTTAATGAGAAATTATGAAGAAACAAAAAAGCGCGATGCATATAAACCATTTATACTATGTATAAGCAGATGATGAGCATAAACATTTTTTTTCTTACATGCATTGTGTGAGTCTTCCCGCTGCTGGTGACCCCATATGCAAAAATTGTACCTGTCATGGAAGGAAATCATAGATAAAATAAACAAACAACGGATTATATCATTTGTGCAACTTAAATATATCCAAATACTAAGAAAGAGAGTATAATTTCTTTAACTTGTAGTACAAACTTCCAATAACTTCAATCGGTAGAGCAATTAGCCTTTGCCTATTCAAACAACCTAAATGCCCAAGTTACTCTCTAGTTAGCGGTTTGTCAGTCTTGACAGGGAAAGCATTGGTTGCCTAGGAATGAAACTTACTGGTAGAAGCGAGAATGTGTTGTAGATCCTTATAGGTTCTCAAGTCAAATTTGTAATGGGGAAGGATTGGAAGCTTATGGTTTCTAGGGTCCAACCAAAACTAATGGCTCCAGCATTTCCATATACAACAAACCATCAAGTTCCAAGACTTTCTTACCCTCATTCACTATTCACCAATTGCAACTTTACTTCTGCAACTGAGCATTTAAAGTTGATGCAGGAGCGCTGCAAGACAGAAACTTTCAGTTTCTGCCCTGCATCAAAAATGCACTCTCACCCTCTAGCATTGTTCAACAGGGTCCAGCAACCCAGTCAATAAGAATGTGAGATTAAAGCTGGAATTCCTCAGAATGCTGTTAAGCAAGTGACTGAGGTAGAGATCATCATATGACATACATTAGGCGTCGATAACAGGTGCACAGTTGATTAAAAATTTTAAGGCTTCGTGTATGTAGGGATTATATGACTTATATAACATCTTCCAATTTAATCAAGAAATATTTGGTGAAAATATATTGATGATTATAAATGAAAAAGTTCAAATGACTTTCATGAATGACTAAATGCTAGGTGTTCTGATTAATTTGAGAATGTAGGTATAATATAATTATAAAAAATTAAAAATTAAAATTAAAATCAAAATTGAACCTACAGTTCACCCTGTAAGAAAGGAACACTCTTAGAATACAATCTATATAAAATACATAATCATTTATAACTGCAATACTGTCTTTTAGGTGTTGATGATTACTATGCAATTTGTCCCAAAATTATGAGAAATGTAGCCATCAAGAGAACTGAATCAGGTCGGGAACAGGCCACAGTGCCACACACAATAATATCAGTACTCAATTCTAAGACATGTAACCATACTGAAAACAATGCAGAAATTCAAGTTGATCAAGCCCAAAGTCTAGGCTCTTTACCGTTGACTCCTTCCATAGCACCACTAACAACATGCTGAGCAGCAACATCATAGACATGGCGTGTTGTGGTTGTAGGGCCAAACACCCGATCTAGTGGCAGGAGAATAAAGAGAAAGTGAGACAGAAAAATCATCAATAAAATTGAAGGTAAGACTATTCGGCATTTACTTTTGATCTGCAGAAGACATGCACAGGGACTTATTCGCTAGTAAACAGCTTTATGATATAGACTAGAGAACAGCTCTATTAGAGTCATTCTCTTGTGAGGGCATGTTTCTTATAAATGGACAGCTGAGATGCAGTGAGCGAGAATCAGGGCAATTTCCACCATCCAGTTAACAGCATAGAAGTCACATTTAATTTATTCTTTGGGAGCTTAAATAGAAACTACACACACACACACGTGTGTGTGCTTGTTAATTTGATCAATTTTTTTCGACTACCTAAATTAAACCTCAAATCATTAAGCTTTTGTTTACTAATTTCTTCTTGTTGTGTTTTTGGCTCATTGATACAATCTGAAAATTAGGGTTCAGAATTCAAATCCAAGTCTAGAAAGGAAAGAGGTTTGCGCGCAGCTTTTCTATAAGTTCTAGGAAAGTTAGTCTTTCAAGTTCTATTAGGATTTGTATTAAAAGCTTAGTCTATTAGGGTTAGGAATCCTAAACCCATGTTGTATCAGCAGCCTCTATGCCCTATAAATAGGGGCTGCAGTCAGTTTTCTGGAATAAGGAAGACAGAAAGTGCAGAAAACTGAGAGTCAAGGTGATAGAGAGATAAGAACTAGTCAGAGGGGTTTGAGGGATCTGCAATAAGTACTTGTAAACACCTAAATTCTTCATAGTGCTAGTGAATCTCTCAAGAGAGATCACGAAGTGGACGTAGGCTAAAGTTTTGGCTGAACCACTATAAAATCTGCTGTGTTGTTTCTGTTTTCAGTTCATCTATTATTCTGATTTTGCTTAAGTAGTAAAACACAAAGATCCTAAAGGGGGGCTTACACAATACTTCTCCACACAAGTTAAGCAAATTTAGAGAATATAAGTACAAGAAAGTAGAAAGTATACCGTATGCATAAGCTATTGATGGATTATGCTCATTCCGCAGAATAGTGTCTCCATCTGCATACCATGCAATTTCTTCTCCTTGGCGAATTTCCCTTGGACTACACCAGATATAGACAGCGCCAAGTTATTGAGTATTCAAAACTTTATGAGTGAAGTACAACTCATAATAGTGAAATGTACCTGAGTGGACGAAAGCGGACCGTCACTGTGACATTTTCTTTGGACCTTTCCGCATCTTGTGGCAAACTTTCCGTGTAAAAGTACTGTGGCTTACTTCGAGCTGAAGAAGATGCAGGAGAGCTCTGCCCTTCAATAGAAGTTTCCAAATATTGTTTCGAAGACGATGTAGTCGAAGATGACGGAGAATTAGCAGCTCTCGAATTGCTGGAACCTAGTTTTTTCGATCGTGATCCATGTTTTGACGCCATTACCACCGGAGATTAATCCTTGAGCACAATGAGAACAAATCCTCCCTCAGCATCAACCGGTGACACTTTCAACTTCTGAGTGAGGGTTTTACGCTTGTTTCGTCAAAAGCAAATGCAGGAAAGCATACTCACCTATACTTCCGCTACCGAAAAAAAAAAAATGAGGTTCAAAACTAATCGTAGCCAGTCCTTAGATTAGTTCAGTACTTAAAAGTTCACCACATATATTTTCGAAACTAAACAATTTGCAGAACTATAAAAGTCAAAATTCCATGCTACTCTGCTCTACCTATTTCCTCAGAATGCAGAAAACTAGTCACAGATTACAGCTAACTAAACCTTCATAATCAATTGCTACGTTACTGAAGCAGATACAGAAAGAGAAGCCCATTCAATTCCACATAATTAGAGCTTCCAATTTCGGAACCAAAACACCGCCACAAACGAAATAACAAGTCCAAAAACAGTACCTGTAATCAGAATCGGAGGAGCAGCATTGCAGGAACCGAAGGGAGTAATGCGCAGAGAAGAGCGAGCCGATCTTCTGGGGAATCAGAGACAGTCGGATCTGAGAGACGCTGCGAGTGAGTGAGTGAAAGGGGAGAGACAGAGAGAGAGAGATATATCTGAGCTTCTTTTAGCTTTTGTTGCTTGCCTTGGAAGGGATGGCCTTCATCGAATGCAAACAGCATTTCTCAATCCAACTTTTTCACAGAGAGTGAGAAAGGCTCCTCTGCTCTGCTTTCTCTCTCTCATAATCTCATGTATAGCAACACACCAGCAGCACCTATAGTTATAGAGAGAGAGAGAGACAGAGAGAGAGAGAAGGGGAGGAAGAAAGAAGAAAGTGGTTAGAGAGAGAAAGTGAATTTGGTACAGTAGCTGTAGCTGAGTAAAAAGGCTGGCTGGAATGGTGGGGCTATGTTTTTTCTTTTCTTTTCTTTTCTTTTTTCCTTTTTTTTTTTTTTTTTTTTTTTTTTTTTGAGCTAGCAAAGGAATCAGAGGACTCACAGAGTCACAGGAGTCGTGTGCTTGCGGACGCTGACTGGGTGGGGACCATAGGGGACATGGGAGTTTGGGTACAAGTGCAACCGTACCGTATTTCTACTAATTTCCAATTGCGTGAAAAATATTTCACTAGGAGTCTAGGATAGGATCATAGGAACATAACAACCCATATAGGAGATTAGGAGGAGGACGTTGCAGAAGGATTTTGGTTATTTGCTCTTCAATGACGAACATGTTTCGTCACTGTCTCAGGTGAGGAAAAAAAAAAATTGTGAAAATGATCTATTTATGAATACGTACAATTTTTTAGGGTTTGTTTTACTAAAATTTCTTAGTATCTGTTTCCTTGGCACCTTGTTGAATCTTTGATCAACCTTTTTTCTCTCCTGGCAACCTAGTCGTTTCGACGAATGCTCTTTTCTTGACAACATCGTCTAGGAAAAAAACCTAGGTTTCCTGTCACTACTTTTTTATGTTGGAATGTTAATCCTTTCATTATGTTCTCTGGCCTCTCTTTCTTGTTAGCACTTATATTTTTTTATTTTTTTTTATATTGGGTGAATCTAATTGACAACTTCAATCATTGATCTTTCTCATTAGCAAGCCTGTTCTTTTGGTTTGTCAATTTCTCGTTTGATTTGGTGGTGCAGCGTTCAATGGAATGTGTAAATATGAAATGAGTCATATATGAGTGATATTTTTATTTTTTTTAAATTTACATAAGGAGATTTCATAATGGCTATTGCTACCGTATCATTTTCTTAGTTCACCCTACAAACATTTGAATTATTGAAAGACTATATTACCCAAGTGCAAAATGACTAATAAGTACACTAATTTTCTAAAATCCAAATATGTAAGAAAAAATAAATATATAAGTAATTCATTAAATACAAAGACTACTTAATTTTTCAATGGATAACATTAATATTTATCTTCTCAACCCAAAATTGAATTTATTACTATTTTTTTGTCTTTTTGTTGCCTCTTCATCATTAATTCGTTATTCAATTCACAAAACCATTACCTTTAATTTCATCAAAATCTTTGCAATATTTTTTGTGAACACCGAAAGTAAAAATTTAAAACAAGAAGAAAAAAAAAATCAATCTCTTCTTCATTGATCATAGTTGTAAATTTACTAATCTTTTTACATAGATTGAAATTCCTGATAAAAAAAATTAATTGAAAGAAAAAATTAAAAAAATAGGAGTAAATTAGATTATGATTTTATTAGGAAACTTCAATAAATTTTAATTTTTTATGAGTATAAATTAAATGAGAGATTTTTGTTAAAAATATTTATTTTCTAATTGGATATGTCATATAAAGATATTCTTGGAAAGAGAAATTGGTTAAATAAGTAAATTTAATAATTGAAATTAAAATGTATGGTGTAATGAGCAAGTAGGGTGAACAAATAAAATGGTAAAGTAACAATAGCCGCACCCTTTCATTATTTATCGTGGGGTATGAGAGAGAAAATCACTCACTTCTCACCAAACAAGCTCCTTTAAAATGATAGTTAATTTGCATTACTTAGTAGCACAGGCAAGTAAGATTAGCTATGATCAGATATCAGAAGTGGTTAATTACGTTGATTGCAAACTCTTTATTAGTGAGAAGCTAGCACCAATTAAAACGGGTTGGTCCAACAAAAAGTTAAAGAAAATTAAAGGGAAGAAGATGCAATCATGCAATACTATTAATTTATGAATTATCTTGATACTTCATCCAGAGATAGAATTTAGATAGAATAATGGAGACAGCTGATTTCATCCCCCATCCATTAGTATAGCATAAATATGTACCTAAACATATTTAATTAAGATTAGGAGCCTAATTCTCTTTCCTATTTGTTGAAATTTCTTTTTTCGACATAACTTTTTAGTGAAAACCCTCGTATTATATGTTAGCTACTAATTATTTAGGAGTTGGAAAATGGAAACACTAGCCTGGCAAACCAACAAAGGTGTATGTGATCTGTTTTGTTGGAACTTGCAACAAAAGTTTAGGTGGAGTAAAGTATTAAAATAAAGAAAGATCGATTAGATCAAAGAATAAATATATATATATACTCCTCAAAAAAAAAATTTATATATATATATAGGGTGTTCTAAGTTATTTTTTTTAGATTATCTACGCTATATTAATGTACCTATACATTAAGTAGACTAGTTTAATATAGAGGTAGACTATTTCGATACAGAGGTAGACTAATTTAAGATAATCTACTTATTCATGGAGTCAGTCTACCTTTATAATATCAAATTTAGCTACTTGATGTATTGGTACATTAATCTACTGTAGGATTTTATTTTATTTTATTTTATTATGTTCAAGTATCCCACCTCTTTTTTAGACCTAATAAGATGAATAATTATAAATTAAAACTATAAAAAGAAAAGATATTTCTATGGTCTACATGTTAGACTTGTTACCAATAAGTTAACAAGCCGGATGATGAGAGATGTCAACCATTTTATTCTTTTAATTTTTATAACAAAACAAGGATAAATTGAAACAAGTTACAAAAACAATCGGCTAATGTGCATATAGGAAACTTTTATTGCATAAAGAAGAACTTTGAGCAAAATAGGTGTCTAACATGGGTGACATGGATGACCCAACAATCACAGCATGAAGGTTGACAATATGGAATGAACACTATCACGATCGAGGCTGACCTCTATCAAATAACTCAAACTATCGGACGTCGCTAGTAACAAAAATTGGTTGCAAGCGACCTCTAGATAGTAAACGCTATGAACACATAACTGACATAAGTCAGACTAGAATTAGGATCCTCTGGACAGTTTCTTGTGAATTCTGGAAACAAGTGTTCCTTGTGTCCTTTCTTGAGTTGTTGGTGAAGTGAAAGTTTTTCGGACAAATATTTACTCAAAACGTTTTATTTTTGAGGGGTCAAGGGTTGACTTTTTATTCTTTCAGTTTCTCCGAGAACTACCTTCATAAAAATCATAAAGCGTGTCGATATGAGTTTGTGGACATGCTGCATGCGTAAATCGGAGATCGTATGAGGAAGGTATTTCTATTCTTGGAAATTTTACTATAAACTGGTAATTTTCAGAAAATTACCTCACTTTCCATTTTCAGAAGAATTCTAGAAAATTTCAGAACTTATTCTCTTCGTTCTCTCTCTTCAAAAACCCTCGGACCCGACCCGGCTGAAATTCCATTTTCCGATGACATCTGGCAGTGCCACTGACCCAGACCCACGCCCCTCGACTTCCCTATCCTCCTTGTGGTAGCTGCTTTCACTGATTCACATTGGAAGCGGCAGATAGAAGGCCAGAAACACCAGTGGCGACAGACCCGAAGCTAGCTCTCTCATCCGGCCAAGGCGAAGCTCGAAACAAGTTGAGTTATGTAGCCATTTGCTTCCTCTTTCGACCTATATTGGTCTTGTGGTTCGATTTGACCGGAGGTGATCGAAATCTCGACTGGAAGCTTAACCCGACCAAAACCAACTTCCGGCGGCGATCCCGGCCGATCTAGGCAGAATCGGCAAAGTCCCAGGTGCTTGACGAAGTGTGTTCTATACGTTATCTCGTCTGTGAGAGAAGACGCAGTGGGATTTAGAGGTGAGTAAATCTCACAAGGTTCATTTATGAACGAAATTCACTTTATTGTTTTGGAATTATTTTTTAAATTGTGAAATCATTTTCAGAAATAATTATTTATTTTAAATTATATGAACTTGATCATCTACCGTTCATAGGTAAGTTAGAATGAGATTTTGTTATAAAAATGGTTTTCTCGAGTTTTGCGATGTGTGAACTATAGTTGGTATTAGTGACATTCTTGAATGAATGAGTACGTGTGTGTGTGTATTTACGTGAAATGTATATATATCTTGGTGGAATTATTGTGTGGTGGAAACAATAGTAGTGAAATTGTTCTTATTATTGTTTTGAGGCTTGACTTTTTGAGGAAAAGCATATATTGTGAAAAAGGTGATTTATATTGCTTTGATAAAGTGCTTTGAGTTGTGAAATATTTTGGATCTAGTGCGACCATGGCGAGTAAGTAAATTAGTGACCTGTGTGGTGAATAAAAGGAGTTTTGTAGCATTCTCCCTTCATTGTCCAAGAGGGACTTTATCGTCCCAGAGGGACTATGATATAGGCAACATGTGTGGTGATTGACCTGTGTGGTGACCTATGTGGTGGTTGACCTGTATGGTGATTGATCTGTGTAGTGATTGTTGTTGTAAAGAGTGTTGGTTGTGTTGAGTTATTTGACTTCATCAAAATCTCCTGAACTAAACTATATGCAGGGATTTCGGTTTTTCTGAATTGTTGATTTTCAAGTAATCTCGTGAACTAAATTATATGCAGGGATTATGGTCTTTTTGAATTGTTGATTTTAATGAATCTCCTGAACTAATTAAATTATATGCAGGGATTACTATAATATTGAATGGTGTGATTCAATGTAATTTCCTGAACTAAATTATAGGCAGAGATTACTTTATATTTATATTGCTTGATTGTGTTCATACATTCCTTAACTATATTATATGCAGGAATTACTGATTTAGTTTTGGTTATGGAATTGAAGTACTAGAATGGTTGTTTGAGATTTTTAGATGAGTTGACATCTCTTTGAGATGTTAATTACATCTTCTAAGAGAACATGAAGGGGATTTGAGTGATTGTGTTGTGAGATTTCTAATTGATTTCACAATGTCACTACGGCGATAGATATTTGCTTCCAGGAGGAGATTTAAGTGTTAATACTCAGTTGACTTGGGGTTTCGTAGTTTGGGATCTTGAGTTGAGATATCATATGTTGATGATTTTAATCACGAAGTGGGTTATTGACATGATGATGATGTGAAATTGTTCATGAGTGTTTTATTTCTTAATTGATGTTAAGTTCAGATATTTAAAGCATGTGCTTTCTGTTATGATTTGTTGAGTTTACTCAAACAAGCTTTATAAGCTTATCGGATTTGTTGTTGCAACTCGATGCACCATTCAATGGTGTAGGGGTTTATCCTGCAGGTTAGGGTGAATGTGGTTGAAGCAGAGATCTTCATTGTTGTTGCAGTGGTAGGTTTAGTAACCTAATTTTGTTATGCACTTGTTCGTCTTCCGTTGTGTAATGAGCGTAGTGCATGATTTGTTGTTTCAATTTAATTTGTAAACTTGCTATAATGTAATGTAACTCTAAAGAACGAGTCTGTATTCAAATTGTGAGTTCAGGACATCTTAGTTGCTTGTGTTAAAAGAAAAATTTTACAGTTGTTTAGTGTTGATGTCCGAACCATCATACCACGTGCATTTTGTTATTCTTTATTTTGATTGTTAATTGTGTTTGAAAATCAGGGTGTGACAGTTTGGTATCAGAGCGTAAGGTACATACTTGGTGATAATCAGTACTATTCGAGTGATGACCCGTCTGCAACGGATCCCCATCATATACTCTTTGTTAATGATATAGCCATTGGGTATGTGGGAGTGTTAGGTGTTGTTTTGAATGTTAAGTCATCAGAGCATAGGTCGGCTCTGTAAGAGAAGGGTAGGAGCTTTGTGTAGCTTCTTTTGAGTTATAGTCTTTTGAGAAATGGGAACCTCTAGATTGAACTCTTGCTAGACTTAGGAGATTTTGTTTGTGAAAGTGTATCTAGTGTCTTGGTTAATACGGCCTTTGTGGGAGTGGTCAAATTCTGCTGGGCCTGTAATTAAGGCTATTAACTTCGTAGTTAGTATAGTGTTAAATTTCTGTCATGAATGCAGCAATTACTACAACAATAACTATGTACAAATGTACAATGATTATGATTATAAATGCGCAATGAATGACTATCATGAATACGCAATGAATGACGGTCGTAAGTATGCAATGATTAACTGTTATTAGTGCAGCAATAATTGTCATCATAAGTTTGTAAATAAATGCAGCCATAAAAGCAGAAATAATAGCGGCTTGTCCCCCAAGTAAATCATCGCCTATAACGTCTAGGTAATCTCATCTCATTCCGACTAGTTTTACTCCACTCAACTAAGAAATGTACTGACTTAGGCATCAGAGGGTTTTCTGCAGGTACCCCCTTCCTCCTCGAGCCGACGGTCAAACTTCAAGCTACCGCTCAAATGAAGCTTCTCGATTATTCCTGGTCAGCTCCCGCTCCAGTCCGCATTCATTGGTGAGTCAAACTCGTCTAAGGAATTTTTCGTCACCAACAGCCTTCGTATTTGACTTAGACTTGTGTTTAAGTTTTATACAAATATTAACCAAGTGTTGCTATGCTTCTTAGGTGATGGACCCTCCGAGAGGCAAGGCTAGGAGCCGAGGTAGACCCCGGAAGGAGTAGAGCTAGAGGTAGAGGCAGGGTCCCTCATGTGGAGGAGTTCTATCAGGAGGAGAAGGTAGAGGTACCACAAGTTGTGCAACCTGTTCCTCTTGTTGTTGGGGTGGTTGATGCAACTTGCCTATCTAGGTTGGCTAGAGAGCTTACTAGATTGGGAGCAGTAGCATTTCAGGGAGGTACAGATTACATGTTAGCCGATTAGCGGATCGAGAACATGGTGTCATGCCCCAAATTTCAAACACAAATAATAATACAATTACTTCAAATACAAAGCATCATGCGTGATGGTTCCGACACCAGTACTAAATAGTTGTGAAAATTTTCCTTTAGACAAAGCTATCAACGATGACCCGAACCCACATTGTGAATACAAACTCGTTCTTTAAAGTCACATATTACATTAAGCAAAGTTTACAAATTAAACTGAAAATGTCAATTCAATAAGTAACTGCACACACTACACTCTTTACATAGCAGACGACTAATAAGTGCGTAGTACAATTAGGAAATAAACCTACCATTGCAATGGCAAGGAAGTTCTACAGCTTCAACCACTCTCACTCTAACCTACAGAATAAACTTCTACACCATGGAATAGTACACCGGATTGCAACCACAAACCCGGTAAGCTTTTACAAGCTTGTATGAGTAAACTCAAAAACCAACAACAGAAACACATGCTTAAGTCCTCTAAACCTAACAGTTAATAAGCATATATCACATCATCAACTATCAATGTTGTATTAATCAATAGCATGCATCAGTAAAACTCACTCGTGACAATATATGCTCAAACATCAAATCAGCATTCAATTTCACGATCATAGTTCAAAACAAAACCACTTCAAGTAATGTTTGAAATCATTTTCAAGCTCAAGAGCAAATCACAAAATCACATAATCCGCGATAAATTCACTCAAATCTACTTAAGGAAGCAATTCCCACAAATTGCGATAAATCTACTCAAATCAACTTGAGGAAACAACTCACGCATTGTTTTCTTTTCCAAAACTCAACATTCTTTTCTCAAAAGAAAACACGTGTTGCTCCGTGACAAATCATGTCATTTGATCACCCAACAAAATGACTATGAAACCCAAAGTCCCCAATGGACAATAAAAGAAAGAATACTCTTAAGACGTGAAACCCGTACTTATGAGTCCCAAGTAATCTCAACTATTACCCCCATAAGATACAATTAAAATCCCGACAGACATACTAGAGCTCTAACTGATTGTAATCGCTAACCCGGCCAAGGCGTGGTTCCAATAACATACCATGATCACATTCGTGACCCCCGATCACTGTAAGTGATCCCGATCCTCAACCCTCAAGTATTTGGATCTTCGGTATAAAGACCAAAACATTAAGTAAGTCGCATTGGATCCAAAATGTTACCCAAATCTACAATAAAGATTCCCTGTAATTGATCCCTATCAATTACTCCCGGTATAAACACCAAAACATTAAGCAAGTCACAATGGACCCAAAATGTTACCCGAATAAAAAACAACAGATTCTCCGTAATTGATCCCTATCAATTACTCCTGCCACAAAGACCAAAACATTAAGCAAGTCGCACTGGACCCAAAATGTTACCCGAATCTAAGATAAAAGATTCCCCGTAATTGATCCCTATCAATTACTCCCGGTACAAAGACCAAAATATTAAGCAAGTCACGATGGACCCAAAATGTTACCTAAATCTAAAGTAAAAGATTCTTCGTAATTGATCCCTATCAATTACTCCTGGTACAAGGACCCACATTTAAATAAGTCACTCATGATCTAAAAATGTTCAACAATTCTCAACATTTTTTAAAACAATAGAAATCCACACTTTTTACAATATATTGTTTTCCGAAAAGTCAACCCCAAAAACAATAATATGAACCATATCACATATATTGTTTTCATCTTAACAAAACTACCAACACATATATATTTCACGTAAATATGTATGTATATATATATGTGTGGTTATTCACTTAAGAATGCCACAAATACCAACTATAGTTTGCAATTAAATAAATAACTTCCAGAACAATAAGGTAAACCCATTCGTAAATGAACTCTATGAGATTACTCACATCTGAATTCAGCTGCGTCTTCACACACGAACCGAGATAAGCACTAATCACCACAATCCTCTCAACACACTTCCAACGTACCTAATCACATCAAGGTCACATCTTAATACCACTTGTGGTACGAAAGCATCTAAATTCGGAACAAGCGATTAAAGTTCGAATCCCCCAATTGAACTAAAACCCTTAAGTAACGCCAATCGAGGCGAAACCTCATTTGTGATCACCCAAATTCTCCGGAATACTTCTACGAACAATATGTCAAACCTATAAGTCGATTGAACAGTCGGATCCTCACGGATCGAAAACCAAGAGAATTGAAATCGCTAAAAACCCTAACATATTCATACGATCTCCAAAGATTACATTTTATATATCGAAATGTTGTATCGACGAGTAGATAGTATAGAGAACCAGAAACTGTCCCTGACATGGCCGGAATCGCCGCCACGGGCGGTTGCACATGCACCGTTGGACCAAACTCAAAGCCACCTTAATCTAACAGTCCAAAATATCAAGAATACCAAGTAGAGCAACTTTAATATCCGGGGTTCAAGCCAACTCAACCTAAATCACCACCGATCGCCTTCACAAGCTAAGAAAATACTGTTCACCTTGAGTTAACTCTTTTCCGATGAAAATCGTCCACAACCACCACCATGGATTGAAAGAGGAAGCTCCCACGAGAAGAACAAGCTCGGATTCAAGCCCTGTCGTTGCTGGAGTTGGGATTTGTAGTCGGATCCAACTGCACCATTTTCCGCCTCTATGCACCGCCGTGGGTGGAAATCGAAGCAAGCCACCACCGTAGGGAGGACGGCAACACAAGTCTAAGTTGATTTGGGCCTGTTCCGTCATCTGAGATCGCCTGAGATAGCCGATGTTACGTCCCGTACCTCAATTTACCAGTTTACTAGTCATTTGGACGGTAACGGTAATTACTTTCACTTTTTACTCTATTTCAATACTTTTAGTGGCCCTAAAAGTTGACTTTTTATTTGGGTCAAAATTTGAGAAAGTTTCCTACATGGAAGTCATAGAGGACGTTAAACCGAGCCCGTGCATATATGGTACGTAAAAATCAGAGTTAGTATGCGAAAGTTATGGCCTAAAATATAGAAGTTACTGTTCACAATAACTTTCTATATATATAGAAAGTTACTGTGGTAGGTTTCCATTTCCGGAAACCTACCACGACTTTCTCTCTCCTCCTTCCCAAGCTCTCTCTCTTCCCTTTCGGCCTCCTTTCGTTTTCCAACCAAATCGACTCTTTCTGGCCACCCCACGACTAACTCCAGGCATTGGAAGACACTCCTCCTCCTCTTGACACGCCTACGGTGGCGGTGGTAGTTCATGACAGTTTGGCAGGAATTTCGCAAATCAAGCTCCCAAACTTTACTGTAGCAATCGGTTTCAATTGTCGATTTCTTCCAATTCTGGCCATCTCCGGCCACAAAACCAGGCATAGTAGAAGCGCCTCGAGCCAAGGATCATTACCATTCAAGCTTCTAGCTTCAATTCGCAGTGTGGAGAGTTAATCGAAGAAATTTCGAAACTAGGGTTTTGAAATTTCTGGGCTTGTGTTCATCGGCCAAATTGGAGCACTTCAAGGTAAAATTGAAACTTGTTGTAGTTAAGAATAGTGATAGGCTTGTTGAGTAGATGTTGTGGCTAAAATTTGGTAGTCGGAGGTGAAGTTGGCCGGCGACACATAAGGCCCAAGCGCCGCCACTGTAGGTCAAGTGTGGAGGTGCGTAGGGCAGCTTTTTAATTTCAAATTTTAGCCTATTAAATCCTATAAATGTTGTAGAGCTTATATATGAAGTATGGTGAAGATTGGGGAAGTTTTGAATCGATTATAAATTCCTGGAAATTCAGAATTTTGGTTATCGATTTATGAGAATCCGACCGTCGGATTTCTCTCGAATCTGCCCTAGAACTTGTAAATTAATGAAATGGTGTTGGTGGTAAAGTTTGGGTTGAATTGAAGGAAATAGAGATGTTGATTTAAGAGGATTGATTTTAGAATCGTATTTAATTGTCGAATTGTTGTTCACAGAGTATAATTGTGTACAGGGCGCTATACCGAGTTACCGCTCAACGGAGGAAACCCGTATGCGTGGTCACCTATATAGTACTGTGAGTGGACGTTTGTTTTAAATAATGATGCATTCAATTATTTTCCCGAAATGATGATTGATTTATTTAATTATTTATCATTTTATTTATTAGCATAATATTTGGTTTTGGACTATACTTTTGGCATTGTTTTTCCATATGAGTTTCCGAATTGAATTTATTATACTCGGATTTGGACTTTTGAAGTGTTTTTGGGAATATGAATTGATTTTTCGGAGATTAATTATGATTTATCTCGATTATGATCTGGGAAATGGATTCGTGGTATTATTTTTGGATATTGAGCTTTCGATGTTTATCTCCAATATATAATTATTATTTGAAATTATGATTTATATGATTTTCGATGAATTATTTTTCCGAAGTAATTTCTGGAATTTAATAATATATTTTATTCGTCGATTTTGAGATTTCTGCCATATTATCGAACTTGAGGTTTTTGGAATGATTGTTATATTTATTATTTCTCGCCTATTTTTTTATGTTCTCGAGAATGTTTTGGCGTGCGGGGCCACATCATTAGAATATATTTGTTTTCTCATGAGAAATTGGGGAAGCCTTATGGATTTATGGATTTACTAGATTTGAATGTTTTCTTCACCATACTGGGGTCGTTCTATTAGTTCTCCTCCTCACATACTTTGTGTGTGTGGGTGGCAGTCGAGGTTGTTGGTTCTCCTCCTCATGTAAATGGCAGTCGAGGTTGTTAGTTCTCCTCCTCACATACTCTGTGTGTGTGAGTGGTAGTCAAGGTTATTAGTTCTCATCCTCACACAATCTATGTGTGAGTGGCAGTCGAGGGTAAGTAGAGCCTAATGGGCTCCTTTACCTGTATGGTGATATTTCTTCCCCATATCCTATTATTACTTGATTAGTGAGGCTAGTCCGATATCTCTAAACCAGCGAGCAAGGTTCTAAAAATCGCTAGGCGCTAGTCGGGCGGTGGTCAGGGGACTAGCGCCCAGGGGTCTAGGCGGGTGCCTAGGCGGTTTTATTTTTTTAATTTTAATTTTATTTTTATAACATTTATTTATATAATTATAAATGTATAAAGACTTTTTTGTTTTGTTTTGAGAAAGACAACATAAAGTCATTGGTCAACCCAAAATAAAAAATTAAAACTCTAGCTAATTATGGTTGGTAAAATATATATATATATATATATATATAATTTTTTTATTTATGTTAAGCTTGTCAAAATGGAGCAGCACGTGGCTCCTTACTAACCAAGGATTCAATCAATCTTTTCTTAACCAACTGCTTCACACCTCTTCGTGTTGCATCACACCTCTTCGTGTCCCAGTATTTCCTTGTTCTTCCCTGCCATTCGCACAAAGCCCCAACTTCATTCTCAGCAACTCACTCCCCCCATATTTTAATCCAAACCAAATATATCGAGAAAGCCTCTAATTATAGGAAAGATCAGTGCGACGATTCGCCAGATTAACAAAATCAGTGCAGAGAGAGAACTTACAGGGAGAGAGAAAGAAAGAGATTGATTATTCGAGGAGAGAGAGAGGTACTGTCAAGGAGAGAGAGGGATTTTCAGAGTCAGATTGGCGGCCTATTGAAAGAGAGAGGAGGCGAGAGTTGAGGAGAGAGACATGGGTTAGCTGGCCCGCCTAGTCACAAGCCCGCCCAGAACGCCTAGGCTCCCGTCAAGCTCTTCTAGGCGTCCGCTTAAATTCAAATACGATTTTTCGAGCGACTAGGCCTTAATCGGGGCAGTCATCTACCTTCGCGCCTAGGCGGCCGCCTAGAGCGTTTTTTAGAACACTACCAGCGGGGCTGGTATGTTTTCACGAGATTTTGAGTTTAAAGAAATACGTTTTATAAATGCATGCATCGAGGCTTTATAAGTTTAAATATGTGGGAAAGTATTCAAGTTTGATTCTTTTAAATTATCTTGGCTATTTATTTTTGTCCACTCACACTAACGTGTTTTTCAATACTTTTCCCCTGGGCCCTTCGGTCTCAAATGCCTAGTTTACAGGCGAAATTAGTTGAGGTCGGGTGTACAAGGATTGAGGCATAGTTGTCACTGCTTCCGCATTGTAGGATCTATCGATCCTTCACCCTCTTTACTTTTATTTCTATTATACATTTTGTTTTAGTATTACTTTGATAACTTATGGGATTAATGTTATTAAGTTGAGATTTGTGTAATGTGAATTGGAAGATGTTGTGATTTGGGGAGCAGGGTGGTTCCAGGAGAATAAGGATGGATTACTTATAAGTGTAAATATCTTTTTACAGGTTTTGGGTAGTTCATTTTTAGGGGAAATTCTGCCAATTTTTTAGTATAATTTCTTCTAAGGTAGGCCCCGCAGGACCATTTCAGATTTCAGGGTGAAATCCAGGGCGGGTCCTGTCAGCCGGAAAACTTGAGTAGGGTTCAAGCGGGTACGGGTCAGGTCAGTTAAAAAACTTGGATAGTGAGGGTTTCAACCTAGAGAGAAGATGGAGAGAAAGAGATTTCCAAAAAAGAAAATTGGAATTTATGAAATATTTTCCGGAAAAATCCTATTTATACCAAAATGAAAACTTTTTTCGATGGCCATACATTTCTTGTACGAACTCCGATTTTCGCGTTCCACATATCCATGAACTCGTATTGACATGCTTTACGACTTTCGTGGAGGAAGTTTTCAAAGAAACCCAACATATAAAAAGACAAACTTCGTGACCCCCTAAAACTTTGTGTTTCGAATAAAAATTTGTCCGACAATAATTCAACTCCATTCCCAAACCATGAAGTTTTCCCAACAATCACTGAATAAATTCCAAAAAATCATCGAAAAATAATAACGAATTTCTAGGGTATTACACATGGAGACTTACTTTGAGATGATCATATGTGCTGAGATTGAGAAGAGAAAGATAATTGTGTTTCTTCTTCAAGGTGAGGCACGAGTGTGGTGGAGCGGCACACAGCGGGCTGGAGATATGTCCACCTTGACTTTGGAGGGTTTAGTGGAACTCTTTTAGGATAAGTACTTTCCGGCTTCAGTGAGAGAGCAGAGAGTATGAGGCACGGTTCTCACAATTGTACAGGTTTGAAGCCTGAATTTTATTGAAATGAGGGAAGGAGAGGAAATGTGTAATTCTAGAGATATGAAAGTAAGAGATTTGCCAAGATCAAATTGTGTGTGAATGGAGTGCTACCTCTTTCTCTATTTATTGACATTTTTCACATCAAACGTGATCAGTTTATAATGACACGTGTCGACACCTAGTTTTATGTAATCTGATCCAAAATTTTAGATAAGATTATATTGACAATAACCGTTAGATTGAATAGGAGGCAAATGATCTGGTTCGTTCAAAGTTGTCTGTGGTTGTTTCAATCTTTTCAAAGAAATTGTCGGTGGTTGCTTCACTTATTTCAAGAAAAGTTGTCGGTAAATGTAGGTGGCTCATAATTTGTCCACTGAAAATATAAAAAAAATAGTAAATTACAGTTTTGAAACCCAAAACGATCCTAAAAGTCCACACGTTGTGGCAAAACAACGAGTTATGTTCCTAGCGTCCTTCCCTTTCTGAAAACCTATAGCAATCACAATTTTGACACCGAATGCCAAATTTGCAGCAAACCGAATTTTCCTTTGACACAATCAAGCTACTCTTCGATTCTTATTGTCATCTGTTCTACTTCAATTATCCATAAATATTCATTATTACTATATATTTACATAAAATATATTTCAATTTTACAATAAACAAATTAATAAAAAATTCAATGAATAGTAATTGACCGGTCAAGAAACAGAACCGGTGGAAACACATGTCGAGTGGAAGTGAATAGTGTCTGAACCGAGTGATCCAGTGACCAAGTGATCCTGACTTATTGACCAAACGGGTGAACTTGTTCTTATGAGTTAAAAATCTTCACCTCACCCGACCCGACCTGAAACGACCCGTGACGCAAGAGTTCTGCTCAAATTTAACCCGCAATTTGTTGACACGTTGACACGAGGACTGTTAGGTTCGGTTACTCTCTTCCCGGAACAAAACCCAAAATTCCCAGCGTCCTAATTCTCTGAGAAATCCCAAAACGCCCGATGCTCTCTGTACCAGGTAACTCTCTCGCTTCTTCTTCTCCATCATCTGATACTATAATCAGGATTATAAATTTTTTTATTCTGATTCTCCAATTGGACCGAATCGTAGCTAGGATTTAATCGAGGTTTTTCAATTGTTTTTAGTTGCCATCGTTAACTGTTCTTGTGAATTTTTGAACGCTACTTTGTTCTTGCTGAGAATTGTGTTGATTCATTGTGCTGTTTGTTTCACAGTTGGGACATGAAAGACAAGAAATCCGCGTCCAAGCTTCAGCGAATTCTAGTGACTTGTGCAGCTCAGGTCAGTCCATTTCCCTGTGTTTTTTTTTTTGGGCAATCATCGAGTCAATTGCAAGAAAATGTTGGCATACAAGGTGTGAATTGAGGGTTGAATTGTTAGTTTTAAGTTTAGATGACAATTGTTACCTGTAATGTTATAATTTCGGGTTGAGAAATGCCGACTTTAGATTTTTGATGCGCGGCAAAGTTTCTGCTTAAGGGGAACTTAGAAGATTTGCTGAAACATAGAGTATGATGTATGTTTAAAATGTTGCGGTGTAGAATATGCATCTGAGTGGAGTATAAGGAGGAATGGTGCTGGTAATGGAATGTTATGTTTTCATGCTGAATAGATTTATTACTATCATGAGGGAGATGTTGCTGAAGGGGAGAACTGGGTTCCTGATTAAGTATGTCATAGATTTTGATGTCATGTTCGTGTAAAAGAAGAGTATTCATGCGGAAAAGAAAAACTATATTACCTTCTAAAATTAATGTGTAACTTTTTTTTGGGAAGTGACTTCCTCTATTTTGAATGACTTTGATGTTTTTATGATTTGAAATCAGAAATTTACCTTTAAAATCCATAGTATCTTAGTTCAATGCGTAAATTTTGGACATACTAAGATAAAAAGGAAAAAAAATAAGAAAAAAGAAAAATATGAAAGCACAAAAGAAAATGGAGGAGCACAAGCAGAGAAAATTAGACTGTGGAAATCACTCACTTTTTTTTTGGTTATATTATACAGACTGTACTCATGGTGCAGTAGCTTAAGTATATCTCTTCCTTGTAGGCAAGAGAATACGGAGGTTGTGTTGCAGCAAAGGTTCCACAAGTTGAACGTGATATGTGCTTAAAGGAATTTCTTGCATTGAAGAGTTGCATGCAAAACGTGGTACCGATTCATACTTTATTAGTTTTGTTGAAGTCTTGGGGAGTTTTATTCTGTCATCTTCTAGCACAAGTTGTATTTGACTCCTCATTCTGCTTGAAAATAGCTGCGAGGAAAAGTTTGAGTCTGGACGGCGGTCTGCAGCTCTTGATGCAGTAGTTAGAAGGACACTGGTAGAAGTTTTCATGTCCTTTTCAAAAGTATTATTCACTTTCATACCGTTCCATTAAAATATTGCTAAAGTCAATGACCCTGAGTTGGGATTATCTGCAGAAGTATTTGCAAATGAGCTGGGTTTAGGATTATGTGCAGCACTACTTGTGAAATCTTCCGTTACTATTTAAAAGTCTGAATACTGATTAATACTATGTCTGGAAAAGCATCAAGTTCACAGCTTAGTAGTGGTTTGAGTGGGTCTGGTGCTCTATCACATGTTTATATTCCATATCTTCCCCTAAGATGCAATGTACCTGGATCTAGGGGTTTATTTTACGATGATGGAAATAAGTTGCTGCTTTCCCCAGCATCAGATCAGGTATGATTGTGGTTAAAGACTTAAAGTTCATGAACCCTTTTGTTTTCATTTTTTTTCTTCAAGAAAATGAGAAATATGTATTAATCTTTGTATAAAATACATAAAAGTTTGTAATTCCATTCCAATTGATCCTAATCTTTTTCTATTTTCCTTATCCTGCCTTTAATTTTATTTTTTTATTTTTTTATAGGTCTTCTGTTGGAAAACTGTTCCTTTTGATCCTATGGTTGCTCCTACCTCTGATTCACTTACCGAAGGGCCCATCGTATCTATTCGATATTCCTTAGACTTGAAGTTTATAGCAGTCCAAAGATCTGATCAGGAGATACAATTTTGGGATAGAGGAAGTGGAGAAACATTTAGTCAGAGGTGCAAGTCTGAGTCGGAGAGTATACTGGGGTTCTTTTGGACAGATTGTCCCTTGTGTGATATTGTTTTTGTAAAGACCAGGTAACGAGATCCTGTTGAATCACGTCATGTAAATATTATGATTACATTACTAGAAATCTGTATTTATTAGTGTGTTCAATATCTATTTGATGTTTGAGCGAAATTATGACTTCTCTTTTTTTTGGGAAGCATATTGGGCAGGGGTCTCACACACAGACCCTGCATGGTTAGGAAAACTTTTATTCGTTGTGACCTCATGCCATGGACTTTAGGGCGGAAGGTGGGGTTGGGGTTGGGTGTTATCTCAAGCTTGGGATTGAATGGACAGGATATCGAGCATGTTAAAAACCTCTCTAGTGCAATCATCTTTAGGATAACTTTAAACACTTCATTTTTTTCCTATCTTTTCTCTTTTATATTTTCTTTTGTGCCAAATAAGCTCACATTACTAATCTGGAGTTCAATCTCAGTGGGCTGGACTTATTTGCTTACAATTCGGAGTCAAAATCACTTCAATTGGTTGAGACAAGAAAACTGAATGTCAATTGGTATGTTTATACACATGAAAGTCGCCTGGTTCTTCTTGCTTCTGGAATGCAGTGCAAAACCTTTACCGGTTTTCAGGTATGTGTACAGCTGTTCTCACGGTTAATGTTTTTCAAATACTTTAAGTTGCTCTTTTTCTTGGTGTTTTAAAAAAATGTGGAACTAATTCCTATTGTCTCCTGGGAAATTGATTTCAAATGGTTTGGCATAGCCATCTTATGTTCTTGGAAGCATATGTTAAAGAACAGTAGAAGATTTTCCTCTCTTTTTTTTCTTTTCTTTTCTTTTCACATATTGGATTTTAGATAGCTTCAGTTGTTTATTTAAAAGTACTGCCCTTGTCTGCTCCATTTGTGGAAATCTTTGAGAAATACAAAAGCAATTCCCTAAATCTATTTTCCTTAAATATACACCAGATTATATCAAATCTCACACACTTTGTACTTTCTTTTAAGCTTTATATCTAATATAGTATAATGTCTTGGCGAATGACCAAGTCAATGAATAGTAGCTGCATTGGAGAAAAAAGACAACACACAGTACTTGTATTCCTCCGAAGCATCTGGTATAATAATGAAACGCAAATACACAGTTTAAGGAATGGTGTCTCATACCGTTTTACCGCCTTCTAACTTACATCTACATGGCAGCTATTTATTTATTTATTTATTTTTGGTCTTTCTTAAGCAGCACTCTTCAATTTGTAATATTCACTTAATTCAAGTCTATTGCTCTAGCTGTCTTATTTTAGTTTTCTCTGTGGACTTCTTGTCCGCTTCTTTGCATTGTGCTTTCTGTTTCTTCAATAAAAAGCTGTTTCTTCTCGAAAGAAAAGAAAAAAACCACAAGTGATCAAAGAGATGCTTTTTCGATTCTTTTTAGTTGACAATATTTATAATTTATGTGCAAGCAATTATACATCATTATGAACTTTTAAGTCTCCATACATCATACAGTTGAGAAATGTTGCATATAGGTTTCATTTTTTTTCCTAGAACAAAAGGTTTTATTCTTTCCCTCTTAGTGTATATTCTCTGGTGTTATACGACATAATTGTTTTGTTGAACTTGGTTATTGATTTTGGTTGCTTGTAATGGCATCCTGTGCATTTTGTTAACATAGTCTGACAAATTTACTACTTCTTGTCTTAGCTTTCATCTGCAGGGATTATTCGTTTGCCAAAGTTTGAGATGGCAATGGCTAAATCCGAGGCTAACAATAAGCCCGTCCTAGCTGCTGAAGATATTTTCATTGTCACTGTGTATGCTTTTATCATATTCTTTCCCTTGTTCTATTTTATTTTGCAAATTACAATCAAAATTTAGTCTGGCTTTCCTTTTTCAGCTATGGTAGAATATATTGCCTGCAAGTTGATAGGATTGCAATGCTCCTCCATTCTTATAGGTTTTACCGCGATGTGGTGGTACAACAGGTAACTTTTGTGTTCATTCTGTCTTTAAAATCTTTCGGTTCACTGGTTTGAATTTTTTTTCAAACAATTGGTTGTAGCATGATTTTGTTATAGTGAGCTGTATCTATATTGCACCTGATGACTGATGTACCTTAGATATTCCATGTATCCATTAGACCTTAGACATTCATTTGTTGTTGCTTTTTGATAAGTATTTTGTATATATCCATTTTATTGATATTTGGATTAAGGATGCTAGCAAGTGTAAATTACTAGAGGAATACTCCTGATGTGTATGGTTTTGAACTGATTAAGAGATGAATTGCAAGTGTAAACTGTTGTTCGTTATAAGGGGGTTTCTTTTATATTATTTCCCATTAGTTGTCTTGTTTCTGCTACTCCGCAACTTGAGCTGGCCTTCTTGTCAATCTATTGTAATGAAGTGTTCTCATTTACTAAAACTCAAAAATGTCACACACCCTATGGTTCTGGAAGTGGGTAATTTGAGTGAGTTTTGGTGTAGCTTTTCTTTTGTTATAGCACTTCTGTTTTGACGTTTCCGTCCTGATGAGTAAACTGTTTTACTCTGAGGTTATTAATGTTCATGTTCTTGGTTATGAATGAGGACAGCTGTTCTTTTGATAGTATTACAGATAAATAAAGATCCCAAAAGCTCCCAGGTTGAAGGATTTGCAAAAGAAAAAAAAATTCTTTGTGACTGGATCTCATTGTTGGAACTCTTTTGATATAACTACTGTTAGGTCTGGTTTGAGTGATATTTGTGAGAGATGGTTTCAGTGCATTTATGAGTAAACCTTAGGTTCATATGATTTCTATTCAATTTTTATTTATAATACAAAGTGTGTAATTCTTCTGCATAATTATGTCCTACATTGCAGGGTTCTTTGCCTATTTATTCAAGCAAGGTTGCTGTGAGTGTGGTTGATAATGTACTGCTTGTGCATCAAGTTGATGCGAAGGTTGTTATACTGTATGATATTTATGCTGATTCTCGAGCTCCCATATCTGCACCACTGCCTTTACTATTCAGGGGTTTCCCCAGGTCCAATTCTTCTTCGCTGCGATCAAATAGGGAAGATACTGAAAGTTCAGAAGTGAATATAAGTGATCATGAAGCAATCATCTATGGAGATGACTGGACATTTCTTGTACCTGACCTCATATTTTCTGTTTCTAATCAACTCTTATGGAAGATCCATTTAGATCTTGAGGCAAGTTTCCTTTCATTCTCTGCTGCATCATTTATTAACAAGAATGTTCTTCGTGCATTACATCGTAATAAGAAAGAAAAGAAACAAAGGAAAATTGTTTTTCTTGCACTAATCTCTCTCTCTGTGTTTATGCTTGCAGGCAATTTCTGCCAGTAGCTCAGAAGTACCATCAGTTCTAGAATTCTTGCAGCGGCGAAAGTTAGAGGCCAGTAAGGTAGAACTCTCTATTTGCTTCAGTATGATTATTATTTTACTTGATTCTTTTAGTATTTTTCTTTTTGTGGGCTCATTCATGATTACAAAACCAGTTTTTTAAGTATATACTGTTACTGATGTCAAAAGGAAAGTTCTTTTGGTTTGAATTTTCAGTGGAATGGTATCATTTTCTTGTGGCGTCCTCTGGCCTTGTCTAATATACTTATTTACTTATGATGATGCTTTATCCACTTCCTTTTCAGGCTAAGCAGTTGTGCTTGTCAATAGCACGCACTGTTATTCTAGAACGGAGACCTGTGTCCACAGTTGCTAGGGCAATAGATGTTTTAGTTTCCTCTTATTCTCACTCTATTAAGACAGGAAATTATCTTAAGGGAACCAAAGCTGGGAAGACATTACCTTCTGGCATGCCACACACAACTGGTCCCAAGTTAAGTGCTGATTCATCTGCCAGTAGAGTAGATGCAATTGGAAAATCCATCAAGTATGAATCTTCTGCCGGAGTGGACAGTGAATCGCCTAATAGATTTTTAACCTTTTCAAATTCGGACTCTGAGGAGGATGCTAGCTTCTTTGATAGTAAAATAGACAGAGGGAAGTTAACCGGTGCTGAAACTTCTGTATCTGAAGCTCGGTCTTCATTGGTGAACAACCCATTGGATGCTAATCTTTCTGAGCAGCAGGAGTCTCAACTTACCTCTCCTGCAATTTCACCTGATGAAATGTACAGTTTTGTGTTTGCTCCTGTAGAGGAAGAGATGGTTGGAGAACCTTCTTACTTGGTTGCTATCATTGTTGAGTTTCTTCGCAGGTATGCCATACTTTTATACCCTGTTATATGATTCTGGGCCTTGAATCGCAATACTGGGCCTGGGTAAAGAGTCTTGGCCTGATATGCATTGTTTGTTGGTCTAAACAGTTTTAATGAGTTCAGGGGTAAGGCTTTGTTCATGGAAAGGTGATTGATTTAAATTGAGGGGTAAAGCACCTAGAGTTTGATCAGCTGGCTAAGTGTTTCTACTAAGGCAGGTTAATTTTGTATTACAGTAAAATGGTGCAAAAAGGTGCAACTCCTTTTCATATGTATATTAAGTTTGTGATGGATAGTAGAGGACCCAAGAACAATTATCCTTTAATTCTTTGATATTTTATGGTGATTTTAGTAGATTATTGGGGGTAACTCAGTTGATCAGCGATATAATTAGTGATTTGATTTTGACTTTTCTCTAAAAAATGGTCATGGTGCCAACTATTTTGGCATACATGAATAGGGAATATTGAATTTGAAACCATAGTTTCTCTCCCCCTCTCGTTAATCTCAATGAGAGCATCAAATCCTTGTGAATCATGTTCATGTCAAGTTTTAACAGTTGCTGGCTTTGTAACCATGGGGAACAAGTCCTTTTTTTATTTTTTCTTTTCCAATCATAAGAGGGGAGGGGGGGGAGGAACAAGACTGGTTTGTGACAGCCAAGGAATTAAAGTCTTTATATCTGAAAAGAATAGGGAATGCTCACAGTTCTTTTCTTTATTTATTTGTTTTTCTGTTGCAGTGCTAATTTGGAAAAGGTTGAAGTCCGTCCTAATCTTTATGTCCTGACCATCCAATTACTAGCGCGCAGTGAGCGATATGCAGAACTTGGGCTGTTTGTCTTAAACAAGGTGTCCGCATACGTTCCTTTTATAATTCCGTGCTTGGAATATTGTGCTGTTTTTGCTTGATTTGGTGTTGACAGTGAAAATTCTTTCATAGCAGATTCTTGAACCTTCTAAAGAAGTAGCGATGCAGCTCCTAGAGTCTGGCCGTCAGAATTCCCGGACAAGGAAGTTGGGTTTGGATATGCTAAGGCAGCTCTCTTTACATGAGGACTATGTACTGTTACTAGTGCAAGAGGGATATTACCTTGAAGCATTACGGTATGCACGGAAGTATAAGGTAATTCCCGCATTGGAATTTGAGGAAAAAATTTTCTTTTCTTCCTTTTTCCTTTTTTTTTTTAGATCTTTGCATCTTCTTTTTAATTTACCTGGATCTTGCTGTGTTTCTCTTCCAACCACCCCTTATGCTTGATGTTATGACTGGTAAACCCGTTAAGTTGCTTTTAGTGATTGATGCTACAAAGTGTTCCTTTTTGTAGTAGTAAAAGCTGCCTTTCTTGAAAATATGGGAAGATGATTCTCATTATTGGTGCATCATTTTCCATGCTGTATACCTGTTTCTTCTTTCTTCTTTTTATCAATTAGGTTTCCCCTGCCAAATCAATTTCCTCACTAATTTTGCTGAAAGGAGAAGTTCTTCGTTTTCACACACGTTTTCAGAATTCTTGACTCTTTATCTTTAAAATATTCAGGTCAATACCGTCAGAGCTTCACTGTTTCTTGAGGCAGCATTTATCTCCAATGATTCACAGCATTTAGCTGCTGTCCTTAGATTCTTTACAGACTTCATTCCTGGCTTCAGAGACACATCAGATCACAACACTTACTACCGCATTCTCAGTGAGATGAACTCATACATTGCTGCTTAAAGTTTGTCATAACAAGATGATTAGGACAGTAGAATTGTGGTATATCAGGTAAAAGTTACTTAAATAAGGTGTACAAAATTACAACCGCAATTATCGAAAGGACTTACTTTTTTCTTTCTTTCTTTAACACAAGAATAGGAAATACGGGTGCATGCTTTTGATTGCTTGCTTTTCCGTTTTAATCAAACTGTTTAAGAACGTGCAACATGTTGGATGGTCTTAAATATTTTTATTTTTAACTAATTTAATGTGGGCTTTGCCAAGACATTACTTGGCAACACACATGTTTGGTTGCGACTTACTGAGAGGTGCTCTACTTCTTGTGCTTTCTTTCAAGCAAATTGCAATGTAACATGTGTCCACTTTCTGTACGCATAAGGAGCAAATCACTTCTAGTACACAATACACCAGGGAGGGTGTCACTTTAGGAGTCACTGTAAAATTATTTCGGTTGGTAAATAATTAAACATTTGATCTTAACTAGCATTTGTGCTTTACTATAGTACTATAATACATAATGCGGTAGAGTCTAGACATTTTCGATTCATAATAGGGTAGACATTTTTGATTCATAATAGGGAACCATTAGCCCATCTCCCAACAGCAGATGAGAATTGACTACAACTGTTCCAACTTCCTTTTCAAAGTAAACTAGGAAATCTCTTGAAAACAAATGTGTTATCTGAAACCTAGAAGTGCTACTATCGGGAACTAATTATTAGGGGCATAGTGTTTGTGTTTCTATAACGAGTTATCGTTGTGTACTAGATTTGATTAAAAGTTGGATCTTTCGGCCGGTTATAAGTTTTTGGGTAGGAAAGCTCTCCATCAAGGGCCCTAGTGTCCTACCACACTAGTTCATAATATTGGAGAGAAAAAGTCGAGCAGGTTTATGTGTGGAGGAAGTGGTGCTAAAGAGGATAAAAACTCAAGACCTATTCCTATATTGTATGTTGAGGACCACTAGATGAGAATGCCAGAGAGAGGAGAGCATTGCAATTGGTAATGAAACATGAATGATCAATTTTTAAGCCACGTACTATGGCCTACTAAATGCATGGACTTAAACTTCTCTCCCAGCCGTATGTGGGGTTGCGCAAAATAAGTATAACATTCACCAACAAATGCACAAACATGATGGGAAAGTCAAGTTCCCTAAGAAAGAGAGTTCTCCTGATATTATTTCAACACGTTCTTTTAATGATTATTGTAATGCAGTATATAAGCACAATGATCTTTTTGTATTTCACAGTTTTATTATAAGTTAAGGCTTGAGGGTACCTTTATTGTTCATTTCAAAAAAAAAAAAAAAAAATTGTTAGACACAGAATTTTTTTTTTAAAGGAAAAAACGAGTCTATATATTGAATAAAACCGAGAGATACAATAAATAGATGCAAAAAAGAAAATTAAAGCAAGATGTATAGGCACATCTACATTTAAAAGTGACAAGAAAATGATTCATATACCAAAATGCATCGAATAATGTATTGTGTAAGTTAACCGAGTGGTAGACATTATAGTGAAACCACAATTGTAATTAGGACACCTAACAAATTGAGTGCAAAAAGAGACTTTCCAACACCAATAAGAGATGATTCTGTTGAAGGTAGCCAAGGTGTCAAAAACTTGGCCATTAACAGACGTTGCGAACGTAAGTCTCAAATTGAACACACTAGTAGGCCAACCCAGATCCACCTTGAGACGATCACGCACCAGTGGGTGACACCAAAATCTCGTGATGAACGCACCGGTAGGAGACATCTCCTTTCTCTATTTGGTTTGAAAAACGGAAATAAACCCTAGCAAATAACACCCATTTGGGTTAGAGAGTAGAGAAAGTCTTGTGTTGGGCAGCCGCACTACGTGGCGGTGTGGCTGTCCAATCAGTGCCCAGCAAAAGAATATTTTAGATATTTCACTATTAAAAAGTAAGGGTAGTTTTGAAATAAAGCAAAAAATTTCTAGTGTGTGATTGGTTAAGCGTACCACGTGTTTGGTACGCCTGACGTACATAAGAATTTTTCCAGAGAGTAATATACTTATTGAAAGAAAAACAATATCCTTAACTACCAGACTAGGAGGACCTTTTGATCATTACCCACACAAATATGATGCTCACCATCTTCAAGACACTCAATTGTGGTACAAGAAGCAAACATGAATGTGTACATCCTTCTATTGAAATAAATTACCAAAAAATCCAGCTGAACCCTAGTTCCCAGCCCTATTGGACTGTCACTTTCAATTCAAGTTGTTGCAGACATGCCCAACAACATCACCGTCCCAATACCTGTCGCAAAAGGAACCATTTAACCATTTAACCAAAGGCTGCCATTTGGTTTGGTAATTATCAAATCGACCGAATACCAACTAATATTTTAGGTTTGGTAAACCGACTTTTTGGTAGTAGAAACCGATAAAACCAAAATGAATATTACAAAAAAAAAAAAAAAAAGTTTGTTTGGTTTTGGTAAATTCTGAATCTACCGATTATCTAAATACTAGGTATATATACTCTAGTTTTCAATACATATACATGTATATTCAGAATTATAAACATAATCATTTTCATAACAGTATTAACATTATTACTGATACTAGATTAATTAATAGTACATGTATTTTAAGTAACTTGATAAAAGATTATTATATAATTAGTTTTATTGAAAATGACTAAAACTTGATGTCATATGTACATTGGAGAGCTATAATCAAATAAGTAGATGAATACAAATGTTTCGACAATTTATCAAATTAAAAAATTTAATATTGTTCATTCTAATTTATATTACAAAGAGATACTTATTGTAAAGTTTGTAATACCGAAAACGAAATACCAAATTTGGTAGCTATGATTAAATACCAAAATTTTGGTTGGTAATTGGTAGCTCCATTTTGAAACTGAAAGTTTTGGTTTTGAAGCTGGTAAGATCTATAACCAATTCGAACCGACCGAGTGACAAACCTAATTCAACCCATAGTCCCATACCACAGCCTACAAGGAACTAACCACGATAAATTGTCAATAAAAGCCAGCATTGATCGTGATATACACTGAAGAACCCAGCAAAGTTGCCTCACTCGGCCAAAACCCATAACAACTAGAGACCACATCGCCACCTGAGATATCAGACTCGCAACGAACCTGACTAAAGCATGTTCATCTCACTGTGACCTATCCCTGATCCACTGAAAAAGTAGATTGCATTCCTCATCCACCATCATCATTACAGAAATGCAACCTGCTAGAGGTTGCACCAACATCATTGTCCACACTAATGATAGACATGAACAGAAGGCTTAAAGCCATTGGTGCTAGAGACAGCCAACGAACAAGTTCATCGATGCTGCCCTTCGAAAGACTAGAGAGAAATATGCCTTTTCTACTATCAAATTGTTTGAGCCCAAAAGTAATTTTGGTAAGATCCTTTAGTGGATTTAGCACAGCGTGCCGATACATGCGGCCCAAAAATAAGCCTGCTTGGGTTTGGGTTACAGCTTCGCCCATTTCGTAATCCATAAGGAAAACGAAACCTTATTGGAGTCAAGTAGCAGAGATTTAATAGGAAACTTCAATCAATAATCCTTCTATAGCAAGGAACATTCGAAGCCCTAGGTATAAATACTAGGGTTCAAGGACAGAACAAGGAGCTCTATCGAATCAATCAATCCCAGCGATTACAAAGCCTCCCCGGAGCAAACCTTCAACCTCGTTGAAACCCGGTGACCGCGCGTCAGTCCTAGTCTCCCTGCGAGCCGACTGTCAGCATCACCAGATCAACCCGGCGACCGTGCTTCCAGTCCTAGTCTCCCCGCGAGCCGACTGTTAGTGCCACTGCCATCGATACAACCAGCGAAGCAAGGGTAACGCCCTCGCAACCCAGCGAAGCTAAAGTCACGCTTTAGCAAAACCCATGCTTTCTCCAAACTTCCTAGTGATTGCTCTGCTCAGCTTTCAACGTTGAGTATCGATTCGGTGAAGCGAAGAGATCACATCCAAAGTCCTTATCTGTAAGGCAAGAAGTCCTTTCTTGGAAGGCTAGAGAAGAACCTTGTGGCGAGGTTGGTGCTCTCCTCGTCCACAACGCTTGAAGAGGAAGTCAGGTCAAGGGACTCCCCCGACCACTGCACCCCACGGTGCTGGCACGCCCGCGCACACTCTCAAAAGAGACAGTTTGCAAGCCAACTGGTTTTGGAGCCAAACACAAATATCGGTGAACCATCACTAAGAAAACCTAGAGGCAACCACCCAGATTGAACTGGGAGGTGTTTCATTATTTTTGGGATCATGCATTTGCAATCAAGATTTTTTTTTGTTTTTTTGTTTTTGTTCATTTTTGTATGGGCGGATGCTACAGGCAATGGCAGTATACTTTGTATACTACATTCCGCATTGCCTTGGTGAGGGAAAGTGGTGAATTGTTTTATAATTGCAGACTCACATAATCATATTATGACTAGTTTTCAGGTGGAAGCCCAAAAATAAATCCTTACAGGTGGGGTCTAAAGTTGACAATATCTCACCATGCAGATTGGACTATCACAACAAAAAAATCAAAAATTCATATTGCGATGTGTGTGTATACACCTATATGAACAAACATCTTGTTGTAATCAAATTAAAAGTACAAAAATACTTCTCCTTTGTTCCTATAATAAAAAATATGTTGATGGCATTTCCTTTGTTCATTACATGTACCTAAGGGTCATCATTGGCCAAGGCTGCACAAAATCAATGGGCTTCGGCAGGCCGGACATGACCACAACATTTTTGTTCATATTTTCAGACCGAGGCGGGGAGGACAGAGTTTTCTCTTAAAACTCAAAGCCCAGGCCCACCCATAGGCCCAGGGCCTTACGGGCTTTTTCCGGCCCGGCAAGTTCGAGTTATTTGGGTGGACAAGACTGGGCCCATTTATATATATGTACATGGGACTTTGTCCATTTACCCCATTTTTAGTGATTTTTTTCCCACTTTCCCCATTAAGTTTTTTTTTTTAAATTCTCCCTTACCCAAAACACTCTAAGAAAGTCTTCCCTAATACCTCATTAAGTTTTTTTTTTTTTTTTTGAGACTATTTTACCCTCACCCCTTTGTTACTTAGAGAGAGAGAGAGAGAAAAAATGGGAAGAGAGAGAAACCATAGGAGACGTCGCCGGAGCCCCATCACCGGTCGTCGTATTCCGGTCACCAATCACATGATTCCAGCCAACTTTCGCCGGATTCCACTCACCGGCCACCGCCCACAGGACTTTTCTGAAAATCTCACCGGAGGTTCCCAAAGAGGTCGTCGGAGATATCATAGGTCGCCGGAAAGGTTTATTGCCTCCTAATAGACGTTTATTGCCCCTCAATAGACGTTTCGTTTACTGAAATAGAAACTAATCTTCCTAAAATTAGATAACTAAAACTTTGATTAAAGAAAAAAAAACGAGGAGATTACATCAATTCAAAAAATCTATTGCCCCCCCCCCCCCCCCCGATAAAACTTTAATTTTTTCTTTTCTTTTTTTCTTTCCTCCTAGGCCTTCTTCCCCCATTTAAAAAAAAAAAAAATTTGATTTGGGCACCCAAGTCTTCTCCCTCTTCTCCCTTTCGATGGTTGCAAATTGGACTGTGAGACTTGAAGAGATGGACGCCTCAATTTCTCGATTCTGTAAAGGGTGAGGATCGCCACTATGCCGTGCTTGTAGACCAGGTTTTTCTCAAAGGGCGTGAACTTCAACTCGACCTTAGTAGCGCAATTAGGCTTCAGAGGCTTTCCGGTGGGTCCAATAATCTCATACCACCAGGAAATGAATTTTTCGGAGGCAATTTCAGCAGCCGGGATTGAGGCGATGCCGATAATCTCAGCGGCGAAAAGGTCGTTATCTTTAACCTGAAACTCAACCTTAGCGGCAGAGGCGCTTGGAGACGATGTCCATAATCGGCGTCGCCTCTGTCCAAAACCGGCTCCAACGAAACCTGCTGGCCTCCGCCTTTCTGTGTCTGCACGACGACCTGAACCCGGACTTTTATAGCTTCGGCGACATGGCGAGGTTGGTGAGAGCGGCGGTGGAATCTACATCTGACGAAGACGTTTAGAGAGAGAGAGAGAGAGAGAGAGAGAGAGAGAGAGAGAGAGAGAGAGAGAGAGAGAGAGAGAGAGAGAGAGAGAGAGAGAGAGAGAGAGATTGATGGCATGGAAGTAATTCAGTAATTAAGTCGAGAGCAAAGTTGTCATTTTACCTTAAATGGGGTAAGTGGGATAATTTTCCCTCATTTTGGTGCTTTCGGTCAAGGACCCTATGTATATATATATATTTTTCTTTTCTTTTTTATATTCAAAGAACTGTAAAAAGCAATAATCTTTTGTGGTTAATGATAGAACAAGATGGAATACAAAATTAGAGAAAAATATGGTGTAATGCAATAATTGGTCCATATGATCAACTAATAACTACATAAAAAATAATAATATTTCAAAAGAAAAATGTTGGCACCAGTCCTACATTTTGTCTATGTGGATCGAGGATAAAGGGGGGCTTAGCGGGAAGAGGATTGTAACATGAGAGAAGCAAGGGGGTCAACCTCTTTCAAATATACAACATGGATTATGGCAATGCAATTTAGTTGGACTCTCATGTTGATCCGAATGAATTATCCTTTCCACGGAGGTAAATCTTTGCCTACTAAGCAAGGGGATAGCAAGTTCCAAATTCTGTCTCAATAGGACATGTATTTTTATTACTATGAAATTCATAAATCATAAATGAAGTAGTTAACTCTTCTTCTTTCTTTTATCACTTAGGAGTCGTGCGAGATGAAAGTCTCATGCACTGTTTTGAATGAGAGAAAGAAGTGAGGAATCCTCTTTTCTACTTGTAATAAAGTTGATCCCCTAAGGTATTGAGTAGCTGTGTAGCATCATATCCCAAAGATAGTAAGTCTCTTGCTTGTTATGAAGGAAGGTTCCATTTTTTTTTTTTTTTCTGTTTATCATAACCTTTATTCGTTTTACCATTTACTCGTATAAATGCAGTAATTCGAGACAATAAAGTATACTTTATATTAATAGTAATATTGATTGGCCTTTCGGGCTGGGCTTGTAAAGCATGGTCGGGCGGCCTTAATGAGCATATATTGAGCCGGAATTGGGCTATGCACCCTGTCATGTCCTGAATTTTGAATAAAGAAAATCAAATCCGAAACGCGAAACTCAACAACTCACCCAAAATACATAGAATTTTTTTTTCATTTAATCTAAGCAACAAAACACACTGAGCCCACAAATGTCAATACCGACTCGTTCTCTAGAGTCACATATTGCATTACAAAGAGTTTACACAATAATTTGGAAACATCAAACTAATATGTAAATGTTCACAATGAGCATACTACAAACAACATGGTAATAAGAAAAATAGGTTCTAAACCTAACACTGCTACAACAATAAGTCACAGTCTCAACCCTAGTTGTCTTGACCTGCAGTATTAACCTCTACACCATCGAATAGTGCACCGATTTGCAACAACAAACCTGGTAAATTTTTTAAGCTTGTATGAGTAAATTCAAATGAAATAACTCAATCAGCACATGCTTATAATTTTCTCTACTTAAGATTAAATTAAAATAACAACATTTAACTCCACAAAATTACCCTTTCAACTCAAGTAAAACAATCACAATAATGATTCATTTCAAAACTTGACATCCTTATCTCTTAAAGATAACACACATCACACCACAGTGACAAAATCATAATAATGTAACTCACAATTTAAATATGAAAACCACTTCCCACTTGGACAATAAAAGAAAGAATACATTCGAAACTCTCTTTTAAAAACGCGTATTCATGAGTCGCAATAACACACAATTATCTCCATAATAGTACAATAGCAGACGTACTAGAGCTTTGACTAATCGTAACCATTCACTCGACCAAAGGCATGATTCCCGATATACTTGCCCTCGGTCACTACTGTGACCCTCTGTCCTCAGACCCTCTGTTCAAAAACCAAAACATTTAAAAAGGTTATACAAGACTCAAAAATGTTACACAACACTCGAAGTACTCTTTCAAAATAATATAAATCAACATTCTCATAATATATTGTTTCCCGCAAAGAGTAGAGTCTCAAAACAATATCATGAATAAAATCACAAATATTGTTCTCACCACAATACCACACCACCATTGGAAAACTAGCTAGGGGCAAGAAGGGGCCTATGCGCCTACTCAAATTTTGTCTACAATGTACTTAATTGATGATCAATAAAGCTAGGAGACAAAATGTAAACATATATGCCCCCACTTAGTCTAATAGTTTAATAATATCTATAATTGATATCTCATATAGATTAAAAATAAAAAACGTGCAACAGCTTTTTGCACGTTTTTTATGGGATAATGTGAAATTAAATAAAGTAAAAAAACAGAAACATTTAATAAAAGAAAAAGGCATATGACTTCATAATAACTAAAAAAATAATAATATATGACCAACATGACCGATATGTGATTAAACCAGGCTCCCAAATCTCAAATTCTCAAAACATGACCGATGTATTGTAGTGTTTTTTTGCTAAATACTTACTCAAATTGTTATGATATTGAATGTTTACAATTTGTGCTAAACAACGATTTTTCTCTAATTTTAGTGTTAAAATTTTATTTTATCTATTTTTTACTATGTTCCCATATAAATAAATCCTGGGTTCGCCACAGCACACCACCAAGATATATATATATATATATATATATATATATATATATATCGTAGTCATCTTCTTAGGAATGCCACTAATACCAACTATCGTTCACAAATCACAAAACCCGATAAAATCATTTTTATAACAAAATTTCATTTAACTTATCTATGAACCTCATTGACGATCAAGTTCATATAATTCAAAACAAATATTTATTTTCAAAAATGATTTCACAATTTACCACATAAATCTAAAACAATAAAGTAAGTATGTTCATTAATGAACCTCGTGAGATCTACTCATCTCAAAATCTCGCTGCTTTTTCTCTCACAGATGAGATAATGTACAGAACACACTCTGTCACGCACTTAAGTGAATTGAAGTTTCAACTTAGTATACAACTAAAAACATAAGTGTTTACAGTTTGAATCATGCACTTGAACCAAAAACCGAAGATTTCGTCAATCGAGACAAAACTTCATTCGGAACCTCCCAAGGTCTCCGGAACACTTGAAGGATCAATTTGTCAAAATTATATGATATGATCCAACAGTCGGATCCTCACGAATCGAAAACCGAATAAACCGAAACTACGTTAAACCTAACATGCTTCAAATTATCACAACAAGACACAATAGTATATCAACATGCTCGTATTGACGAGTAGAAGACAACAACTCCAAAAGTTGGCGGACGCGCCGCCACGTCAGCTGTTAAACCAGCAAGATCCAACTGTTCAGAATGTAGAGTACAACAAGAAGAGCAACTGTTATATGTGGAGCTAAGGTTGAATCGGCCTATATTGCACCCAAAAGCTAAAAACTTCAAATCGAAATCGGAGCTCCACACTTCAAATCGAGTTGCAAAGCTAGTATGGATGGAAAGAGTAAGAGGAGATCTTCGAAACTCGGGTGATTTTGAGCCTAGCAACCGCCGTTGTGGGTTTCGGCCCTCGATCCGCCACGTACGATTTGAATTGACGGAAACCGGCTCGGTGAAGACGAGGCGAGTCAGTCTGTGGTGGTGGCGTGGCCGGAAGACGTCGAACGACAGAGATACAGCCGAGTTGGATCAGGCGGGTTCGGGTTAGGTCTAGGGTCTCTAGAGAGAGTTTCCGGTTTTGGAAACTTTCCAATTTCTAAATTTTTTTTTCAGATTTTTTCTATATATAGGAAATTTCCAAAAATAGACGATTTTTCCGTTGACCAGAACTTTTCCATACGATCTTTGATTTTTGCGTGCTGCATGTGCACGAACTCGTATTGACGTGCTTTACGATTTTCTTGAAGGAAGTTTTCACAAAATCATAATGAATAAAAAGTCAACCTTTGAGCTCCCGAAAACAAAGCATTCCGAGCAATTATTCATCTGAAATAATTTTCATTTCACAATTAACATATGAACAAGGCACAAGAACAAGAATTTGCACCAACTGGGACTTTATTAATTTCAAGAAAATTACAAGAAATTGATCATGAAAATCCAGGTCATTACAAACCCTCCGCCTTAGCCCTGTCTTATGCCCAATTGGTCGGGCTGATTCCGGCCACAACTCGGGCCGGGCTTTTGCTCATTTTACTGGGCGAGCGCTTATGAGGTTTTCGACACGCGGGCTAAATGATGATGACCCCTACATGTACCATAATCTTTTGGTCAATCGAGAAAAGATTTTCTTGTCGAATGCAATATTTGATGTTTTAACTCTACAATCACAAACTAACAAATATATTTTGCAAGTAGAATTATGTTACTCTACAAAAACTGAAGGAGAATACATATATATTGTAATCGGTACGCGAGTTTTTTTTTAATTTTATTTTTATTTTTTGAATTACATATCAGAAAAATTGTAGTATTGCACACACTTGTGTGTTGCCTTCAAACCCAAAAAAATACAAATAAATAAAACTTGTGTGCTGCCTCTCATGGTTTCATGAATTAATGATTTCAGTTTCATGACACTCAGCTAGCTTCTATATCATTCTGCTTTGCTTGAATAAATACTTGATTAAAACGATGGTTAAAATGAAAACTTAAAAAGGAAAAGATGGTTGAAGTATGTCAACATCTTAATTTAAAGATGTGGACCAATTTTCCAGTGATTGAAGTAAATAGGGGGAACATTATTCATGTGATCGTCGTTAACTTGCAACTACCAAATTCAGATGTCGAGGCTGTGACAAATCAATGTCAAACTCATACAACATAGAAATGTGAATTTATAGTCTATCTCTCATTGTTATGAATTTATGATGAGTCATGTTTTCAAACAACCAAACACATTGATAAATATGTCTGTGTATTTAAGTGACGTAAAATTTTGAATCCAAATGTCTTGGTAAGTCGTAAGTTCATGTGGGCTACCTGCAACCAATTCTTAAGTTGAGGTCAATTTGGTTACCAAATTCAAGGGTGATAATCAAGCATGTCGTCATCGAGTTCCTGTCAATCAATTTGATGGTGAGTATTCGTTAGTTCTATTCGTTAGTTCTAATGCGATTTGTTTAGATCGATGATGTGTATTACTTCATGGTACACGATTGTATTCATAAATTTTGTGACATTGATGAACCAAAATCCGAGACTAGAATCCATAACTACAAATCAAACTAGCTTTTTTTTTTTTTTTTGGACAAAGTGAACCAAACTTTCATTAAAGAAAAAGGAAGATTACAACAGAAGCCCAAGAAAGGACTGAAAACACACAAAAGAAACAACAAGAAATTAACAAGGCCCACTCCAAGAACAAGCTCCAGCCCAGAAGCCTCCATGTCGGTTGACACCGCCACAAGAGGAACACAACCCCGCAGAAACGGGTAGTAGAGCCAGCCAATCCTTCCAAAGGAACATGCCGATAAGACCAAGATCCAACACCAAGAGGCACCTAACTCGTCCCTTCAACTATCACTGGGTAGTCCGAAGTAAACAAGCACCGAAAAGAACATATAGAACCACGGAAAGGTAGTATAAGCAGGAACCACAAGGGTAAACTACTTGGGGGAAAACTGCATGTGGAACTAAGCCGCTAAGGGTAACACTCTGAAGAGTGAAAGTAGTGATAGTGATTGAAGACGAAGATACATCGGTGGAATCGGTGGTACTTAGAAATATGTAAAGGGATGGATGGCGGACAAGAGACAGAGAAGAGATTAAGAAGATGGAGAATAAGTGGAGGAACAACAAGAGAGAAAGGAACTGGGAAGAGTGAAGGAAGGGTGGAGAGTGATGGAAAGCAAGATAGGGAGGGTAGCGGACATGGAGGAAAGAAGACAGAAGGACCATAACAAAGACAACAAGAGGAAACAAAACAACACACAGAAGAAAGACTAGCTGAAAGAGGCTAGAAGCCTCAGATCTGGGATAGATCCCAGGGAAAAGTGCCTATGGCGGGTAGGAGGAGAGGCCACCGACTCTCAACGCTATAGAGAGGAAACCCAGAGCGAGGGGTACAGGACAGGAATCAGACTAGCTTCTTATACATGCTCATAAAATGAAAAATAGAACTAGATATACATAAATGTTTGTCAAAACCAAATGAAGAAATACATGTTTTTTTTTTAACAATAACTAAACATGCATGGTTTAATTTTAAAATAGAATAATTTTTATTTTATTTACGAAAAGACTTAATATAATCAAAATTATAAAAGATGTTCTACACTTTTTGAGCTATGACAAAATTGAGAATAAAAAATATAATTTAAGCTATTACTTAAGTTCAATACATGCAGTTGTTTGACGACGACCTAGTTCAACTAGCTAACAGTCTCTTTTCTGATGTGCGTGGCGTGCAAATCGTCTAGAGCTGGCTATCCCGGATCTGACTTCTCTTCAAGCTTGTGGAAGAGGAGAGCACCAACCTTGTCACAAGGTTCTTTCCTATGCCTTACAGATAAGGACTTTCGGGTGTGAACTTCTGCGCAATAGTATCGATACTCAATGGTGTAGGTTGAGCAGAGCAATCAATGGGAAGGAGGAGAAAGCATGAATGTTGCTAAAGCGTCACTTTAGCTTTGCTGGATGTTTGCTAAGGCGTAACCCTAGCTTCACTGCGTCAAGGCGTCACCTTGACTATCGCTGGTTTCAACTAGATTAAAGGTTGCTCCGGGGACGGCTTGATAATCTATGCGATTAGTTGATTGAGGGGTTGTGTGTAGTTTCCCTTGAAACCTGGCATATCTACTTAGGGTTTTGGTAGTTCCTTGCTATAGAAGGATTAATTGAATGATAGATTCCTAATTGGTCTTCGCTATTTGAATTGCATAAGGGCTCGTTTTCCTTATGAATTCTGGCTTGGGTGAAGATGTAACCCAACACCATAGTAGGCTTATTTTTGGGCCACAGGTATTGCCCCGATAATACTGAATACTCTTAAGGATCCAACCAAAATTACTTTTGGGCTCAAATAGCAGTAAAAGCACCTAGAATTGAGAATAAATTGTTGAACTCAAGACCTTATACTACTGTTACCGCTTTACTCATCTTAAACCTCTAAGGTCATAGACCTAGGAGGTTTCTTTCTTGGATAACTAGTCTGACTTGGTCCAGTTGTTTCCAAGAATAAAGACTAATGCTTGAACTGTTTAGGTGCAAATTAGCTGAGGAGCTGAACGTTATGACCGAGATACTGAGGCTGACTGAGGCTTCGCTATCCGCTAAACACTACAAGAAAATACAATGCCACTAAGAGGAAGACCAGGATGATCCGATCTTTGCTCCTCCAATGCTCAAGTTAGATCTCATTTTGGCGGGAAAGAGAGGAGAGCAGAGCTCGAGAAAAGATTACCTGGCAAATGAGGAGTGAGCCCCTATTTTAGACACCAGTGGCGGACCTAGAAACTTAGTTATGTGGGGGCGAATTTAAACCATAATGGCTAATGAAAACTAAAATCCTTGTCCACCTATTTCCAAAAAATAATTTATGCATAAAACATATGAAAATAAGGAGAAATTTTTATGATATTAGATTAAACATGCATGAAATCATCAAAATCATGACACTTGTGGGGGCAAAAGCTGCATAATACACTTTCAAATGCATACAATTGTCCATTGCTTCTATATATATATATATATATATATATATATATCAGTGTGTATATGATGATGCAGTGTGGGTGGCAGCCCCCACTAGCCCTATCCTAGGTCTGCCAGTGACACCGATGATTAATGAGATTCGGTGCCAGCTGTTGCACTGACTCTCTCTCAGAGGATCGTTCCTGCACACGGGTACGACCACACGTTGATCTTCTAGAAGCTAATAGCTAGCGAGCACACATAAGAAGAGAGATGCACGCTGGGATCACTCGCTTTGTATTAGCATAGTTCTCATGCTCTTCTAGCCTCAAAACACCTAGAACACACCACATCAAACAATCTTTCACCACCAAAGCCACCATAAAACACCCAAGCCGAGGCATAGACCACCAAAACCATGAAACTGGGCCATAGAAGAAGAAGAAAAAAAAGGACCAATCCTCATTTCCATGACAACCACCATCACCAATGAATCAGATCAAATAGGACAATGGAATCGAACACAAAACATAGACTCAAAAGACACCAAGACAGATCCAAAGTAATTGAGAAATATATCTCTTTCTCTAAAAAAAAAAAAACACTGGAGAAGACACGGACAAGCCCTCCATGCTAACCCTAACCAAGTATGTAGGATCTAAAGTAAGAGGTAAGTACATTGTCAAAGATCCTAGCGGGGAGGGAGGGAGGGAGAGAGAGAGAGGGGGGGGGGGAGAGAGAGAGAGAGAGAGAGAGAGAGAGAGAGAGAGAGAGAGAGAGAGAGAGAGAGAGAGAGAGAGAGAGAGAGAGAGAGAGAGAGAGAGAGAGAGAGAGAGAGAGAGAGAGAGAGAGAGAAGAGGATTTTATTTATTTTTGACTAAATTTGTACTTGTATAAGATAACAGGCAAGAAATTCTCAAACAACTATCAAGCAAATGTAACTCATTACGAATCTAGTTGAACTCGCTTTTTTAGCGAACTTAGAAAGCTCGGGCCCAAAGAACCAAGGCAGTCAGCCTCCATTCCTCTCGCCCACCCCAACGTTGCGCCTACACCATCACGCCACCTCGCTCACCACTCCGTCACCGATGTCTGGCCTCCAACATCGCCGCTCTGTCACCGCCGTCGGACCACCATAGGAGGATGCCATCCAACTCCACAATCCCAACCCCACACAGCCTATAATTGATGGAATTTTAGATTGATGGAGTTAAAGATTCCATCATTTATAAATTCCTACGGATTTTATAATTTCTCATCTAAATGCACCCTAAGGCATTTATAACTGCGATTTACAATTATAAACATGAACCGTTCAGGTTGAACTGATTCGGTTCATCTATTGATTTTATTTAGTTCGATACCTTAACGACCATTAATTTGAATGAAAATTTACCTGAGTGATTTATATATTAGGACCTAAAAACTGAACCATTGAGGTGCCGAAATACAATAAAAAAGTGGGTTTCACAAGGTATCCCTTAAAATGGGAAAAAAAAAAATTCCCTTAATAAAAGGGGCTGCGCACACAGAGAGGCACACACGTAACACACACACACACACACACTTTCTGTTGTTACGAAAAGCCTTTATTGAGAAATATAAATCGGGATGAAATTCAAATGATTGGTTTTCAATTAGGATGAGGATGTCCTACTTACGTTTCAGGTAATCGTGGGAGCTCTCAAACTAATCAAGATGGATCCTTCCTTCACATGTACGTCCTCCTTTTAGCTTAATGTTATGGTGCATTTTTATCTGATAAAGGAGTCGAGTCATGTTGAAGAATTGAGCAATATTGTCAAACTTGTAGTTAAAGTTATACATATCTAGCATTACCTACCATAAACGGATAAACCCTAAACCCCAGATAGACCGAAACCTTAGCGTTTTCGTTCGTGGGTACAGCGGACTCCATCAATTGGATTATGGATTTTCGCTCTGCATGAGTGATCGAGTTTTGCTACAGATGGGCAACTAGTTGAAGAAGTAGAGTGTGTGTATATTGTCGGTTAAGTTGCCCTGGAAAAAATTAGGCACATTCCTGGGTTTTACCTCATTTACAGATTGATTGCCTTATTATTTATCAATTGACATGTAATTTCACCTCACTTTTTATCTTCATTGATTAGATTGGAAGTGTCATTGTCTCACTAGCTAAGCCTTGTCTAGCTAGATGAATCAACATCAGAGAGGAAGTAGATGGGATGTACCGATGTAGGGTTCTGATTTATGAAGTTAATTCCTTAAAATCAGTGCTCCAGCCTACCGAATTATATATATTTTTAGCCAAAGAAACACGCATATATGACATTAGGACATATCAATTTGCAAATAAGAAGGGAAAGTGACCAAGGATATCACATAATGAAGAGATGCCCCCACAAGTTGTTAATGCAACATCTGAAAAGATGCCCTTTCGGTGGTCCAAACCCCCCTCCCATCTAGTTTCAGAGACAACAATGATATCATACCCATCAAGCTTTTAATTGAAGGAGAGTTCAAATGAGCCATCCTTATAATGACAGTTATGGTTCTTACAAGTTGAAAAGGAAAAGAAAAAGGAAAAAGAATTAAAGCCCACCATCCATCATATTCATGGTCTTAGCCAGACTTAGTTCCAATGCATATTATATACATTTTGTTATATATGTGTATGATACATTTGTTTTTGTTTTACATATCCTTCAAATTTAAAGTGGGGCTTCTGAAATCATGTTCTGATTGCCACTTGCACTGGTTTTTTGGCCCCTTAAATTTTTGCAACCACATTCCTGGCATCTGTTTTTTCTGCATTTCAATTTGAAACATCTCTCTTAATTTCCAAAACATTAAATTTGGTTTTGGTTTGAAGCTTAGAATGTGAAGTCACATGTGATGAAGAAAGCAAACAGGAATGTTTTGTTCCCCTTCCCTTTTCCATTTGCACTTCATCGTCATTATCCAGCAGCTGCTAGCTCGAATCCTCCGGACTCGACTGCATAAATTTTTGATCAACAACTAATTAATAAGCATACAAACACGTACATGTTTCTTAGAGATGCATTTATATGACCTGAAACATATGTAAGCATGACTTATAAATGATTGAGTACAGTACATGATAATCTACCAAAACCTGTGCTTATCCAAAGACAGAAGTATGAGTTAGAGACTTACAGTTGAAATTTCCAGCGAATACAAAAAAGTACATGGTACTTGAAGTTAAAAAGTCCTCCAGTCAAATTCTAAAGTACAGCCAACTTATACAATGCAACAATACTAATAAGGGTGCGGCTATTGCCACCATACTAACTACTTTGTGCACCCATTACGCAGGTTCTTGTTCTCCTTCTAATTGCTCCCATTAAAGCTCGGAGCTTGAATTGCCTCCTTTTGCTGTCAAATTTTGTTTTGCTTTTCTTAGTTATCTATGGCTACTTTGGGTTTTGTTGATAAAAATGTTTTGCTTGAAAGTTGGAACCAAATTGTTGATTTAGAGTGGTGAACTCACTTGGTAATATTGAAGGAAAATGAGTTTCTTTAATTATGAGTCGTGATGGAAATTTCTGCTAGGAAATGTGCATTAAGGCTATTTGATATAATGCTTCTATGAATGAGTATACAACTGAAGGTTGTTGTTTGCTCTCTGTTTGAGTTTTTTAGATGCCCAGTTGAATATTTCAATGAAATAGTGTTGGAAAGTTTAAGCTTTAATTTTCGATACTTTCTCCAATACCTGAGTGAATGTATCAGGTGAAAATTAGCTCAGCTAGGTAAAGTCGTAAAGAGAATAAGAACCTGCATATTTTTCTAGTGCCGTTGTAAGCTATAATGGAGAATGGTATAGTAAACTTCAAATTAAAAAAATGGAGAATTCCACAAATAGTCACTCAACTATGACTCATTCGACACTTTGGTCACTCAATTTTCAAATATATCACTTTGATCGCTCAACTATTATTTTGTGAATCACTTTAGTCACCCAAGGGACATTTTATCTCACTTTAATCACTTCTCCCAATCATTCTAATATAGATTTCTCAATTTTTCACAATTGGTTGGACGAAAATATCATTAATATTGTAGCAAATAATTTTCTTTTAATGAAAAAAATTAACGAAGTAACTAAAGTGAATAACAGAGTTAAAGTTGAGTGACCAAAATGATATATTTAAAAGGTGAGTGACCAAAGTATCGAATATGTAAAAATTGAGTGACCATTTGTGATATTCTCCCTTAAAAAAATATATGGGGGTGAGAAGAGAATGCAGGGTGAACAAAGTGATTAGTAGGGTGGCAATAGCCGCACCTACTAATAATATATTTAAACTTTTTTTTTTGACATCTGACCAATATTAAATATTTAGGATTGACTGCTTTGTTATAAAATTGTAAGAGCATTTAAACCGTGAAGCCATGGCATCACACTATTTTAATTCTCTGAACTAAGATCTAAACGTGAAGGATTATTATTATTATTATCATCATTATTATTATTTAACAAATTCCTAATTAATAATTTTCGTATTTATTATCTCAAACTTTCTTGTTGTCGGCAGGATTTCCTAAAAGTTTCATTGAATATGAACCCCTTTTTTTTTCAAATGAACCCTTTCTTGATCTGAATTGACCGAAATGGTCTCGAATACCATTAAAACCTACACAGACATCATAGATGACATAATGAAAAATTTGTTGAATGTAAGCATCAAAGTTGAAGAATGACAAAGACAAAAATAACCGAGTGTCGCATCCAAACAAGCCTTGCTTAAAGGGACACATGACCTCTCTACGTATCTGTCTATCCATTTGGTCCATACATACATACATACATGGCAAGACATAGGTTGCAGAAGGATGGAGAATTGAAAGATGGAAAGGAGCGAAGTGGGGATGAGGCCCAAGACATATGAGTTCTCAGGCGACGTTGCATTCCAGCCACCTAATGGGAAAGAGAGATAAGGAACAAGAAGATAGTGACCTTTCTCTCTTAGTGTCACAACAGACAATCAACAACGCGGTTAGCTGCTGCTATAGAGATACAGAAAAAGAGAGACATCCTTATTTACTATTTAATGAGAACTAGGGTTTTTCTCAGGATGGCGACCCATTTGTTGGTGTCCTTCATGGTCATCACATGTAGTTCGTTTGGTTCCCTGCTAATTATATCATTGCCTCAAGGGATACATGGGAAAACTTTTTGTTGGACTTGCATTAGTATATATGGGAATGAGCACTGTGGCTGAGTGGTTCATCTAAAGAATAATGGAATGGACAGTCTCAGAGTTAAAATGTAAAGGATGTTTCTTTTATCTTCACATTTCACTTGACCCCGACCCCATAATAAGAGCTTGAACCCAAGACCACTACCGCTAGTACTCAAACTCGGGACATTGGGACTGGGAATGTAAATCCTAGAACGGGAAACTAAAAATTAGGGATCAAAGTTGTAACCCCTGAACTTGGGACAATTAATGGGACTAGGACTACTGGTTCTCGAACTTGGGACTCAAGACCCGGGACACATATCCCAAACTCAAGTCCCGCCAGCCATACCCGGCCCTTTGACTCGGAGTACGGACTTGAAAACAAAGATGGGAAAAAAAGTTCATCGGGTACTCACTATCTATCAATCATTTATTTAATTTTCACTCTCCTTGTAGGAAACGAGGAGATTGACAAGAGTTGGATGATCGTGGATTTCCAGGGAATTAGTTAATTAACTTAGGTTTGGGTTCTTAACGGTATTTATGTCAATTATTAATATAGCCAAAACTGAAACAACATTCCCTCTCATTGTAGTTAATGTACTAAAGAAATGTTTTATCTAAATTAAATTCAGGTCTAGTCTTTTTCAAAGTCCAAAATGACAAGCTTCTAATAGAAGGGTTTCACCAAACTGCAATCTATCAAACTAATAAAGGCGTCTCTCCTTTAGAGTTATGAGACGTCGCCATGCGACGTTGCCACTTCATGAGGCAAAGGAAAAGGCAAAGGCCTAGCTAGCTTAGCTCAGGTTCGCATCAGATCGATAATACATATCTAATTTTACTTGCTTTACAATTGCAGGGTCCAATATATCCGTCCATACGTATGTACAAGTAGCTAGTGGTGCAGTTGCATTTAACCCAATTAACATGGTCCCCTACCCAAAGTCTTGTATGACTATGACTTTAATGGCAAAGACGAAGCTTATGTGAATGAAGGGTTGCTGTTACCGGCCATTTTATCGTTGTTAGGGTTAGGACTTGAGAGAGAAGGAGATCACATAGGCATGGCATGCATGTTAAAACTAGGGGATAAAAGGAGGGTCCACCTTGAGATGGGTGCAAATATATACATGCTAATCTATAGTGCAGGTTGCAGGTACCTTCCATTCCATATATTCGAACAAACAAAAATAAACCAAAACCACAGAAATATATCATATATGTGAGCCAAAGAGAGAAAGAAGGGAAGATAGATAGTGATTTGTCATGGGATTGAAAAGCGAGGTAGAATAATGAAGGAAGAGAGAGGCAGTTGGAGTTGGGGCTACTGGAAATAATTGCAAGGCGAGTCAAGCACGCTGCATGCACGAATATGATAGCAGAGGCAACTGGGTTTTTGCCAGAGAGAGAGAGAGAGAGAGAGAGAGAGAGTACTGTCAACAAAAAATTATCAGGTCAGGAAATTACTATTTCTGAGTAAAACTCTGTAATCCAGTCACAGACATTCATCGGAACCCCCCTTAAAACCCTATATATAACAACAACGAAGTAAGGTCACCCTCTTTGAGTCAGTGCAAAAAGAAAAACAGGTACGTCTTATGTGATATTGCTGACCGTACTGGGTAAAACAAAAAGATGGGAGTTATTGAAGAAAGCGAGCTTAGAGAAAAAAAAGTATACTGAAACTTTCAACACCAGTAACCAAATTTATAAAAGAATTAACCAATTAATTTACCTATGCCCTGAAAGTACTCATCACCTCTAATTTGTACTCCTCAACTTGCCCTTTTTTTTTTCTCCAATGGGAAACAAGAAACTTCATAGATTAATTCACTGTAGGAACATTAAGAGGTTTGTAGGTGGTTGGTACGTTATAAACCTTACCCAATCAAGGCCAGTTAAAAAAATTACTCCCAATCATCTATATATATATATATATATATATATATAACATTAGTTCGGCATCTTAATCATCTAATCATGTTTTTCATGCAAACTTTATATGTTTATAGTTAGATGATTAAATAATTTTTACTTTGGCTAATTATGAATTGTCAGAGATCAGTTTGTGATGTACCTAAAGATAGTGCTTTGTTAACTAATTTACAGCAGCTTTGTAAGAGTTTCCTCACATGCTTTAAGATCTTAAACATACCATCTGGTGATCAGAATTGTCCATTTTTAGGTCTTTGGTCATCTAAAAGTTGACTTTACTAAAAAAAAAAAAAAAAATAACTGCAATTCGTTTATTCATTTAATTTCATCACTATAAAAGAAAGTTAATAATTTTAGCTAGCTTGTCCAAAATCTTCCAAATTTGAATTCTATAATGAATCACAGCCTCTTTCATACAACTAAAAATCGGAACCGTCCACCATATATAATTACATGCTTTCCTTTTGTGTAATCGATCTGCTAAATACCATTGTTCATAGGACCACTTTTTACAGAATCCCTGCAACAGATATAAAACAGCCAACAAAGCTATAAAGAACCAACACCAACTACTAGTACGCACCCTGGTCCTGGAGAGAGAGAGAGAGAGAGAGAGAGAGAGAGAGAGTTACCAACAAATTCGAGGGTACGTAGGGTCAATTCTTTCTCTTGCAGACTTTTACAAAGCAAGCTTACTAAGGAGGTGCCATGGTGACTGATGGGTACACGTACATGCAAATGAGAGGAAGAGACAGATCGCACAGAAACAAAGAAAAGAAAAGTGCCTTCTGAAACTTTGGTATGCTAAACTGTTCTTGGACTGCATTATAAGCAGCAGATAAAGCTGATTATTAACTTTTATTCGGCAAACATTATCGGATAATATATAATGGACTTGGATCTACTTTTCGTTTACAGCAAAATTTGTCAGCAAAGCCGGCTGATAATCTAAATCCTAGTTACTTGGGTTAACGAGCGCAATATTTTTTAGAAAAAATGGCCCAAACAGTGTGTCAATGTCTCACCTTTTTGCCATTCTAAACTTTCGTAACTCAGCTTCCAAAACTATCATAGTGGTATCTGAGGTTTTCACCCCGACCCAATTTTAGTATATGGAGCTATTAGCTCTGTTATGGTGCCATCCAAAATTCAAATGTGCAAGGACAATCTCGTCTATTCAGCCTTATGTCTCTCTCTCTCTCTCTCTCGCCCCCCCTGTTCATCATATACAGATGTAAGAACAAAGAGAAATCTCATCATTTTTTTTTTTTTTTGAAAATAAACAGAAATCTCATCATTTACTCCCACATTAAAGAAAGAAAAATAATGGTTCCAATTTTCACATTCCCCAATTCTCTCTCTTTCAATACCAAAACAAACAAAGATCAATTTCAATTTTCATCTTTATATAAATTATCAGATTATAAGAAAACAAGAACACAAAAATGTCCTCACAATGTCGATCAAAATTGAAATCCAAGTGTTCAATAACAGTCTGGTTTATTAAATTTTGAACAAATTCTGCAGCATCGTTCTCTGATATCAGATGCAACCCACAGCCTCTCACTTTTAAATCTGGTCTCTTTGTTGAAACTGAAGCTTGAAGTATTGGTTTATCAAACAACCCACCAATTGCCCACCTCGTGGTTCATAGCAACAAAGTCCATATGAACCAAACCTGAAGTCTAGGAAGCTCTGAAAAACTAGTGAATTTTCACGCCCAAAATTGGTGTGAAATTCACAAATAGTCGCCTCTGATTCCAACTATTGTCGTATTTTTCTTTCTCAAGGATTTCGAAAACAACAAGTAGATCAAGTTCAATCCACGAACCTTTACTATCAAATAGCGGGACTGCCCAGCTCGTTCTTTTATTCCTTTTTTTTCTTCTTTCCTTCCTACCTTCTTCTTCTTCTTCTTCTTCTTCACATCCAAACTGACTGGGTGCCATGGTCGATTAAGATTCCTAATTTCAATGTAAATACTAAACCTTTTCTCTCTCCCACAAGTGCCATAGCCGATTAAGGTTCCTAATCTCAAACTGCAACAACAACATAATCACCATATTTAAATATCAAAATACGGATCAATCCAATAAAAAATATACACAATTGAAACCAAACTCAGAAAAGCAAGGGAAGATTATAAAAAGACTTTTGGGCAAAAACAAGAAACTTAAGCAACAAATCTTAAGGAAGCCAAAATTGTTGGTAATACAAACCTAATTGGTACTTTAGAGTCGAATGATTAAATGCATATGATGGACTTGTCAATATCAATATCAATCAACATCAGCTTAGATTAGAAGTTTCTATTCCTTCAATGTCTCTGGCCAAGAGTCAATTTAAGTTTTTACTAGTAGCTAGAATGATAAGTACTGCTTGATTAATATGATACCGAATGCTACATTTGCATGTGTTATATTTGTGGGATAGAAGAAGAAGAAATTAGCTGCACTAATAACTAGAAAGCTATTGGTGTGCAAACAATATGATAAATTTCTGATTACTTCAGCTTAGACATTTGGTGAAGACTCACCTCGGGTATCATTCAATAAGGGTTTTGTTCTATTCATATCTGATAATTAATTTGCTATCATAGCTTGTAGGGAGAAATCATATAATGTTGAATATACCTATCAGGTATTAGTTCATCTCTTTCGTGTCTGTGTATGTGGATCTTTTGGGGACATACAAATTGGTTAGATGATATTTCGTATTTTAGGTGTCTATTTAAATGATCATCATTCTAAGAATTTAGCCAACACTTGCGAAATAGAAATTAGGGATGATAATATATTACATACAAAAGGGATGATAATTTATTCAATGGGTGCGGCTATTGCCACCCTACCATTTTCTTTGTTCACCCTACTTGCTCATTACACCCTACATTTTAATTTCAATTATTAAATTTACTTATCTAACTCATTTTTCTTTCCAAGAATATCCTTATATGACATATCCAATTGAAAAAAAATGTTTTTAACGAAAATCTCTCATTTAATTTATACCAATAAAAAAACTAAAATATATTAAAATTTCCTAATAAAATCATAATCTATTTCAAAAAATTAAATCATAATCTAATTTACCTTCAATTTTTAAATTTTTTTTTTTTTTTAAATTTCAGTGTTCTCTATTTCAATCCATGTAAAAAGATTAGTACCTTTCTTGAAAAAAAAAAAAAGATTAGTAAGTCTAGAACTATGACCAATGAAGATGAGATTGATTTTTTTTTTTTTTAATTTTTACTTTCGGTGTTCACAAATGGTATTGCAAAGATTTTGATAAAGTTAACACTAATGGTTTTTTGAATTGAATAACGAATTAATGATGAGGAGGCAACAAAAAGAAAAAAAAAGTAATAAATTCAAATTTGGGTGGAGAAGATAAAGATTAATGTTATCCAATGAGAAATTAAGTAATCTTTGTATTTAATTAATTACTTATGTATTTATTTTTCCTCACATATTTGGATTTTAGAAAATTAGTGTACTTATTAGTCATTTTGCACTTAAGTAATATAGTCTTTCAATAATTCAAATATTTGTAGGGTAAACTAAGAAAATGATAGGGTGGCAATAGCCGCGCCCTTTATTCAATATTACATTGGGGGGTTCTAGTACCTCCAAATTTGCTATTTGGACCTCTCCTACTTATTGGACCTCTGATTCACTGTTTTAAATACTTAAATAGCTAAGTGCTCCTTAATTTTACTAAAATATTCTTGAATAATTAAATTTATTCTTCAACAATCTTTTGTTATTTTTTTATAATTTTTTTATTATCTCTATTAATTCAACTAAGAGAAGAAGAAACATAATGAATTGACCAAATTACAGATTTGGACTGGTCAAGTAAGTCAAGTTTCAGGTATTAATGCTACTCGTGAGTCTTCCAGGTATTAACGCTCGAACTCGAAGAAGAGCCTTTCCTAAAAGCGAGATTCTTTGATGTTGGTTCCCCCGGTTCTATGAATCAATCCAACATTTTGGAGTGTCATAATCCATGGAGAATTGAAGATATAAGCTTTGAAGAAAAAGTTTGCAATAGAGATCTTATGGGGCTTCCTAACTTTCACTTTCGGTAGTTTTTTGCTTGGTTGTTTGGTCAGACGTTTTTCGACTTTCTTATTGGAGGGGTTAGGTTCATGTCTCCCCCTATCTAGTTAGTCTTTTTTTTCTTTCTTCTTTTTTTAATAAATTTGGGGGGAATTTTCCTCTCATTCAAAAAAAAAAAAAAACTTTGAAGAAAAAGTTAAGGGAAGCAGCAAAACAAACTTATGAGAAATTACAAGTATTTTTTGTTACTGTTTCATTCATCTATCCCTTCCTAAAGTTGAAACAAATAATGAGTAGTTTTGCTTACAAGTATAAAGGCCAAACTTATCTAATTCCATCTTCAAAACATGGGACTTTAATAGAAAACAATAACAATTTAAAATTTTCTACAAATGTATCATCTCGCATCCAAACATTGGAGATTGAAGGAAGAACATACTTTGAAAGTAAAAAGAGAAACGTTGTTAGTTTGTCGTGGGAGGTAAGAAGAGTTTTTTTTTCTTTTCTCTTTCTCTCTGTATCTTTATATGTCTTTTTATATGAGTTGACAAAGTCCAATAATTATTGAAAAATGATAGAGGTCCATATAGTAAATTTAGAGGTCCAACTAAAACCACCCTATTACATTTTGTTTTGTTTGCTCCCACGCAACACTTACACTTACCAAACATTATTACATTATTCGTTGGAAGTCTACCACATGTTTTGTATTGTTCAGTAGGTTTTCTCAAACACTATGGTAGATTTGTTGTTGTATTAGTTCAGTAAACTGTTATTGAATTCTACAAGACTATTTAATAGAGGATCGACTATGGAACATCTGTCGAAAAAGTGGGATGATGACTGGTTTAGTTTTTTTTTTTTTTTTTTAAGTTGTAAGGAAAACTTACACCAAAAGGGATTATGAATAAGGTGAAAGAGTAAGTAGAATTAACAAACTGACAATAACTGCACACATTAGAACAATTGAAATTTATGTTTGAGAGTTCTAGATCAAATACAATTGTCCAATATTAGTTTAAATATTGACTGAAATCCTTTCTCAATTTGCAAGGCGGCATTTTGAGGTGGACTGATTAGTTTTGAGGTGGAGTTGCAGATGATCAATTAATTTTCGAGGTGGAGTTACGCATGAGAATTGACATATATAGTATTAGATGATCGTGTTTAGGAGATGATGGACAGTTGATTAGGATAGGTTCAACGTAAAGTTAATTAGGAATTTAGAAAATTGTTTTAATTTGATGAAATTGCCAGCTTTATACCTAAATTAGTACATAAATGAACTACAAGAGAATTTCTTAATCAAGTTAAATAGAGCTAAGCCTTCTATTAACCCACATGATCGGGCTAGCTAGCTAGGCTGGTTAACTAATTAAGTGGTTCCTGGTTTAAATCTCTATTCCCCAGTTAGGTAATGGAATTAAAATAAATTAGGAAGTACTTGGTAGTTATCAATCCCATCTAGCTAGCTTTCTTTATATTCCTTGCTCTATAGCTACAGCCTTACCCTATTTAGTGCCCTAGCTCTTTGAACCTCTTGATTAATTACTTATTTCAGTTTAATAGTTTCCTTATGAGATTAATGCATCTCAAACTTACGCACCCATCATTTCCATCTTATATGGACTTCCCCATCATCATAACTCTTACACTACCATCATTAATTAATTATTGTTTCATTAAATACATTCATCTTTATCATCAAATTAGGATATAAGCATAATTGTTGGATAGATGAGTACTTGTGACCTTCCTTATTGGATCACAAAAGGGATTAGATTCAAAATTATGAAAAGTTAAGGGATGTAATAACAAAATTTCCTAGTTTCCTCCTATCAAAATCAAAAATAAGTGAAAGGAAGCAAGCAAAGGTGGTACTTTCAGAAGCCGAAGCTAAGCTAGCTAGTCTCAAACTTTGTGTTGTGTGGCATTGTCAGGCCTTCACTCTCAGATGGGTCATAGCCTCCCCAATTGTCCATGAATCACAGTCCTACTTCTCAGTTCTCACCCCTTTTATAGGTCCCACTCCATCCCCTTCTTCCTCATCAACCCCCCACATATCTGACTACTCCTCCTCTCCCTTCCCATTCTCTCCAATTCTCTCTTTCATTTCCTCACTCCTCACTCCTTTTTTCTCATTGCACCGCCCCTCCCCCCCACCCCAACCCCCACACAACAGAACAGAAAAAAAAAAAAAAAAAAAAACCAGTGCTAGCTACTGCTAGCTCTACTCATCTCTAATTTCATGGAGAAGATTGAGAGGGAAACCCAAGACTTCATGAACGTGGAATCCTTCTCTCAGCTGCCCTTTATCCGGCCGGCTCCTCCGGTCAACAAAGAAAAGGGCATTAGGCTCTTTGGCATCGAATTCGGGGCCGGCGTCGACACCAACCACGAGTCGGAATCGGTCGACAACAATGTGAGTGAGAACGGGAAAGAAGACGAGGGCAACAAGCACACCAACACAAACATAAGCAACAGCAACAGCGAAAATGGCAGCGAGAGCAGCCGCAGATTCGAGTGCCATTACTGCTGCAGGAACTTCCCGACCAGCCAAGCCCTCGGCGGCCACCAAAACGCACACAAAAGAGAGCGGCAGCACGCCAAACGCGAGCATCTCCAGTCTGCTATGGTGCATGGAGGGCTGGTCTCCCACGACGCTGCACACGTGTACGGCTTGATGAATTACAGCCGCCTTGGCTCTGCTCATCATCACCATCATCATCCCACCTATCCGTCCTGGAACACTAACTACAGTTCTAGTACTACTACTACCAGTCCTAGGTTTTACGGAAGCCCCGGTGGATCATACGGCTCTCAATCTGCTCCCATAAACGGGAGTCCTTTGGGCTTGTGGCGGATCCCATCTGCTAACCCTAGTTTCAATCGTGACCGTTCGTTGATGAACCCACTGGTGACTCCGTTGTTCGCCGGAGAAGAACTGAAGCCGGTTGTTGTTGGTGGGTCTGGTAATTCTCAAAGCCGGTACATGTATGAATCGAGTGTGCAGCAAGACCATGTGAGTCTGGATCTTCATCTGTAATAATTAAATATTCAATCCATCCATCTTAGGGACAAAGGATTTGAGATTTCTCTCATCATGTTGAGAATTAATTTAATTATATATATAATATATATATATATCTTAATCTTCTGGAAGTAATGCAGACGATGAGGCCATCAACGGTTAGGAAATCTTGGTAATTAATCAAATATAATCTTTTGGTATTATGATTCATCAGTATGTATATGTTGAAATTCATTGATCTGTTTAAATTTTGACCAACATGCGATGGTGTATATGTAATTTGATCTGAAGCCTCTTAATTTTCTTTTCCAGTCATCTTCATGGTTCCTTGTTATTACCTGCAACTCTGCAAGTTTGAATCCAAATTACAATCGTTTCTAGCTTTCATTAATGAGCAGCACTGAATTAAACTTAACCAACTACGTTAGCAATTTTGGGCATTAGATGAAATATTGATTTATTTATGTGCAAAATTAAGTGCCTTTTTTTTTATGGTGATCGAAGTTTTCTTTTCGGTTTCATGATGTTTTGAAAGAACAAAAGAAAAAATAGAAGCAGCAAAGTATGGTGTTCACACAGCAATATGTCTTCACTAGAACTCTGTTCTAATCTGGTTTTACACACGTGTGAGGAATATATGGTATCAGTTAGGGGTGCATGAACTTTCGAAAATACACACGTGTGCATACATCCATAGTTTTTGTCTAGACAGGTGGGGTGTTGAGAGAGGTGCAATTTGATTCAGTGCAACTCTTCATCACAGATGATAAGGTCTGATGACTACTGTCTTCTGCTAGCCAGCTTCTGCCTCATCATAATGCCAGAAAGAAAATGATATGTCCATAGAATTAATTAGTTTATTTTTTCCTCACTTATTTTCAGTGCAATTGTGAGAGAGAGAAAGTTCTATCTCTATGTATGTGAACCTATCAAACTTTTAAGCCATGTCTTGTTTCTACTTAATGCATAATTGAGGCAGAACAGAAGTTTTTTTTTTTTTTTTTTTTTTCATTTGTGGTTCTTTACTACGCAATTTAACAGATTGAAAAGCAAGCGTTCAAATTCGAAAGATATAAAGTGATAAACATACATGATGGAGCTAGGTAGTGATATACTAAGTTGATGAGGGTCTACAACTAGGAATCCAATATGGGGTCACTTCTGTGTGCCTTGTTAGAAAACACATTTTTCATCATTCAAAGATGAATAGGAGCAAAACTTTCATGGCTTTAAAATGGCAAAGACAAGCCTTAGGAAAAGCATGTGTCCCCCTTTGCTGTATAAGAGTCAGACTTGAAGGAACATATGATTGAAGATGGTAGTTACACTCCCATCTTTATTTTCCCTCCTTTAATTGTATCTTTGCTTTTATGTTAGATGAAAGAGAGAAAGATGTTAGGTGGGTTAGTTTTAGGTGTGAAATATACGGAGTTTTTCTTGATGGGTACTAAAGAATGAAAGGGCATGCATGCATTTTTCTCTTTTAACAATAATTCAGTTAGTGTGTGTAGTAAAAGTACTGATGGGATTTTATTAATCAGATCTGTTATAGCATGTGACAACACAACTTGGGTCAGAAATTTGGCTAGCTTTGATGTATTGGACTTAACTCAATGAATCTCAAACAACCTACAGAACTCATGATCATAAATATGCATGTCCTGCTATAATAGTGTTCACTACTTTGATGTCGGGATTTGTGTTTTGTCTCAATCTCTTGCAAAACATTATGGAGAAAATTGTACTGTGGAACACTTGTCTGCTCATTTGTTTCTATTGTATCTGTTTTACTTTTTAAACCATGAAAGCAGATAATACGTATTTATAGATAAATATTACAGCACTTGAATTTGTAATATATATACGACTCAGATTACAAGTTCGACAATGCCAAAGATAAAAATCCGTTTGCATTACTAAAACAAATTAATTTATAGAAGAGAAATCTGGAATCTAAAACGCAATGCTGGGGTTTGAGTCCCAAAAGCTTAGTAATTAAGGTGGTGATGACTGATGACACAATACATTACCTTAGTTCGTGATCTCTGTGAGCATGGCTTTGCCTGTGGACCAAGCAATTTGAATCTAAATACATCTTGCTTAATCACTTGGCAATATAATTATGCCCCAATTAGATTAACTCCTTGGGAAAAGTTTCCATTCGTTGTCCTGATAATTGCTTCTCCAACTTATCTGAACCATTTTCAGAAGATGCACATTATTAGTTAAATCATAACAATCATATTACACCAATTTTACAGGGATCCACTTTTGTGCACCGTGTGATTAGCACTTTAAACAAGTTTTCCATAATTTGATAGGGACTCTTTTATGTGCAAGACAAGAAATAGATCATTCATTAGCATGTGAACAAAAAATGGTTTTGCAGAACAGATGCATTATGAAGAAATCTCAGAGCCATTTTCAGTAACCCGAACATTGGTTGCAGCAATGCAATCTATAATAGATACGCAAAGATCCAAATTATATAAGATAGTCATCACAGAAAAAATAATTGGCAATGAGCTGTTCCATTTTAAATTCCATGTCAGTTAGGTGGAGATTTTGTCTCGAAACCAAATTGAGAAAACTCTTTTAAGAACTACCTTTCTAATAATATCCCTCATTGGCTAATAATTCTGCCCATTCTTGGTTTTGCTTTCATGAGATTAATCATTGTGTTAAAATGCCAAAAGAAAATATGTATTGCAAAGTAACTTTATATATATATTTTTTAATCAAAAAAGATAATCATAATATTGAATTTCAGTAAGCGGTACAAAAATGACATATCCGTAGAGGTCGTCAGAAATAGTCATTTCATAGAGTACAGTAAAAAAACCTATTCTGAAACAGAATAAGCACCCAGCACACCCTCCAGTACAACCACCTTTTGAAGTTACGCTCATTTATTAAAGAAAGAATCTAGAAGTCCGAAGTAAAATAAAACAGTCAATAGAGCAACTAGTTTTTTTGCGACTTGAAAACTTTAAGTAGTCCTAAGAGCAGAAGGTGACAACTCACCCTCAAATCCCCCATCTGAAGCAACCCCAGGCCCTAATAGCCCTTAGGACCTAACCCAACGCATCATAGAGGCCGACAACCCACGTGAAAGCATAGATGGCCCAACTGGTGAAAAGTGCTGAGACCACGCCACGGTCACCACCACCACGCTCTAGGCCACCTGACGCAAACGGATTGATAAATAGGTTTACCAAACATTCTCCACAACGTAAGCCAAAAGTGACTAAGGAATTTCGTGTCTCTATCAGAGGTGATGGACTTGGGCACTCCATGCAAACGAACCACCTCCCTGAAAAACAGTTTGGCTATATTGGACGCATCAGCAGTCTTCTTACAAGCTATAAAGTGCGCCATCTTAGAGAAACTGTCAACTACCACAAACACAGAATCCACACCTCTTTGGGTACGGGGTAATCCCAACACAAAATCCATAGCAAGATCCTGCCAAATATCATCAGGAACAGGTAAAGGAAGATAAATTCCTGTGTTTTAGGACTGACCCTTAGAAACCTGGCAGGTGTAGCACTTCCTCACGATAGTTCCTGCATCCTTTTTCAACTGTGGCCAGAAATACCTCTCCTCAAGGCTAGCAATAGTTTTGTCTCGGCCCAAGTGTCCACTCAAACCCCCTCCATGCAGATCTCTAATCAGTTTTTCTCTCAATGAAGAACTAGGGATACATAGCCGATTGTCTTTGAATAAATATCCTTCATTCATATAAAAATCTGCAACTGCACTATTGTTACTGCACTTGGTCCAGATCTCCTTAAAATCGGTATCTTCCTCATACAACTCCTTCAAGAGTTCAAACCCCACAATCTCCTGAGCTAAAGTGACCAGCAAGGAAGCCCCCCTACTCAAAGCATTTGCCACCTTATTAAGAGTACCAGATTTATGTTGAATCACAAAAGGAAATTTCTGCAGAAAACTCACCCACCTTGCATGCATCTTATTCACAGTTTTCTGACTATTAAGGTACTTCAAGGCTTGATGATCCATGAACAGTACAAATTCTCTCTGTATCAGGTAGTGCTCCCATTACCTCAATGCTCGGAACATTGCATAAAATTCTTGATCATAAGTACTCCACTTTTGACGAGCTTCACTCAACTTTTCACTAAAGAATGCTACTGGTTTCTTCTCTTGTGACAATACAGCACCTACTCCCACGCCACTAGCATCACATTCAACCTCAAAAACCTTATCAAAATTAGGAAGAGCGAGAACTGGTGCAGTACAAAGCTTCTCCTTGATCAAGGCAAAACTCTTCTCTTGTTCCTCTCCCCACTGGAATTTGCCTTTCTTCAAACATTCAGTAATAGGGGCAGTAATGGTACTGAAAATCTTCACAAACCTTCTGTAGAAGGTAGCTAAACCATGAAAGCTCCGCACCTCAGAAGCTGTTTTTGGAGCTGGCCATTCTCTTATAGCTTGTAGCCTTGTACTTTCTCTTCATCAACCTGAATGACTTCTTCTCCAACCACAAATCCCAGAAATAATAACTTGCTGGTGCAGAATGTACATTTTTTTAGGTTGATGTACAGTTTATTCTCCTGTAAAGCTCCCAAAACCTGCTTCAAGTGCACCAGATGTTCTTCTTTGGTCCTGCTATATATCAGTATATCATCAAAATACACTACTACAAAGGAACCTATAAAAGGGCGAAGAACCTGGTTCATAAGCCTCATAAAAGTGCTGGGTGCATTAGACAATCCGAATGGCATAACCATCCACCCGTACAAGCCATCCTTGCTCTTAAAAGCTGTCTTCCATTCATCCCCTGGCTTGATTCGAATCTGGTGATATCCACTTCGAAGGTCTATCTTGGTAAACACTTTGGAACCTTCTAGCTCATCAAGCATGTCTTCCAAACGAGGAATAGGAAACCTGTACTTCACAGTTATCTTATTAATGGCCCTGCTATCAACACACATCCGCCATTGATTGCCCTTCTTAGGAACAAGGAGGACTGGAACTGCACAAGGACTCATACTCTCTCGAATGAACCCTTTTTTCAACAAGTCTTCAATCTGCTCTCTCAAAATCTCATTCTCCTTGGGACTCATTCGGTAATGTGGCAAATTGGGCAAGCTAGCTCTAGGCACTAAATCAATCTGATGTTGAATGTCTCTCATAGGTGGCAGCTCATTGGGCAACTCATCCGAGATCAACTCTTCAAATTCCCCCAACATGTCCTGCACTTCCTTGGGGATCACCACTTCTTCCTTTTCTGCAGACAACAACCCCTTCATCACCATTGGACAGAAAACCTCAGATTCTTTAAAGGCCCTCTCCATCTCAAGTTCACTGCTAGACAAGGTCAGGAAACTCTCCCCTTTCTTCACACCAGATTTCTCAAATTGACACACACGAGCCATAGCAATTTTATGGTTATTCCACATAAACAACATCACATTGTCCCTGCCTTTATAAGTTACATCCACATCATATTGCCAAGGTCGTCCAAACAAAATATGACAAGCATCCATATCAATAATGTCACACAAAACCTCATCTTTATAATGCTTACCAATGGATACCGGTACTTTGCAGGATTCAACAACTCGAACTTGTGGACCTTTCTTGACCCACCCGAGGGAATAAGGTGTCTCATGAGGCTGCGTAGGTAACTGCAAATACTCCACCAGTTTCTTGGCTACAAAATTTTCGCAGCTTCCATTATCCACAATTAAATTGCACACTTTGTTATTAATGGAACAAAGTGATCTGAAAATATTGCGCCGCTGCCCCTCTTCTTTAGGACATAGTAGAACCCGCTGCAACACAATATTAACCTTCTCAGGAGATTCCTCCTCCGCAAACTCAGCCCCATCATAATCGCCATCTCTTCCAACTTCTTCTTCGTCCTCATCATAATCATCTATAAGGGCAGTTCTCCTCTCAGGGCATACATTAGATCTATGACCAGGCTTGTTGCATTGATAACAAATTTTTGTTGTAGGCCTAGCATAGGGATTATTAAACCTCTGGTTCGGGGCCCTATTTTGAGCACCACTAGAACTGCCAGCCCCTTTAAAAGGAGGATTGGAAGCCCTAAAAGCACCTTCTGTTTTCTGCAGTGTGGGTTTACCCTTGTCAGTTGAGGCGTTTACTAAATCTGTGCTCCTTTGGTAGTTATATCTCTGGAAAGAAGAAGCTCGTGAAGGCTTCTCTAACAACTCTGCCTTCAATGCTAGGTTTGAAGCTTCTGCCATAGTATGAACAGTTTGCAACCCGATTTTCTCCTGAATAGAAGGCTTCAGCCCACTGACATAGCGAGCCACCTTCTGCCCCTCAGTTTCTCCTAATTCATTACGCTCTGAGTAGCGTAAGAACTCAGCGGTGTAATCAGCCACTATCCTAGTTCCCTGGACACATTCAATATACAACCTGTACAAAATCTGCTCATAATCGTCCGGCAAGAACCTCTCCATCATCAATTGCTTCATTATTCGCCATGTTTTAACACCCTGCTTCCTCTGCTTCTTTCAAGTGTTCTGCAATTTATCCCACCAAACTGCAGCAGTACTCTTCAATCTCCATGCAACATGCTTAACCTGCTTGTGTTCAGGAACTTCCATAATCTCAAAGAACCTGTCCACCTGAAGCTGCCAATCTAGATAATCTTCTACACCCAAGTTGCCCGAAAAGAAAGGAATTTCGGCCTTGACTTTGTAATCTTGGTCAGCTTGTCCTTGAGGTTCATATTGCACGATCTTCTTCAGACTCAGATTCTGAAGTATGAACAACAACCTCTCTACGTGGAGCCCTAAATCGCTGGCCTCCTTCCCTGCCTCTATTCCGATCGTTGTTGTTGTGGTTGTTTCTCTCTCCCAACAACCCATGAATTTCTCCAATCTGTTGGTCCATCCGATTGTTCATGGTGTTGATGGCAACGGTAAACGCTGTTGTGAGAGCTTCGATATCTGATTTTGTAACTTCACCCATTGCTACCAAGGTAAATAGGAGAGACAGGGAAGACCTGCTCTGATACCACCTGATGCAGACGGATTGATAACTAGGTTTACCAGCAATAAACCTAAGCAAAAGATTCTGGAGTCCACCAGAGATAAAAGAGAATAATCTCATTTTAATTGATAAAAGATGATAAAAGATACATTCTGCAGCCTTAAGGCGGCTTATTTATAAGAAAATAAACCCTAAGGCGACTAACAATGAAACCCTAAAGCCCATGGTTAAAAACGAAAACAACCCGAAAATAACTAGAAAAACCAAAACGCCGAAAAATAGAAAAATGCAGTTTTGAGGCCCTAAACGACCCCGGAAGCCCGAAAAAGGCCACAGGTCGTGGAAAATCCACGAGTTTGATTTCTGGCGCGATTCCCTTTCCGGAAAGGTAAGGTGCGTCCCAATCGGAGTCCGGAAGCCCATTTCACGTCTACTAGTCACTTTTCGTTTTCCACCTTTAGCACGATCCAATTGTTCTTCAAATTGGACTGCCATCTGTTCTGCATCACCACCAATGCAGACGTCTCGTGCCGTCATCCTTTACCATCTCACAGTCGTCATTGAAGCCGCTGCCGCAAGAGAGCGAAGAAGGGCTCACCGACTCAAGCCCCTCATCACGATGGATGCTAACAGCTAATCCACCGCAGTGCAAGAGCTCCCAGCCAATTCTCAATCCTCCTTATCATTGACCATTAAAATAACAAGAAGATGAAGCTTGAGGTTATCAGGTTAGAGGTACCACACACACCCACTTGCAAAAGACTTTCAATTAAGGATTGGAAAGCACTCCATGTAACGCCTCGATTTTCACCTCACCAAATCGACCACGTTATAGTGCTGGATATTTTTAGGATCACTATCTAGCTAAGTAAACTTAATTGGTGTCCTAAACATACATGAGGAAAGCTAATAAATAAGTTAACAAATTATTTTTAAAGAAATTAAATTTGAAATGAGACGGAAACGTTGAGAAAAAATTATAAGGTGATTTTAAGTGCCATCACAAATAAGTCGAAAGCCTTTCAACGAAAAAATAGACACAATATAAATACCCAAGACTGATCCAAGAATCCAGAAATCTTGAATCCTTTCTACCCATTCTCTGACATGCGAACCCTTAAAGGTGACCCAATTTCTCTTTCCGATTTCGGCCACCTCTGGTCAGCAGACCGACGACACTGGGCTTGGTTCTCTTTGGTTCAAAAGATGAGTTGTGACGGTGGGATGAGGCTCGAAAGCATTGAGCTTATTGACGACTTTTCGGATACAAGACTGAAACAAACTAAATTACATTTGAAAGCAATAAAAAACTGAAACATGAAAAACATGATAAATAAGTTGGAAAAGTTTCTAATGAGGACCTTATAATAAAGACCAAGAAGTGAGGATTTTTGAATGAATGGTTAGATAACAAGCATGTTGAAATTATAAAATATCAACTAAAGTTTAAAACACGCATCCAACCGTTCATTCAAAATCTTTACTTGGTCTTTATTATAAAGTCCTCATTAGAAACTCACCCTAAATAAATCATATGTAAAGTAATTTCGTCAGGACCCCAAGCTCATTTTAGTATTGTCCCGTTCACGTGCACAATAATTATATCCAAAACTGTTATAGGGTGAGTTTTCGTCTTCATTACTCAGTAGGGCATGCAACCTCGACTGGTTTAAAAACATGTAAAATGTATATATTTTTCTGGCCAATATTTGAAAACTACGTATATAGGTAAAAAATAAAGATCAAATCATAAATCTTAAGTTTTGTTTCGAAAAAATTTATGCGGGCCCAAAAAACACAAATCTGATCACCAGTCACTATGCCAACTATACCCTTACCAAGATTAACATCATAACCAGCAAAGAGTAGCGAGAGAGTGTCCATATACACAGTATCACCTAGAAGTGGTGTCACAAGGTCACACCTAACTCCACCACCCTAAAAGACCAGTGAAGCCACCAAACCAATTCAGCAAACCTCCGATCTGGCAAGTTGAACTTGAATTCCACCACCAAACACCGGATGTCGCACACGGAGCAAATCCACCACTCCCCTCACCACAGCGACCAAAGGGATTGTGCCCCCAGTCAACCAGGTCAAAATCGATTCCAAAAATAATGACACACGCAATAAGGAAGAGATAGCCAAGGCTAGTTATGGCGATAACCATTCAATTTGGGAGTTTGGGAATTTTGTCGAGGATGGGAGGCCAACGAGTAAACCCTAACAGAGCACCTACATAAGATTTTTTATTTTTATTTATATTTACAACCATTGATGATTCGAAGGATTTGCCTACGAAAATTCTTTTAGATAAATTATTTTCCTTTGTTTTGATGAATGTTTAGTAACATCATAGTTTATATTGTCATAAACTGTACTTATAATGAAATACTTTTATTTCTGTTTGGTGATATGTCTATTTTATCAAAAACTATATGGGAATAATGTGCTAATTCTTTGTCACTGCTATGTTAAAGCAAATGGAGTAGCTAATTATGCACTCTTTGCTAGTTGGTGCTTGTTAGAATACAAGTCTCCTGTAGAGATTTCTGATATTATTTCGGAAAAAAACTCTAGATGCTTATTGTAATCAGGGGTTAGGCTCAATGTCCCCCCCCCCCTTTGTATTCCACAGTTTCATTAATCAAGGCTTGAGGGCAGCCACACCAGCCCTTTATTCAAAAAAAAAAGAAAAAAGTTTTAATTCTATTCATCTCTCAAGGAGGTTTATATAGTATTACATCCATGCACTCAAAGGAAAGTAATCAATCCTAATATAAGTAAACTATAACACTAATGCTAATTGATACAAAATAAATCTAATTAATACACAAATTAAATTTTAATAAAGTTAATTGATACAGCTGATGTCAACACTCCCCCTTAAGTTGGTGCATAGATATCTCGAACGCACAACTTGTCAAGTGAGCTGTGGAATATCATACCAGAAACAGCTTTTGTCAGAATATCTGCAAGTTGATCTCCAGTCTTCGCATGAGGTACATCAATAATCTCTAATTCCAACTTTTCCTTGATAAAGTGTCTATCCACTTCAACGTGTTTTGTTTTGTCATGTTGAACTGGATTATGTGCAATGTTTATGGCTACCTGGTTGTCACAAAAGAGATTCATAACCTGTTTGGGCTTGACCCCTAAGTCCTTCAGTAAGTTACGTAGCCATAGCAATTCACAAACACCATGGGCCATTCCTCTATACTCTGCTTCCGCACTAGATCTGGCAACTACTTTCTGTTTCTTGCTTCTCCATATAACAAGATTACCTCCCACAAATGTGAAATATACTGCGGTTGATCTTCTAGCAATGATACATCTAGGCCAATCTGCATCAGTGTATCCTGCCACCTCCAAATGGTTATTTTTAGAAAACATGATCCCTTTGCCTGGAGTTAACTTCAAATAGCTAAGAATATGATATACAGCATTCATGTGGTCTTCACTTAGAGCATGCATGAACTGGTTGACCACACTCATAGTGTATGCAATGTCAGGACGAGTGTGAGAGAGATAGATGAGTCTGCCAACTAGTCTTTGATATCTCTCTCGGTTAGTAGGCACTTGATTAGGATATTCTGCTAACTTGTGATTTTGCTCCATAGGTGTATCTACAGGTTTGCAACCCAACATGCCTATTTCAGTGAGTAGGTCTAAGGCATATTTCCTTTTAGATAGGAAAATTCATTCTTCTGATCTGGCCACCTCAATTCCTAGGAAGTACTTCAATCCACCAAGATCTTTCATCTCAAATTCTAATTATAAATAAGCTTCCAACTTCTTCACTTCTTCTTGATCATCTCATGTCATGATCATATCATCCACATAGATAATCAAAGCAGTTATCTTATCATTTCTACGCTTCAAGAAGAGAGTGTGATCTGAATTACTCTGCTTGTAGCCAAATGACTTCATGGACTGTCTGAACCTTCCAAATTAACCATGCTCTGGGAGATTGCTTGAGTCCGTATGGAGACTTCTTTAATCTGCAGACCATTCCTTTCTGTGAAGGTGCAATGAACCCTTGGGGGTAGATCCATGTATACTTCCTCTTTCAGATCTCCAATGCAAGAATGCATTCTTTACATCAAACTACTTTAGGGGCCAATCCAAGTTCGCAGCTAGAGACAGTTGTACACGGATAGTACTAATCTTGGCTACCAGTATAAATGTTTCCTAATAATCAATATCATATGTTTGTGTGTAGCCTTTAGCAAATAACCTTGCTTTGTACCTGTCCAGTGTCCCATCAGCAGCATACTTTAAGGTATAGATCCACATGCACCCTACTGTTTTCTTTCCTTGATGTTTTGGCACTAGCTCCCATGTATCATTCTTCTCCAAAGCTTCCATTTCAACCTTCATTGCCTCAGTCCATTTGGGATCTGCTAATGCTTCCTGCACTTTATTTGGAATGACAATAGTAGATAATTGAAACACAAATGATGCATATGACTCAGACAACCTATAAGTTGACACATAATTACTTATGGGGGTATTTGGCTTTGGCTTTAAGATTTACTCATACTGGGGTTTAGGCTTCCCTTTCGTTGTATGATTTTGCAATTGATATTTAGGGGGCACACTTATTTCAGTGTTGGGTTCTGTTTCAGGGTTAGCCTCTATGATATCATTAGACGCATGATCAAGGATATGCTCACCATTTATAACAATATCTGACTCGAGTTCAGGATTGAGACATACCTCAGGAGCATCCTCATGAGAGATAGGAACCGATGTGGTAGGAATATGGGGGTCTTCAGTTGAATCTAGCAAGACTGACTAAGGTTGATCATCAATTCCTATTCCTAGCGCTTCTAGGTGATCATCATTTCCTGTTATTGGTGCTTCTGGATCCATTTAATGTCTTTCTTGTAGAACAATTCTTTGTTCCACAACAATTTCTGGTGCTTCCAATATTAAAGATGACTACTCTTCTCTAGATGTGCTCTATCTTCCCCTTTAGAGAAGTCTTCGGGGCAAAGAAAAGTTGTTGCTCACAAAATGTTACATCCATGGTAACATTCAACTTCCAGATAGAGGGATTATAGCATTTATATCTTTTCTAGGTAGAACCATATCCCACAAAAATATACTTTTCAGCATAAGCATCCAACTTTGTTCTCTGATTATGAAGAATGTGTCTATAAGCCACACAACCAAAGATCTTGGGTGGGAGGATATGAAGTGGTGGTGAGGTAAAGAATTAGCTAAGAGCTTCAAGTGGTATTTCTGGACATATGTGTGCATCCTCATTTGGTGTTTTAAGAGCTTGTGCAGGTAAGCAATTTAGGAGATAAACGATGCTAAGGATGGCATCACCCCATAAATACTCAGGCATGTGGGCTCCGATTAGCATGGAGCCGGAAACTTGGAGGATATGTTGGTTTTTTCATTCTGCCACACCATTTATTGAGGAGTTAAGGGACATGTGGTCTGGTGGATAATGTCATGGTTGTTTAGGTAATGATGGAGGGCATGGTTCACATATCACCACCATTATCTGTGCGGAAGACTTTGATAGGAGTCTGGAATTAGGTTTGGATCATAGTATGGAAGATTTGAAACACAGAACAAACTTCATTTTTATGCTTCAACAAGTAAACCCAGCACATTCTGGTACAATAATCCACAAATAACAGAAAATACTGCATACTAGAAGGAGTAGCTGGACATGGCCCCCATATGTCTGAGTGGATCAAATCAAATGGCATGACACTGCGAGAATTGCTAATGGGATAGCTAGCACAATGGCTCTTTCCTTAGATGCACGTCTCACATTGGAAATCAGACTCCTTGCATGTTTTGAACAAGGTAGGAAGCAAATGCCTCAGGTAGCTAAATGATGGATGTCCCAATCTCTGGTGCCACAACCATATGTTTTCTGTCTCTTTTTCCGATGAAGTATCCTTCTGAATATGGTGTACTTCACTTGCACGGAGGTCACTAGCATGTGTCATTTCCATGTAGTACAATCCCCCATTCTCAATACCAGGGCCAATAATTTCTCTTGTGAGGATGTTCTAAAAGACACAACACCAAGGATAAAGGATTACACGACAATATAATTTTTTAGTAATTTGATGCACAGACAACAAGTTATTTGACAAAGAGGGGACGACTAAAACTGTATCTAGGGTTATAGTGGGGGTTAAAGATACAGAACCAACACCAGTGATAGGATATGCGTCACTGTTGGCATTAGTGACAGCTGACATACGGGCAGGGGACAATTTTTGGATGACACTAGGATCATGAGTCATATGATCAATTGCACCTGACTCAATTATCCACATATCTTTCCATTTAAAGTTTGAATTTTTCAAATGGTGGCCATGTGTGCCTGAGTGAGCTTGGAAAGCTTAAGCAAATGCGAGATCATGGCAAAAGTACTGATTTACCTCATTCGTCATTGATGATATTTTGGCGAGAGACACATTATCGATACCAAAAAATATATTCCCTGATTTCCCTCACAACCTTTTTGATTGAGCCGCCCTTTCAGGTTTTCAACTCAAGCAATCCTTTTTTTTTCTTGTCCTAATTTTTGCTTAAGCCGCCCTTTTGGGTTTTCAACACAACAGACTATATATATATATATATATATGTGTGTGTGTGTGTGTGTGTGTGTGTGTGTGTGTATATATGTGTATATATATATATATATGTGTGTGTGTGTATATATGTGTATATATATATATGTGTATATATTTTTTCTATTCAAGTTGGGTTGGATTTGGTGGGTCGGGGCACGAATTAGAACTAGGTCAATAGTGTCTGAGGGACGCGCTTCCATCATCGGGGTTGAAAGCCGGAGTTTGATGCAGGTTGAGTCTGGGGTCGTCAGCACTAAATCAAATCTCCCTGTCTGTTGGCGTATGAATGAAGGTCTGGCAGCATGCAACGATGGTCTGGATACAACGACGATTAATGCAGACAACCGTCTAGGTTGCTAATGCGTTGTCAGCGAATCGATTATCAATCCAATATTTATCAACGTTGTCGGGTTCCGATGATTTGGTACCAGTGCTGGTGGTCGAATGCCGGTGATCTGCAGCCTGAACGGTCGTGCCTAGTGCAAGTCTGTGGTCATTGAGGTCCGAGTGCAAGTTCGAGGTCGTTGATTGCTGGAGGCAGTCGATTCTAGTTCTAAGTCGTTGCATTAGGTATGGTTCGAGTCCGATCTTTGTCGGAACCGTGATTTGAGCTCAAGTCCGATCTTATACAGGAATTGAAGCCTGGGTTCGAAAATGATCTCTAGTGTATGGTAGGGGTATTTGGATACGGTTATATTGTATGGTATTGGTTTTACTCTTGGTATTGGTATGGGTATAATCCAGTATTGGTATGGGTAAAGCAAAGAACTTTTAAAACAAAAGGTATGATAGTATTTGGTATTTCGGCAGTGGAATTGGATATGAGAAATTTAGGTCTCAAGAGCGTATTGTTTTGATATCATATTAGAAAGTATAAGGGAATAATGTGTTAATTCTATTCATCTCTCAAGGAGGTTTATATAGTATTACATCCATGTACTCAAAGGAAAGTAATCAATCCTAATATAAGTCAACTACAACACTAATGCTAATTGATACAAAATAAATCTAGGGATTTTGTCCATTTACCCTAATTCTAGGGATTTTTTCCTCACTTACCCCATTAAGTTTTTTTAATTCCCTCTTACCCATAAAGACTCTAATAAAGTCTTCCCTAATACCCAATTATGTTTTTTTTATTTTTATGTTTTGTTTATTTTTGAGACTATTTTACCCTCACCCCTTTATTACATAGAGAGAGAAGCCATAGGAGACTTTGCCGGAGTCCCATCACTGGCCACCAAATTTCAGTCACCAGCCGCCGGATTTCGGCCACCGACCGCCACCCACTGGACTTCTCTAAAAACCTCGTCGGAGGTCCCCAAAGAGGCAAAGAGGTCACCAGAAATCTCAAGGTCGCTAGAAAGGTTTATTGCCCACAAATATACATCTATTGCCCCCCCAATAGACATCTATTGGGGGGCAATAGAGGTTTATGAAACCTCGTCAGAAGTCACCAAAGAAGTTGTCGTAGATCTCATATGGGGCCGGAGAGGTTTATTGCCCCCTGAATAAACCTTTATTGCCCCCCAATAAACCTTCCGGTTATCGAAATGGGAACTAATCTCCCTAAAATTAGAGAAAACAGAACTTTAATTAAAGAAAAAAACGAGGAGATTACATCAATTTAAAACATTTACTACCCACCAATAATTTTTTTCTTTTCTTTTGGGCCTTCTGCCCCCATTTTACCAAAAAAAAAACAGGAAAAACAAATCAAATTTCATATAAGCTTCATACCTACCAATAAAATCATAATCAAAACAATTTATATCTACAAACAATTGCATCTAGTGCCCTAAATCATTGAAATTAGGATTTTAAATGTAGAAAAACACGAAATTTCACCGAAATTAAAGACAATTCAGATCTCAATCAAATCGAAAACACATAATAGAATAGGCGTGAATAATTCAATGCGTTGGAGCAAAAAAAGAAAAGAAAAAAGGTAGTAGATCGTATCGAATCGGAGAGAAAACGGACATTCGGGCTTGACGGACTAGTGTTGACCGGGAGGGGTGCGTTTGGCGACGATGCGACCGACAAAGATGATGAACTCCTTGACATTAGACCTCTGGAAGTAGCCCAAGTGGGAGGTATCGGAGGCGTTGGCCAATATGACCAGGTCGGATCCTTCCGGTTTACATTGACGACCAGTAAGGTCGTGATCTTCGTCGCGGCGAAGGTGGTGATCTGTACCGAATTGTGACTCACAGACGACTATTCTGATCGCGTTCCGGCGATTCAAGACCTTGACTCGTTCACGAAGAGCTTAGAGGAAGAGATTTCCGGCGATAGAGGACGAGCTCCGATCTATGATCCTCCAACTCGATGGCGGAGGACTCTGTTCATGGAGGCAGGGGGGGGGGGAGAGAGAGAGAGAGAGAGAGAGAGAGAGAGAGAGAGAGAGAGAGAGAGAGAGAGAGAGAGAGAGAGAGAGAGAGAGAGAGAGAGAGAGAGAGAGAGAGAGAGTGGCACTGGCATAATTTCTAGATAATCCGAGTCTAAAAGCGACTTTTCGCTTTCAAATTGGGTGAATGGGAATACTAATAAGTTGGTGAGGTGAGTGTGAGTGTTTTAATTAAAATTGGTGCATTGGGTCAAGATCCCATAAATCTAATTGATACACAAATTAAATCATAATAAAGTTAATTGATAAAGCTCATGTCAGCACATTTTACTCTTTGAAACAGTACTTCTAATATTTATTGTCCCATAATATAAGCCTCTAAATGAGATTCGGAAACACATAGCAAGTTGGTCTGGACTTGCAAGCATCAGAAGGGCAAAAATAAGAATAAAGCATTAATGAAGTACTTCCTTTGAAAAAAAAAAACAACACAAATAAAAAACATCAATTGATAGCATGTTTGTTAGAGCTTCTACTGTAACATTAATATCTTGTATAAAAAGACATTTACAACTTGGTAAAAAAAATACACATTCACAAATTTTCCAGCTCAGTGATGTTGAAGGCATTAGGACATCCCGATATTTCTTTCCGCATTAAAATTTAATGAATTACCTTAACTAAAATATAAACAAGTGCATTCAAAATATCGAAGCATAGATGTGTGTGAAATGTGAAGATAGCAAATGAGAAACTTAGCAAATTTTTGAAGAAAGAATTCAAAGGTAAAATCTGTCTGAAATTACTTTATTTTACCCAAGGTGAAGTCTTTTTTCTACCAACGAAATACGTAGGTACCTGCGAGCCAAACTTCAATAGTCTAGAATGATAACTAATTTTTTTTAATCTAAATTGTAAAATAGACAAAAAAGAAAGAAAACTATTGTTCAAAATTTATCATATGCATGTAGAATTGATAGTTAGTATAAGATGAAGCACAAGATAATAATATACATATTCGAAAACTGGAAAACAAAATAAATTGATGAATAGTTAAACATGGAGTCTGAAATTCTCAACACCGCTACAAAAAAAAAAACGTCGAAGGAATTGTGATAATATGATCAATGTCCCATATGCTTTGTAATTGTAAACTTCATAGAAGAAATTGTGCAAAATAAAATTGAAGGAGACGAGGGGTGCCTCGTTTTACATGAAGAGGAAAACAAAAACAAAAACAAAAAAAACACCGAAGTGACAGAGTTAACGTCAGTCCAACTATGAAAAGGGTCCACAAGTAAATGCAAAATCTAAGGGGGCATGTGATGAGGAAGATGATGTTAGAAGGCATAATAAAGACATTGAACAGAGAAGTGAACGAGTACAGACATTATAAGCAAGGACCACTTCCACATCCTTCCCTTCCCTCTTTCTAAATCTGCTTCTCTCTCAGGTTTAGGCTCACGCTAAGGCCTCAGGCTCAGGCTTAGACTTGGCTCTCCTGTATTTATCATCAGATTTAGAGAGATAGCGAGCAGTGGAATTTTAAAAAACATCAGCCCACACCTCTATAAAGTTTGTAAACGAGGTAGCAGTTTATACGGCACTTTAACCCTACCCCCCCTTTTTTAGTTTCTACTTTTTTCCTGCCACAAATTATACTTTTGGTCCCCCTAGTTTAAGTCGTTTAGGTTAGTTTTACTTGCAGCTTCCTTCTTTTTACACCTTACTTTCAGCATCTCCCCCACCTTCTCGTCTCCACCACCTCAACTACTGCCCATTTTCCGGCTGGATGTTTTGGCGACATTGACAGAAATAATGTCAACAATAAATATTTCCGTGACTTAGTGTCGATTCCAGAGGTTGAAGTGTCATGCTAAGGAACCTGAGGCTGAAATTACAAAGGTTGAAGAGGCTACTCCTATGGTTGAGGTGTTGACTCCAGATGAGGGGGTGGAGGGAATATGATTTCTTTTTCATGAAGATTAGTTGGTCTGTTGACTATTTATCTACCTCGGAGTTTCTAGGTTTTTATTTTGAATTTTGTGCATATTTTAAAAGATTGACGTACTTGAAGTATTGTTGGTTCTTATTTTACCTCTAGACTAGGATATTAGGATACTCTGTAATAATGACTTTCTGATGACCATTTAGTACTACTTAATGAAATGAATTGAGATGACTTTTTGGATTAAAAAAAAAAAAAGTGTCAATTTTTAGATATACAAATGATTATTAGTTCCTCATAATTATTATATAATTTTGGTAACATCCTAACAGCACTGGTTTCTCAAGTGAAACATGTACGGAAGCAAATATTCTATGCGTCCTCTTTGGGTCGTCAGCAGAGCCGTTTCTTCCTCCTTAACTGCCAAATCAAGATCTCATCCTCGTTGCTGCTAGGTCTAAATCTTTTCTTCAAGCTTAAATCACTACAGTGAATAGGCTTGAGTTATGGATAAAAACCCCTATTTGACTCTTCGACTTCAACTCAGATAGATAATTTTACAGCTTAGTTGTATATCAATGGTAAAGATTAGCATTTGCAATAAATGCCAGACAGGGTTTTAGAGCAAGTGGTCAGATCAGCCCATTAGTACTGTTTTGTGCCCACTCCATATTTATCGTTTTCTTTTTCGTAACTTTCCTACCAAGAAATTCTGCCATCCTGTTGCAAACAAGCTACTGAGGTAACCCTAGAATGCATTAATGTATTAACACATTAACTGTAATTTTCTTGAGGCAGCTCAGCTCTGAGCAGTAATACATAAGCTTCATGTAGTCGTAGACTCACATTATGGAGCTGTCTATCATTGCATGAAGTAAATCTACCATTACATAAAATAGATCTTCCATCAATGCATCGATACAAACAGGTACATTACCAAAACTCATTGGTATACAGCTCTAGAATGACACTAGTGTTGCCTCTTTTAAATCAAACAGTAAAAAAAAAGGCATTGATTCTAGCAAGATCAATCTCATTACCAAAACTCGCACTTTGTGTACGGTCATTGCAAGAATTGAACAACCACCATAGGGAACAGTTAATTTTCAGTCCATTACAAATTTCTAGGATACTGATACCTAGCTAAACCTAACACCAGGCACCACAGCACCAGCAACTCTGTTTTTGGTTACAGCCTGATCACCTGGTTAACCTCCCTCAGTCAATAATTCATCCTACCGCACAAAAGCTATCAACTGCCTACTGTACCAGTAAGTAATCCTCCTCATACATTTTTGAGGTCCCCCATTGTTGAAGTAACTCGATCTACTCATGCCTGCTTCCAGGTTTTAACTCTTCTGCTTTATGTTTTATGATGCCCACTGATCAGAACTGAACGCTGTCTGCAAGGACAACATATGTAAATTTGTGGCTTGAATAAGACTACTTTATGATGCCTCAACAACTTCAAAGGTGGGCCTGCTTTGCTACATATAGGAACTTCTAATCTGCAATTCAGAACGGTATTTGAACAAAATCCTCAGAATCATAATTCACTTGCTCTCCATTTGGATGCTCTTGACTTCGAAGAAAAGGATTTGCAGTTGACAAGAAGCCTAAATATGTGAAAAGAACTATAGTTTTCTAGATAGAAATCCAAATATGAACAATATATGCAGGCTTCACATGAAACTCATTTGTTTTCTTCTCTCTTCTATTTCAAAACTTGACTTACAGCAGTTGTAATAGTCTATACAATCAATTTAAGCCTCATAATGTCAACTAAATCCCTCGGTTTGGAACCATTCCTTCTAAATCAGCTATCAAGCAAAGTCACAATCAACAGTAATCAACACAAGATAGATCTGTCTCTCAGATCTACAGTTGATTTCCTCTGCTAATAGCCAATTGTGGTCCTGGCCTATATACATTTTTCTTTCTTTTCTGTTATAAATTGACCTTGAATTCCTAAATCACATTACACTGTCACTGTCACAATCAATGGGTATCGCACACTTGCAATTCTTCATGATGAGATTATGTCGTGTGTGTACAATTTCTCCAGTCAATTTTCACATTATCAGACAAAATAATGAAAACTGCAGGCAATAGGGTAAAATCATCTGGAGATACTATTATTATTGATCAAAATAGTGTTATTTAAAAAGATCTATTGGAACAAGTGCTGAAGAATAGTAATCATATATAACATCAGTTACAAAATTGTAGTAGCTTTAATATGTGCACCTGCAAGAAATCATCCGAGTCTTTCTTGCTGAGAGCGGGAAGTATGAATCTCTTCAATATGTCGAGTAAGAAGCGAAATCCCGTAATGTGAGGCACTCGAGGTGGCATAATACGAAGTCACCGTGAGTTGAGCAAACTTTGGAAGTGCATAACCTACAAAACTCCATATAAAGTTATTAACAGCAAGTTCAACAAATATGCTCCCATAACTGAAGACTAAATCCTCATTGGATACAAAACCCAGAAAGCAACTGGCACACACTCCAGGGTCATCCAATCAAATCAAATATGAGGCCGGATAAAAATTGCAAATTCAGTTTGTAACGAACCAGTCCTGAAAGTCTTTATCGGGTCTAAAGCATCCTAACTGGCCCGAATCCTTATCAAACTACAATTCAGTATTCCACCATAAAAATACATATATGTAACAAACAAATTCTCCAAAGTACCCAACCAGGGATCTGCAAACATGAAATAAATGAGGGATGAGCAAAAACAAGCCCAGTGAGTGACTCAAAACACAAGATTTATTTTAAATCCAACAAACTACCACCGAAAGCTCAAAAATTAATGCTGGGAATGTCCCCGTAAAGCGGTTAACTAAATATCAAATGGGAATGCCACCGCAAACCTATTTATTAAATACATATGGGAATGTCACTGTCAAAGCTATTTAGCTAAACCGGGTGACCATGCCGCTAATCATGGTCACCCTCATAAACTCATAATAGTCACTAAACATGGTCACATCATAATAGTAATCTGCACATTGCGAGCACTACTCTCCTAGTGGCTACAGGATTCTTAAAAAGTATATAGTTTTACTGCTCCCACAACGACAAATTGAATCCTAAAGAAGAATCTGTACCACCACAAACTCACCGAAATCAGATCACTAATCATGCACTCAATTTTCATACTGACTACTTTAATAACCAAAATCACAGTACTTCAAACTCATACTATTAATTCAAATATGGTCACATGGTGTTATTAAAATAAAATCAACAAGGAAAAATATAATGAAAACACAATTTCATAATATAAAAGCCAGTCACCTCAGGTCTTTAAGCAGATTCAAAACAAAACCATTTTGTAAAACTAGAGAAGCTCAGTTAGTCCCTTCACCACCTGTCTAGAGATCTTCCTCTAAAACCTTGTTACAGTACCCAACTTCAAGCAAACCTTCTTTGTCAGATCTCACATTAGAACAGAGCCAACCAAAAACCAAGTTCTTCTTTTTAATCTCATCACTCTCCTGACCAGTACAACCAAACCGAAATTGGAACCACCATTGACCAAAGCTAGTTGATAGTTCAAATCACAACACCAACACTAAACAAATCTATTGACCATCACAACCATCTCTCTGTTAGAAGCAAGCTCCTTTTTCTTGTTTCTGACCTTCTCTCTATTAGAAGCAAGCCCCTCCAAAAGAAAACCCCGTCTTCATTTTTTTCTTTCATCTTCCTGTTTCTTCTTTCTTTCTTTTTTTCCTTCTCTTCCTCTCATCTTCCCTCTGTTCTCTTTTTCTTCTTTCTAAACAAATCCGATATGCTATATTACATAGTTACAATTAATTAAGTAAATCATTGAATACTGTACTTTAAGGCCCTAAAGCCCACTCTAAGTGATTAAGTTCTGATGGGTGGCTTAGTCAGTGACAAGTTCCCCATTAAAAATCATAGAAAGAAGAAGACTTGCATACCCCAATACAAGGTGAACTTCAAACCATTTAGCTTTCCCATGTCTTAGAGAAGGAAGTATGGCCATGAAATTATTTGAACAAAGATGGCCCTACCAATGGCCCCTGACGTGTAATAAGAAGAGGATCAATGGACCATATATCGTTCTAAAGCCCATAACCAAATGGTCCATTGTCAAAATTTTATCACATGAACCTTTTGAGACAGAAGGCTAATTTCAGTGGTTTTATACTGTCAGGAAGTAATTTTAGCATGCAATCACAAAGCCAAGAATTTATCATAGTGGTTTGAATATATAAGATTATAACAACTTATTTAACATTAGACAATAAAAAGACTGGTTTACAAAATGTAACAATTAATTCACACAATTGAAAATTACACAATGCAAAGACAAATTTCACAGTAAATAAAAAGCTCTCATGTTGCTATCCTGGTATGGTTATAAGGAGTGTGTAGCAACTCCATACAGTATTTTAAATAATAATTAACATTCAATCACAGCACACCAATACATTGGTGACAGGTTTTGTTCTTGATCTATATTTATAAGAACTTATAGCAGCCTGTCACTAATCATCACCAGTTTCAAAAGGCAAGGGAAGTAGCTGAGGTAGAAGCTAAGGGTTCAATCTTTAAGCCATTCTATGGTATAAAACTGAATGGAAATCTCAGTGGGGTCAATTGTACCATGAGCACGCCATATGTTAAGCATAATAGCATGGGAAAATGTAATCCATGATATCTATATGCCCAAGTAACAATGAACATTAAGAAAGGACTCTTGCAATTCAGTCTTTATTATGCATCTTTACTGCAGAAACTTCAATTATAGCAGAGGGTAATGCTGACACTACTAATAGTTACAAAATAGAAAGAGAATTCTGATGGTGAACAGTAAAATATAGCGTGGCATCCATACGATGTCAAGCCCGCAGCCATGCATCTGGCACAAAATATATCATCATATATTCACTGAATAACTCATAAATCCAAGATGCCTAAGTTAAGATATGAGTGCGCAAACTGCACTGAACCTAAAAAGATTGAAAACGATATTCAACTCAGATATGGAGGAAAAGATATTACATGTCCATTAGTCTAAAAAAAACATTGGTACAATCAATCAAGTCAAGTAGCTAATCAGTGCATGGTTGCTAAATGGCAACAATTTGACTAAGAAAAAAAGAGCAATAGCAGAGGGAAATGTGAAGAGCATTTATAACAATCCAAAACTAATTCAGAGTACTTTAACCCATGGAGAAAGGGCAAGGTTCATACCTCCAAATGCAGCACTGGCACCCGAAAAGAGTAGCAGAGGAGGAAGCTGCAATTAAAGTAAAGTAAAGTTATAAAAAAAAAAACTGTTTGTGTTCACATACTAATGTAACACTCTCATGGCGAATCAAAATATGTCAGTGTGCATTGTAGGTTATGGAAACTGGGATGCCAAAAGAAAAGAAGCATATGAGATCTACCCCAACTAAGAAAGGAAGCCACTTTGGTCCTTTTAAGCGATTCTGAAGGTACGGGATCCCTGCAATCAAGTAGCACTAAGAAAACTGGAAATATAAGCACATAGTTTTTGAAGACAGAGGACAAATCTATACCTGTATTGAAGCCATGAATTGCACTAAGCATTCCACCAATACCTGAGCCAGCCTACGCAAACAGTAAGTATTAAAAAGGTTCAATTATCAGCAGAAAGTAGTTAGCTATATAACCAAGTTTTGGTAGGATGGTCACAACTCATAAATATTACCTTCGAACCCCATACTCCATACATATAGACTAGAAACCCCAAAACACAACTGCTTTTCGGTTCTACTTCTATGTGATGATCGTTCATGTATTTGGCGAATGGGTGCATTGTTACAAGAATAGATACAGTATACATATAATATTAGAGGACTCCATAGCTAGTACCAAGTATACAATTACAAGTTGGGAGCATAGTTAAGATCTTGGAGTTCATTACTTGAGTGATGTTCATATTTAATGTTCAGAACTCAATGCTGTACATTAGTTAAAAAGTGTTTTAATCCATCTCCTATATCAAACCCATGAAAATTCATAATCAAAAGCAACTGCCAATTCCTCGTTGGAAAAAAAATAATAATAATAAGAAATGAATGGTGAACTGACTCTACACAAGATGATACAAACTAGTAGATAAAAAGAAAGAAACTTACAACAGCAGTGGCGTCATGAAGAACAGGAGTGATAGTCCATTCACCCTTTCCCTGGAGAATTAACACACACAAAAAACTCAGTTTCGATCAACAACATCAGAGAATCAAATCGTTAAACAATTAATCTGGGTTCTCCGACGGTACCGAATCATGGTCAAGGAGAGAGAGACAGCGCGGGCAGCGAGGGGTGCCGAGGCCTGGTTTCATGGTAGGATCATGATGCAGATTCCCACTCCTTAGCTTCTGTTCATACACCTCTCTCGTCCCCATTCTCACTCATGCACAAAACCCAAAAGAACTGCAGAGGGTTTTTTGAGGTTATCGACCATACGAGAGAACCTTGCGCTTGAAAATCAAAGACCCAAAATCAAAATGAAAACCAGAAACACCAAACGAGTACCGAATGAAAGAAAGAAGGGACACTAATTTAACTGACAAGTTCGTGAAGAGGAACACATACCTCAAATTGGACAACTGAGTTCGATAATATTTTCGAATGAAGATCTTTCTCTCTAACCCAAGTCCAACCAAAGATATTTGAGAAGCCACATCTCTTATAAGAGAGGAAAAATCGACTTAATCGACGGCATTGGGCCTTTACTGCTGTCTGCAAGAAAATGGGCTCTGTGGGCTTGTCCGGAAGGGGAATACTTACACTCCAACCAATTAGTTAAAATAAATTTATTTCATTATTATTATAAAATATTTAATTAAAACGCTAAATCACAATCTCTTTCCTTCTCTCCATCTTCTTCTTCTTCTTCTTCTACTTCTCTTCATTTTTTGCTACTTTTTTTAGGCTATTATAAAAAATCTAAGCAACTATATCAACAATTTAGAACATATCTAAGCAACCATATCAACATATCCAATTAGCCATAGTAGCCATATCAACATGATTGACAAATCCAAGCAACCGCAAGGAGCCCCATATTCCAACATAGCAAACACAATCGCGGCCTCAACACCGCTATACTACTATGTTAGGAGAGGTTAGGGCTTAGTCTTATCGGATCTGCTTCAATCTAATTCGTATTTAATCTTTGGTTTTCCATGAATGATTCATGAAAATTTGGGTATGGGAAAATTTTTCAAACAGTAGTACATGAACTATACGCCATTATCAAATAAGGTTTTTATATTTTCAGAACTGCAACATAAATACATGGATTATTGATCCCGACCCATTTTCATGGTTTGTCAAGTCAAAGATTTTCATAGAAATGGTGAGAAAAGTAGAATAGTTCAGGATAAACAACGCGAACCCGGCGATAGTGGCGTCGCCGCCGTTGGATAAAAAAATATGGCTCTTTGGGTCGTCAATCGAGAGGTCGAGATTGAGGGTCTTGACTATGCGTTGGTAGAACTGGTTGGAGCTATGAGAGTCGTTCGGGAAAGAGGCGGAGGAGACTTCGAGGACAAAGATGGTGAAGGACTTGAAGGGAGGGAGGTGAAGAGAGTGGAGGCGAGGGAGGCTTCGGTGGCGTTGGAAGATAAGCACAAAGTGAGGGAGATGAAAGAGTTTGACTCCAAGCCAAACTGCAAAAATACAATTGTACCCTTCATTTATTTGATAATGGCATGAGCTTTAACGGGTTTGTTAGGTCAAGGATTTTCATGGTTTGATCTTAATCTCTCACTATTGGATGATTAGTGGATTGTGAAACAGAAAGAGAAAGAAGTCAAAGATGGTTGATGAGAGAGAGAGAGAGAGAGAGAGAGAGAGAGAGAATTTTTATCACTAAAAATACGAAACGGAAAACATAAAAACTAACGAAGCAATTAACGGTCTGTATCGAAAATGGGTCGGATCCATAGTCCATGTATTTATGTTGCAGTTCTTGAAATATAAATACCTTATTTAACAATGGCGAATAGTTCATGTACTGTTTGAAAATTTTTCCCTTTGGGTATTGTAGGAAGAAATAGAGACGTGAAGGATTCATGAAGTGTTGCGCATGTATTTTAAATGCAATGCATACTTCTACACCCTTAAATTAAGCTAATCATGTAGGTAATTATCAACACTAATCCACTTTTTTTGTCAATATAGGTGTTTCAAGTATTGGAGTGGAAACAAAGTGACTTGGAGCCAATTTTAGCATTTTAATGATTTCGGAGAAAATAACGAAAAGTCAACCGGTAACAGTGGCAAAGTCAAAACTTGTAATAAGAGGGGTCAAAAATACGGTCTCAACTTTCAAGTTATGGTTTACATTTAAGTGAAAAGTTTACACTCAATAAAGAAATAAAGAAAAAAGTGTAAATCTTAATTTTCTTACAAATGTGACTTAAATCTATAGGACATGAAGGTTTTACTCAAAAACTAGAAGAAAAAATTTTCATGAAAAGTGAAAGAAATAGGAAGAGTTAGAGGGGTCAACAAGGGCTTTACAAGCAAAGTTAATCAAAATATATAAGAAATCGATGAAAGAAAAGCTAAGGTCAAGGAAACAATTAACCCTCCTCGACCCTAGGTAGCTACGCCCTTGACCGGCAGTCAACCCCACTCATAAGGAGTTTAAAGTCCTAATAGGAGTCCCTTTTAATAAAATAAAGTTGAAAAAAAGGAAAGGCACAAACAAATAGAAAAAAAAGGTGAAATTAGAGCTTTTCTGGGAAAATTTCAGCAAGTTGCTAGATTCCGACCGATTACTATCATAATTAGTAAAAAATGGGATGTGTATAGTACGCGAAAAATATGTACGTGTATTATTCAGACATTTTATCCTATATTTCGTTGAAACGTTAGGCAAAATATTTTTAATTAATTAAATAATTAAAAATTTTAATTTAAAATATTAATTTATATTCATTTTTGTTCAATAATATGTGTAAAATACGGGAAAAAATGTAAAATCGTGTATAGTACGTGTATAATAATTTTGGCTTCAAATGTGAGGGAAATTTAACAGGTCATTTTCAAAAATACGAAATTTTTTAAAAAAAAAACATAGATACGTATTTTATTCGCGTATAATATAAAAAATTACTAACTAGGATCACTACCACTTTTCAGCTACTAGGGTGGCTGCTAAGAGCAAGCACCAATCAGCCAATTGGTTGATTTAGGGGTCATCATTTGGCCCTGCGGGCCTAAAAGCCCATGGGCGCCCGCCCGGCCCGCAGCAAAGCTCATCTCGGCCCTGCCCATTGGGCACGAGGCAGGCCTAGGGCGGAGGGTTCAAAGCCTGGCCCCAGGCCAGGCCCGCGGCTCGGCCCGTTATATGCCTATTAAAGCCCACCCGGCCCGGCCTTATAAGCCCGCCCGAAAACCCATTCAATTTTTGTATTAATATATTTTTATGTAGTTATATTGAACTAGTTATTGCATTAGGCCATATGTTTTTTTAATTTTGTATTTTATTTTGTTCAATCATTAACATATCATCATTTTTTCATAGCTTTTTGTATTTTTTTAACAAAATAATATGGCATATAAATATAATGGGCTCGGCCCTCGGCCTTGATTTTTAAGAGAAGCCCGGTCCTGCCCGGCCCGAAAAATAAAAAAAATATGTTTTGGCCCTGCTCGAACCCATTAATTTTGGGCAGGGCTGCCCATTGACGACCCCCCGGGAGACCAAGCACAATTAATCATTGCAGCGTTTATTAATTGCCTGACCAATTAGTGGGACCCTCGTGGGGACCACCTGCCCAAGCATTTCATTGACCGTTCTTGCTCTACAATTTTTGCTTGTTGGCAAATTTTGAAATTCCCGTATTTTGCAACTGCTCTTTGATTTCAGCTGTTGGATTGAGATCCAACGGCTGTAGTGAAATACCAACGGTAACCTCTTGCTTTTTTTTTTCCCTATTTTTAACTAAAAAATTAATTCCAAAGATAAAAAAAAAATCTGAAAATTACTTTCAAAAATTCTATAAATACTCATTCTCTCTCCTTCATTTCTCACACCAAAATTTTTGAAAATTTTATCTCTCCATCTTCTTCATGCATCAACTTATTCTTCATTTCTTTCAATTTTCATCCAATGATGGGGATAGAATTTCTTTTTTTAAAATTAATAGTGTATGATTAATCTCATTATCGACTATTTAATTAATCATATTGTAAGCTTAACATTATTCTAAATTAATGAATTATTCAAACTTGAAGAGTGTATAATAGATTGGTAGGCAAATCCTTTCATTGGTGCACTGTGTAAGCTAGAGGTAATTGCTAATTTTTGATGAATAGTGAATTCATACTTTCATAGTACCAATTTGATTAGCAAATCAGCAAGTGCCCTTAAATCATGGGTGCATTTGCTCTAAGGTGGCACATGCATATTCAAGGGATAATGCACATGTGTGTAGAAGATATCTTATGTAATGGTGGGGTGCAGGGCCGGCCCTGAGGGCTGCCACCTGAGGCGGCCGTCTCAGGCCACCGATCTCCAGCGGGCCTCCGACCATTTTCTTTTTACATATAAATATAGATTTCTAAATCAATTATATATTTTTTGTGTTACACTTGCACAACTTATGGTCCTAGTTCAGTGGTAGGGGATCCATGTAGGCTTCTTTATGAAGCACCCACCCAAGTTCGAGTCATTTTTTGTTCAATGTTTTTTGCCTTTTTATTATTATTTTTACTAGTTCAGTTTGCCCCTCTTCTTCTTATTCTTTTTTCCTGTTTTCTTTTGGTATAAACACCTTTAGTTTTTTTTTTTTTTTCATTGTTACGATTGTCTATTGGTTTAATTTATTATTCCCGTTATAATTTGAGTAAACAATATAAAGGTAAGAAATTACTACATGAAAAATATATTTTGATTAAACAAAATGAGACTACAATTATTCGCCTCAGGCCTCCAAAATGTCAGGACCGGCCCTGGTGGGGTGAGAAGGATGAGAAGTAGGAGGTCCCCTTTGACCCTTATCACCATTTTTGACCAATCTCCTACTTCTCACCCCACCATTACTGACTCCACATCAATTACTCTCCCTATTTCCTATCCTATCATCTCATCCAAGTCTAATCCCATACGCCACAACTCTCCAAGTCATTTAATGAATTTTCAAGTCTCCAATCCTCTTATCTCTTTCTCCCAATCCTACACATTCTCACACCATACCGAACTTTAAGAATCAAATTTTTAGACCTGTCACCCACCCAATTTCGGCCTCCCATCCTCACCATTAATTTTTCTCTTCTTAGAGATCCATCCTTCATTCTTTATCACATATAAGGTCTTTTACAACCCCAAACTCACGTTCACCACCATTCAAAATTAGTCTTCTTCTTATTCACCCAAAAAAAAAAATTAGTCTTTTCATTCACCACCATTCTAGAACAAGCTGAAAAGGCCTTGAAATATAACTCCACGGTGCAGCATTTTGGGTTTGATTGAATGCTTCCCCTTCATTTACGGAACAATGATGTATATCATGTTCTTGCTTACAATGTAACTTTTGAGGAGTCTTAGAACAAAGAAATATTTTTTGAACAAATAGATAATTGAATCT